>NC_140978.1:10715316-11270316 GCF_056783735.1 Eptatretus burgeri
GATAATCCGTTGATTGAACACATTTTCTTTAAGTAGTTACTTTCAGGCTGATGACCAATCATCTCCACAGTACTTAATTTGTGACGAACAGGTGCAGTCATGAATAAACTACAACAAAAATGTTGATGGGCCCCTACATTCAAAATCGCGAGTAATCGCAATTCCTTACAGTGTAGTTAGAGTTATTGAAAATAGGTTGGTGTTCCCATCTGATCACATCGCTTGTGATGCGAAACCAGATTCAAATCTCATATACTGCATTGGTCTCCAGGTATCTCCCAAAGCCCTAATTGTTGTCTGTCATACATTTTGTACAGGCTCAGTAATGAGTTTGAGATACCAACTAAAAGAAAATTAAAAGGGAGGATTTTATTGTGCATTGAATGGGAATAACTATCAAGATGTGTTAGTTATCTTTATGTTCATTTGAGAAAGCAAACTAATATCTGAAAACTGAAGGTACTGTATCATGTTTGTAGTTAAGACTGAGGCTGTATCATTTATCACCTTCGTTACTCTACGCTCTGTAGCTACCTACATTTGGCATTCTTTATAATCTTTATTACCTCGGCCACCGAAGGTTTGCAGGGGTTATGTTTTCACCCCTGTGTGTGGCTGTGAGCAGGATATCTCCAAAAATTTTTGAGGCAGGATATCTCCAAAAAAAAAATAATCAAAAAATTGATTCTTCACCATTGAACGATCGGTTCAAAAACAATATGCAGCAGGATATATCAAATAGTTATAGACGGATTCTGACAAAACTTGGTGGATGAGGTTGGGTGTGTGACAAGGACAAATTCATTCAATTTTGATGAATATTGAGATTTAGATCTTGATCCGAGAATTTTTTAATACATCAAGTGATTTTTCACCATTGACGGATGCAACCAAAAACGATATACTGTCGGACTCCACTATTTGCAGACCCCAAATATTCGTAGGTCATAAAGTGTGACCTGCTTCAACAATTGAATATTTGCAGTTTTTTGGTTCGCGGGCACCAGCAGTGACCACTATTTTTGTTGTGTCTGTCTGTGACTCTCCAGAGCATAGCTCCGTGATGTTTGATACTATCTTGATGAAACTTGGACAGAAGCTCGATATCATGGTCTAGTTGTGTCTTTTTGTATGAGGGGCGTCCCACGCCCCTTGTGGGTGGAGCCACGCCCACTGGAACTTTTTATTTATTTCTCGCAATTTCATTTCCTAGAAGCTGTGCGTAATGTCCATAAGTACAACATATAAAAAAATCCGATTTCATTTGGTCAATTTTGATGGAAGAGATAGGTTTTTACGATAGGGCTTCCTCAATAATGCCCGCGAACCATCGTCACATCCGGGCTTGTTTTTTCATATAATTTAATTTCTTCTTCTTTTAAATTTTATTTATTTTTTACACTTCAGGACAGGTCTCCTGTACTGTATTGACCTGGGAAATTGGAAACCAGCCAACATCACAGAATTACATTACAAAAAGGTGCAAAAACGGGTCCCCTTAACAACCCAATTAGCTTACTGTACTTCCAATCAGCAAGATCATGGAATCCATAATCACAGTTGACATAAAATTATTCCTTTTCTCCAATCATCAATTTGGATTCAGACCTGGTCACTCTCACTTGGACATCCTGCTTCTACTCTCCCAACAATGGTGGACACCCTCAATGTCAGACATGAGATCAGGGCCATCTATCTGGACATATATTGAGCTTTTGATACAGACTGGCATCCTGCCTTGCTCTCCAAACTGTATGCCTATGAAATCCAAGGCTAACTCCATTCTTGGATTACTGACTTCATCCACTATCGTAGATAACGTATGGCTCTCAATAGAACCCTTTCATCTCCTCTCCCTGTCAAGGCTGGTGCACCACAAGGCAGTGTTCTAGGCCCAATATTCCGAATCTTCATCAATGATCTCAACAGCTCTCTGGAAAATCCTCTCAATCCCTTTGCTGATGACCACTCTCTGCAGTGTCATCTCTCACCCTTCTGAGACAGGCAGCAGCCTCTACCCTCTCCTCAGACCATGACAAATTCACAAACTGGTCAAACACAAATTTTCTTTTGTATCCATATTGTCCATCCTTTGTATTCTCCCTCAACTCATCATGACCTGCATCCCTTGTTTGTCCGTCTCCTTTCTCCTTCTGCCCTGCTGTTGTTTCCACTTTCTCCTGCCATTCCCTTTGTGATGTTGTGTCCTGATTTGTTCTGTGTAATCGCTCTTCTATGAGTCTAGACAATGTAAAAAGAATATATATATATATTTTCTTTTTTTTATAAACAATACCCCGATATTTGCGACATTTTTCAGGAACGTATCCCCCGTGAATAGTGGGGTCAGACAGTATAGCACGATACAATGATACTTCAACAAGTTGTGGACGGATTATCACAAAGCCTGGTGGATGAGTTAGGTGAGTGATAAGAAGAAGCAAATTCGATTTTGGTTAAGATCAGTGGGATACAAAACGTAAACAGTTCAGCCTGGCGGAAGGAGGTATGCACTCTACTGAGTGCTGTTCTAGTATTCAAATCTGTTGTTCACCTCAATTTGGAAATCTGTTTTTCGTTCTTGCAATCTGGATGCATCAATTTTTGTTCGAGTGTTTCTTTTTCTAATTTTTGGTTCAGTAATAGTTTCCCTTTACCAATCAGCTGTCACTGCTGTGTCTTGAAACTGATTAGCACCGTCACATCTGTTGTGAGATTCTGATGGTTAACCAAATTGAAATCTATCAAACAAAATCGTGAATAATAGCAATTCATTGCAGTGTCGTATATTTTATTATTTTTAATTTTTTGCTCCATTATCTTGATTTCTTCTTTTTAAAGAAGTTACTCATGATGTAGAATTTACTTTTTATAGTCAATTCCATTAATAAACTTGCTCTGTTTCTTTTGCCTCCTCTTAATTTTGACAGCTTCCTCATGCTTACTTTTTTATTTTGTTTAATTTTACACTTGCTTTGAAGTCACGCAACACATCATGAATGTAGTTTGTTGGATTGATATTTTAAAATCCCCCCACTGCTCAAAAACAATAAGTAATGTTTCAAACTCACTAGTTGATGGGCCACCAATTGTTTTAATTACTTGTGTTTATGAGTAAAACACCAAAATGGCATCGAGTCATTATAATTTTCAAAGCAACTCAACTTGCCTTTCATTTTGTTTCAACATTTCCACAAGCGTACGTTTGTCAAAATACTGATAATTATGGATGGCAGCAAAGTGCAAGTAATAAAGTTGCAGTGAGGATCTTGTCAATCCAAAACATTCGTTTTATAGATATAAACAAACAAAACAAAAATGAGGAATAAAAACATACACTCGTATGGTTTATTATATCTGGCAGTTGTTTAAGCTCGACTATTTTTAATCAAGGATTACTAGCAAAGTTTTAGGGGCTGTGGGTGTCTGGTTGGAACGTTTTCTCCACGTCTGGGAGGTCAGAGGTTTGATTGCGACTCTGGCCGGCACATACGAAAGACGTAAAAAGGTACATGCTGCTTCCTTACTTAGCACTCAGCAATTAAAGGATGGAGCATGGATAATCCCCATAGGCGGGCATCCGTGGGGAGGAGGAAATTTCTTTTTAGTTGCCCCGCTGAGTGTAAAGAAAAAGAGATGTCATAAAGAGGTACCATAGTGTGCCCTGGGAAGTTGCATCACTTCCCCCAAATGTTAATCTGAAGTCACATCCAATGTTATTGTTGTGAATGTATTTCTCTGCACGTGTGTGCAGGATATGTGTTGCAGCTACTATGCCTGAGTCACTGTAAAATAAATCAAAACAAAACAGCTCGAGAGACACACACAATTAAATTGTGCAGACAGTCCCCTGTGAATTTCAGCTTCTTTGATGTTCTCCTTCACGATACACCTCTGTTACAAAGCACATGTAACTAGAAGGGCACTCGGTAAAGCACATACCTCCGCCACGTAATGTCTGATCCACGAGAACATATCAGGCCCAATACATTTTTGAGATATCATGCTATATATCGTTGTTGGCCCTATCTCTCAATGGTGAAGAATCACTAAAAAAAGTTAAATAACTCTCGAATCCAGCTCCTAATTCGGATCTTCATCAAAAACGAATTAATTTGTCCTTGCCACACAACCAACCTGTCCACCAAGTTTCGTCCGATTCTGTCTACAACTTTTTGAGACATCATGCTTTCTATCATTTTTGACCCGATCTCTCAATGGTGAAGAATCACTTTAAAAATTCTTGCAGTCGGATCCGGATCTTCACCAAAATCTAATCAGTTTGTCCTTGTCCCACATAAAAACTGTCCACAAAATTTCATCCGGATCCGTCCACAACCAAACAAGAAGACCATGTCATGCAGAGCACGAAACTTGCAAAATCCATAAAACAAGATTGACCTCAACAATCTCAAATGAGCTAAGATCCTCATCCTCTTAATGATGGCGTCATAAAAATGAATATGACATCATTGTGATGTATCAGGTTCGCGCTAAATTACCTGCGCTCATGCCCGGCTTGATTCCCGCAAACAAAATTCAAACAGCTTGCCAAGTTTCGGAGATAATGGTACAGGCGATTTCCATTAGCGGCGATATTATGACGTCAACTTTTTTTCTTGGAACAATTTCCAAAATCGGAGATGATTACTGCCTGCGCATGGGCTTTCTGCATATACATGGCAAGTTTCACGAAGATCCGATGAAAACTCTGGGTTGTGAAACAAAAAATGTCAAAAAATAGGAATGACGTCATAAAAATTGATATGACGTCATAGTAATGTATCATATGTGCGGCAATTCATCTCTGCTAATGCCCTGTTCGATTCCCCCAAACAGAATTCAAAAAGCTTGCCAAGTTTCAGAGATAATTTTTTGGCCGATTTCCATTAGCGGAGATATTTTGACGTCATAACTTTTTTTCTCGGAAGAATTAAAAAAAATCGGAGATCAGTACTGTCTACGCAGGGTATTTTTACATATATACGCCAAGTTTCAGGAAGTTTCGATGAAAACTGGAGGCTGTGAAACAAAAAAGTCCACAAGAACAACAACGTGAGTAAGACTTAGAGATCCTCCACGAGGATCTAAAAATAATTGGTGGTTGAATTCAATGACCAAATATGCAACTCCTCTTCAAATTTCAAGTGAATCGGATGAAAATTGACAATTTTATAAATTCCCCCCACGTTGACCTTTTGGCTGATGTGGACCGCCAAAACAATTGGCTCGTTGAAATCATTGACCTGAAATATAAATCCTCTTCAAATTTCAAGTCAATCAGATGAAAATTGAGGATTTTATAAATACCACCTTAGTTGTTGACCTTGGGCCTATGGTGACCTTTTGGTCCATGTGGACTTCAAAAATAATTGGTTGGTTGAATTTATTGAAATTAAATATAAATCCTCTTCAAATTTCAAGTCAATCAGATGAAAATTGAGGAATTTATAAATCCTACCAAAGTTGTTGACCTTTTGACTTCAAAAACAATAGGCTTCTTCCTTATGACAAACTCTACCATGTGGTGAAGCTTTGTGAAGATCGGTTTAAAATTGTGACCTGTAGGTGACAAACAAACAGACAAACAGACAGACAGACAAACAAAATCGACTAAGCAATATACTTGAAAAATCTTCGACTTTGCAAGTAATAAACAAACAAACAGACAGAAAGGGGTGAAAACAATCTCCTTCACCTTCGGTGGTGGAAGTAAATATTTTGGCCACCATATTGCTTTCATAGATTGCTTTGCCCAGCCTTACGAACAAATAGAAGGAACTTCAATGCACAAGGAGACCATTAGGCCCATAAAGCATGTGCAATCATGCCAATATCTTCATAGTCCCAGGTCCCCACTACTTCCACATACCTATCGTCCAATTTTAAAACAATGCACTAACTCCACTGCAATTACCCTTGTAAGGAGACTATTCCATGCATTCACCACTCTGAGTGAAAGATCCCGACTTCTTACAATCCAAACTCTCTTCTTTTCTTTTTTCTCTTAACATATGCTCCCTTGTCCTGTCAGTGTCCATTCTGGTGAAAAATTGTTCTGCATTTATTTTGTCTATACCCATCATCCATCTTAAACATCTCTATCAGATCCCCTCACAATTGCCTCCTTTATAATGTAAAAAAAATCAAAAAAATCCTGTCATTTTCAGCCACTCATAATCACTTAGTCTAACTAGGCCCAGTATCAATGTAGTTGACTTCCTGGATAACCTGCTCAGGGTTGAGAACATTAGGTCTCACCATCTGGAAATTGTCATCAAATTATGCCTTTTCCCCTTGGGAGAATATTTAAAACCTGACGCAAGAAAGCACTGTGAAGAAAGAGCTTCACTCCCAGGTGAAGACACTGTGTGGTTGAAATGTTGGACGTCACCTCTGTTTATACTAGTTGGTAGTGCGTTGATGTCAGGTCAGGTTAGATCTGTGACCTGCTACAGGTATCATGTAGACCTGTACTAACCTGTTCCATGGTCGGGTTGTCGGCGACTAAACCGTCTCCCTCACCAGGTTTTCTGGTGAGGAGGGTGTTTGGATATGGACACCCAGCAGGATTAAAAACAAAACCTGTCAAAGGGTGGAGGAGCTCCTTGTGAGCCAACAGACATCCATATCTAGTGCCCAACTGTGTCTGCGGACGTCCTCCTGCAGTTGGGTTACTTTTTTATTAGGAGGTTGGTGGCTCCGGCCACCGTAAAACCCTTCATTCCCCAAAACACAAAAACGCAAAAAAAATCTGAAAACCCACTCAGTGGGAGTACCTCCTGTGCAGCTTCCCTTCGCACGGCAGCTCACCGGATGACGGGATTGGGGCAAAGCCTTCGGGACCCCCAATCTTTGATGATAGGAGGGAAACCACGGGGTAACATCTCTGGGTCAGATTGCGGGAGAGTGTGTTAGAGTGGTGCTGAGGTGTCGTCCACCAGACAGCGGTCTCCTTGGGTTAACCTGAGGCAGTCCCTTCGAGTGGGTGCCTGGAATGTCCTATCCCTAAGAGAGGATGATCATCTGTCTCTGTTATCATCTGAGCTCAAGCGTTTGGACATCGGGATTGCAGCTCTCTCTGGGGTTCGGAGACCGGATTGTGGAGAGATAATGGTGGGTGGTTACACCTACTATTGGTCTGGTCGCTCTGATGGTTACCATACCCAAGGAGTTGCTGTAGCTGTGTCCAATAAGCTGACCGCAATGATAATTGAGGTAACACCGGTCAACGAGAGTATTATGAGATTAAGGATTCGTCACTCCTTAGGTGTCATTTCCTTGGTCTCTGTTTATTCTCCGACTGAGGCGAGCGATCTCACCGTGAAGGATGCATTCTACGCCACGCTCGAGTCTGTGGTTGATCAGTGCCCCAGAAGAGATACACTTCTAGTCTTGGGGGATTTCAATGCATCGACTGGAACTGAGAGGGATGGTTATGAGATGTGTGTTGGTCCCCATGGGTCAGGAACTATGAACCAGAATAGCACTAACTTCCTTGACTTTGCAAGAAGTCATGGACTTAGGGTGGCTGGTTCATGGTTTCAGCGCCCACAAGCTCATCACTGGACTTGGTACTCCAACGCTGGCGGTGTGGCAAAGGAGATTGACCATGTCCTCATTGACAGTCGCTGGAGGATGATCCAGAACTGCAGGGTCTACTGGAGTGTTCAGTTCCTCAATACTGACCGCAGGCTTGTTGTAGCAACTCTAAAGCTGCACCTTAAATCCTGGAGAATGGTACCATCCCAGCCGAGGCTGGATGTTAGCAAGCTCAGGGATGAGAGAGAGGCTGAGTGGACACTTGGGGAGTCTGGGTGCTTTGGGGGGTCCTGAAGAGTTGTGGAGTGCCTTCAAGACCACCGTCCTTGATGTTGCCGGTGGATGTCTTGGAACTCACTGCAGGGCAAAGAAGAATTTTGTCTCGCAAGGGACACTGGATACCATTGACCAGAGTCGCAGGGCCAGGCTGAATGGCAGAGCTGAGCTGTTCAGGAGCTGAGGCATAAAACTGTACGTGCACCGAGGGTGGACAAGGAGGCCTATGTGCGAAGAATCTGTGAGGGGGTAGAGCATCACCTGTGGACAGGTGATTCTCGTCCCGCTTACAGGGGAATTCGCGCATTGCGTTCATCCAAGCCTATCCCTCGGAGCACTGCAGTTAGAGCAGAGAGTGGTAGGCTCTTGACAGAGGAGTCTGAAGTGAAGGCCCGCTGGGCCGGTTACTTTGAGCGGTTGAACCGGGCTGATCCCCCAGCTGTCGAGTTGGACGTCAAGGGTGTTACAATCCCTGTTGCTGACCCTCAAATCAACTGTGGTCCACCTTCGCTTGTGGAAACACGGGCTGCGGTGAACCGGTTGAAACGGGGCAAAGCTCCAGGGATCTGTGGCATTCATGCTGAATTTCTCAAGGCTGGTGGAAATGCTGCACTTGTGTCGTTGCATGCAGTTTTGTGCTCTGCCTGGAACACAGGCATCATCCCAACTGATTGGGAGAGGGGCCTTGTTGTTCCTCTCTGGAAAGGGAAGGGTGATCGCCAAGACTGCAACAACTACCGAGGGGTGACGCTGCTCTCAGTGCCGGGCAAGGTCTTTGCTCGGATAATTCTTGATAGGGTTCGCCACCATCTGCTTGAGCACCAGCGTCCAGAGCAGTCAGGCTTTACAACAAAGAGGTCAACGATTGACCGTATCCTTACCGAACGCAGACGAGAGTTTCGGCAGGGGCTGCTTGCAGCCTATGTTTATCTCTGTAAAGCGTTCGATTCAGTGAATTGGGATCTCCTCTGGAGGATTCTTGGTCTTCGTGGGGTGCCACCAAAACTGATCGATCTGATGTCTGAACTCTACTCTGGTACTGAGAGTGCTGTGAAGTGTGGTGGTACCATCTCTGACTTATTTCCAGTTGTTACTGGAGTTCGTCAGGGGTGTGTACTTGCCCCCACACTTTTCAGCACTTGTATGGACTGGATTTTAGGGAGGATGTCGGAGAAATCAAGCTGCGGTGCATCGTTTGGGAATGTCAAGATCTCGGACCTTGATTTTGCAGATGATGCAGTCATCTTTGCGGAGACTTTAGATATCCTTTTGGGGGCCCTCGAGGTGCTGAATGAGGAATCGGAGCCGTTGGGATTACGGATTTCTTGGGTCAAAACTAAGATCCAGGCTTTCGGTGACATCTTGGATGCTGCTGTCCTGTCTGTGTCTGTTTGTGGTGAGGATGTTGAAGTCATGGAGCGATTCACTTACCTTGGCAGTGATATTCATGTCTCTGCTGGCTGTGAGTCAGAGGTCTATAGACGTCTGGGTCGGGCCTGGGGAGTCATGGATTCACTGGATCATGGGGTGTGGCACTGCCGGTACCTGTGCGGGAGGACGAAAGTCCGAGTCTTCAGGTCCTTGGTACTTCGTCTTGCTCTATGGATGTGAGACTTGGACTCTGACCAAGGATCTGAGATGGAGACTTAATTCCTTTGGTACCAGGTCTCTTCGGAGAATCCTTGGCTATCGCTGGTCGGATTTTGTGTCCAACGAGCGGTTGCTGAGAGAGACTCGGATGAGATTTGTTACCTGCATAGTCCGTGAGCGTCAGTTGCGGTTGTATGGACATGTGGCTCGTTTTCCTGACGCTGATCCTGCTCACCAGATTCCCTCAGCGGGGGAGTCT
This sequence comes from Eptatretus burgeri, assembly GCF_056783735.1. Classification (NCBI taxonomy): domain Eukaryota; kingdom Metazoa; phylum Chordata; class Myxini; order Myxiniformes; family Myxinidae; genus Eptatretus; species Eptatretus burgeri. The sequence continues at coordinate 10,724,984 of NC_140978.1, forward strand.
CGTGAGTGGAGGAGGCCAGTGGGCCGACCACGTGCCTCGTGGTTGCAGCAGGTTGACCATCATCTCAAGGAGATGGGGATGGGCCTGGCATCTGCCTTGGGGATGGCCAGACGGAGGCCCCTGGAGTACCGGCGGAAAGTGGACGCAGCGACGCGCTGTTCTGGCACATGCTGCCATACCTGACCTGACCTGTAGTGGATCGATTTTTGAATGTGGATCTTCTCAACTGCAATAAGTTTTGTGATCAGGGTAGACTTCAGATTATAAGTATTAAGAATCAACTGAACTCACTTATTCAAGACTGTATATCAACTTCCCCTCTTTGGAGACTTGCTTAGGTTCATATTAGATGTATGATTGTTTTTCTCACTTCTTTTGGGTAATACCAAATGCTTTATCTTTATTTTCTCATTCTTGAAATGTAATCCTTTGACCACATGTACCACAGTTTTGTACACGTAATTAATTACCGCATGCACGCACAAAGCAAAAAGCGTGGATCAGCAATTAGTTCACTTTGTCTATCGATAACAGATGTCAGTCTATGATTGAGGAACAACTTAATTTCAATTGAATGTTATATTTTGAACACTGTGGAACATGGATCGGAACACGAAGCAACAGTTCAACAGTACTTTGGCTCTGAAATTTGCAAAATGTACAAAACCTCTTTCCGATCGCACGTGCACAGTGAAGTAAAGTAATTTTTTTAGTCTGTCTGCTTGTCTGGCAATCAAACACAATCGAAAATCATTCCAAACAGGAGACTTGCTGTTTTTTAGGACTTCATGAAAGACATAAACAAGTAGGAAGAACGAATTTAAAGTGTTAATTAATGCTCGGCATAAACCTCTTCCCTCTCTTCAGACCTTGACAAAAATCACAAACTGGTCAAACACTTTGAACATGCTTTTTAATCTCTATCAACCTTGAACCGACCTTGCGATCATCTCACAAAACTTCTCACAATTCTCCTGAAACTGAGACATAACCTTTATTGATATCGAGAATTATCTGAGAAACAATTTTGTACAATCCATCATCCTCCAACTGTTAACTGGCTTTGACACAAACACAAATTTTATTATGGACCCGAGGCATCAAAAAGCTACGTATATCGAACAAACAGCTTCAAATGGAGTACCTCGCCACCATTAGAGCATTTAAATTGCATCAGATGCGGCAATAAATGTGAATTGTTGCTCCCAGCTTTCCGGCTCGATGACGGAAGATGCCATTTGCATTTTTGCCACCTCCATCCTGACCCCATTCAGAATCCCGTGTGGGAACGGGAAACCTGCTAGTTGTCTTATAAAGACAATGCTGATGGAGGAACTTGCATTTAAAACAAAAAAACATATTCAGACTACAAAGCTATACATGCCACCCCACATTTACTTTGAAGGCTTTACACTTTTCCTTTATACTAGTTGTCGTAGTAGTAGTAGTATACATGTGCAAGAGCCCTCAAAGTACTTGTATTAACTATACAAAAGGTCCTCAATGATAATTTTTCTTTTCATCAACGTACTACAAATATTAGGAAAAGTTCACGTTATAAATTATTATTATTTTTTTTTTTTTTGTATACCTTGGTCGAGGCTCGTATGAGAGCTAACACACAACTCACAGCAAGGAGGCATGAGACAAGAGGGGCGGGAGTGGAAGGGACAAAACAGTGGGGAACAGACACATTAGGTGAACTGTGGAAGGGAGAGGGATGGGGATGGGATGGGGAACATGGCGAAGAGAAGATGGACATTTCAGGGACTTTCAGGAAGGAAAGCAGGAGAAATGAAGGAAGTGGGCTTGGGTGGATTATCGGGGGTAGAAAAGATCGAGGATTTGGATGGGGGAAGATAAGAGGTGGTGGTGAACAGCTGTTTTGAAAGCCTGGAGGGAAGAATGGGAAAGAATAGAGTGAGGAAGTTTATTCCAAAGGCGGGAAAAAGAGGAATGAAAGAGTGAAGATGAGCAGTGATTCGTGATTTTGGTAGTTTTACCAGAAGGGGGTTGTTGGCGGACCTTGAGCGCCCTGTGGAAATGTGGTGGGGACAAATCGCAGAGAGAGCAGGGGGGCAAGGCTGGAGAGGAGTCGGTAGAAGACAGAAAGACCACCGACCAACCTGCGGTGATTGAGTGAGAGGCCCAAAGACTCAGCTTCATTGCGGGAGATGCCGATGATCTTAAATGCCCTGGTTTCGACAGCGTGAAGCCGAGAAAGGTGGGAGGCAGGAGCACCAGCCCAGAGGGGAGAGCAGTACTCCATCAGGCTACGGACAAAAGCTTTGTAAGTGGTCAGGAGCTCAAGAGGGCCGAGGAAGGACTTAGCACGACGGAGGATTCCCAGTCGGCGACTGGCTTTTGAGGCGAGGTTGGAAATGTGACTTTCCCAGGAAAGGTCATGGCAGATAGTGAGACCTAGAAGCTTGAAAGAAAAGACTTCTTCCAGAGGATTGTTGAGAAAGTGGATGGGGGGGTTTTGTAAACGGTCCTTTCGAAGAGACATAGTGAGAGTGTGAGATTTGTCTTGATTGAAAGACATGTTCCACGTGTTGGATTACTATTATGGAAAATTGATTACTATTATGGTGTTGTAACTGTACCAGTTCAGTGACACTGACATAACATTCAAGCATAGGAAAAATAAGTAATCTCTTTTCAATAAATTCAAAGATAAGTTCTTACAAATAAACTCTAATAAAAGAGAAATTGCTTACAACTTAATAGGAGCATCATGATCGTTCAATTAGCAGCTATAGATACCAAAATACACGAGATACATAACGAGAGATACAAAATACAAAATACATATAACCACAAGGAAATGAACCAATAAGATACATGTAACACAATCTCAGTGTTTGGACCAATAAAAATGGCCCTCCTCAGTGTTCATATCTCATTCAGGGAAAAATAGAGTTCCGACACACTAGAACCCTTTTAAGGTTACTAACAGGAAAATGATAATAATAATAATAAAACATGAGCATATGTGAGTAACATACTCATAGCCTATAATGCTCAAGAACATGAATGGGCTGTTATTAACAAAGGTGTTTTTACAAATAAGCAAGGGTGGTTATGAAGCAAGATTTTTTTTTTTTAAATCTTGAACTCATTGTCAGATTCAGATGATTATCCCCACAAATTTTGAAAAAAAACGGGGATATTGTAATCGGCTCCATCTGTCCACTGTGTCACGATATCTTCTATTAAACAGTTGTGCAGAAATTCACAAACCTTTGTAGTTATGATCACCACATGGCACGACGGTGAAAGAGCAGTATCAGGGTCAAAATGTCAAATACCAAAAAATGCTTAAATTACAGCCACATTTTTAATTGAAACTTTGTATATGCAATAAACATTGGGGGATGCATGAAATATGCAAAGATTTTTTGGGGATATGTCTGCCAAATCATGCTCCGGGGGGGGGGGGGCTGTTTTTTTCATGCTCCGGGGGGGGGGGCTGTTTGGTGGCCTGTTTTTTTACAGCTTTAATTGGCCTGTTTGGTGATTCTATTATTGTTGGTCAATCTACCAAGTTTTATAATTATTGCAAAAAGTACAATGACGAAAATAATAAAATCATACTGCAATACTTTAATTGGCCTGTTTGGTGATTCTATTATTGTTGGTCAATCTACCAAGTCTTATAATTATTGCAAAAAGTACAATGACGAAAATAATAAAATCATACTGCAATAAATGAAAAAAAAGGAGGAATGATATAAAAATAAGAGGAAACAAAATAAATTTAAAAAAAGTAATAAATAAAAAAAGATGAAAGCAAGACTATAATACAAAATTAATTCAAGAACATGAAGGAAGGCAGCCTTAAAGATGCAAATAAAAATGTTTTTAAGGCTGTAACCATTGTCAAAAGCTTAGCTGGAAGAAGGTAGCATCAAACAGTAATGATTGGTTACTTGAAGCATTTCCCACACAGTGCCGTTTCCTGTATGAGCTACAAATACAATCACAATCACAATAACCAAACATAACAAAGGCAGCATGACTGCCCTGGCCAAGGCTGGCCAGGCTGCCCAATCCTGATAAGGAGCCAAATATTTATTATGTATGCATGAGTGTAAAGGGAAGGCTTTTTAAAAATTATTATTGTGAAAAATAAAATTTGAAAAAAGGATATGGGATGAGGATAGGAAAGAGGAAGTATAACAGTTTGGGGTAGATGGGTGAGAGAGAAGGGAAGGGGAGGTTGGGAGAATGAAAGAGAGCAGAGGGAAAGCCAGTGGATGGAGCATAGAGGGGCAGTGGGTGGAGGGATGAAAAATACTTCCTCATATTCATGTACATAATAAATAGATGATCCCAACAAAGTTTTGATTGGACATTTGATGCAGTGTAATCACAATACTATATTTTATGCAAAGTTCATTGCCTGTGCACCACCTTAATGACCCGATATATTGTTACCATAGTTCCAGGCAGCCATAAAGGCAGTTTGCCGAAAAGGCAAACTGACTTTCCAGGTAAGACAATGGCAATTTCCCACTGCGACAAGAAATGGTGAAAAATTGGGAGTCAGAAAAGTCACCTTCTACCTGATTTAGCCTCATGGCTCGCATGATGAAGTGGTCAACACCAGAATGGATGAAATCAACATGGCATTGATATGCCAACCACCGTGAGAAGCAAGGAGAATCCGATGTTTTGGGCGATAATACTTCATCGGAGCAAAGGAGGAAACTAATGGCAAACACCCACAAAAAATGCTCTTTTGTTCAATTGAAAAATTAGCGTCTGACACATCAGCTTCTACTTGCTTTCCCAGGAAGGCTACCATACCTCAATCAACGCCCTGTTTATCGTTTTGTCTTCAAAGTCGAGGCTCATGGAAAAGCGAGAACACTGAATGGGTCAGAACGCAACAGAAGAAAGAAAGGGGGGGGGAGACACTAACAGCAGGGTTGAGGGACAAAATAGGGAGGTTTCTCACAAATAAGTGATGTGGGGAGGAAAGAGGGGTAGGGGAAGATGCATAGGATAGACAGGATGGATAGAGAAGAAAACTGTCAGGAGAGAAAAACTGAAAATTTGGAAGGAGGTGGGCTTGGGGTGGGAAGAGTGGGTGTTACAGGGGAGAGAAAAAAATTCATAGCTTTGGATGGGGGGGGGTGATCTGAGATGGTGGTGAACAGCTGTCTTGAAGACCTGGAGGGAAGAATGAGATAGAAAGAGAATGTGGAAATTGGCTCCACAGGTGGGGTAAAAAAAAGAAAAAAAAAAAGAGGAACAATTGAGTGGAGGTGAGCAGTGTTTCTGGATTTTTGGAGTTTAACCAGAAGGGGGTTGATGGTGGAATATGTGTTCCCTCCATAAACCTGGGCAGGACAAGCACAGTAAGGAGGTGGTAGAAGACAGGGAGACCACTGACCTGTCGGTGTCATGAAAGTGAAAGGACCATAGACTCAGCTTCAGCGTGAGAGATTCCAATAATCTTAAAGGCCATGATTTCCAGGACATCAAGCTGATAAGGTGTGAGGCAGGGGAGCCAGCCCAGAAGACAGGGGAGCCAGTGGATGAAGGGCAACTTTGAAATGTAGTATGACCAAGAAAAACCATGGCTGATAGTGAGACCCAAGAGTTGAATGGCTGAACTTCCTCAAGAAAATTGCTGAGAAAGTAGATGGGGGAAGAGGGCATGCCAGACAGCCCTTTCAGAGAGAGATGTATCAGAATTGAAAAACATATTCCAAGTGTTTGACCAGCTTGTGATTTTTTTTCAAGATCTGAAGCGAGGGAAGAGGCTGCTGCCTGTGTGTCTGAAGAATGAGGGATGTCATGGGTGAGGGTGGAGTCTTCAGCAAATATAAAAAAAGGGAAAAAAATTTCCAGTCAGAGATCGTTGATGAAGATTAGAATGAGGAATGGCCCCAGAACACTGCCGTGAAGCACTTCAACCTTATATTAACAGGGAGAGTAGATTAAAGCATTTTGTTGAGTGGCACATGTTGGCTGCGAGAGTAGACCAAGTCAGTAACCCATGTGTATAGTTGGCCTTGGATGCCATAGGCAGACAGTTTGGAGACCAAGGCAGGATGCCACACTGTATCAAAAGCACGAAACATGTCCAGAAAAACAGCCCTGATGTCACGTCTGATATTGAGGGCTCCCATCCATTGTGGGAGTAGAAGCAGCATGTCCCAGGTAGATTCAACTGTTCTGAATTTTATTGGGTGATTTGAGATGAGGTTGTTGGAGAAAAGGAAGTATTTCATATCAACTGCGATTATGGATTCCATGATCTTGCTGATGATTGGAAGCAAGTCAATGGGTCTGTAATTAAGGGGATCTGTTTTGCAACGTTTTATGGAATGCAGTGATGTTGCCGGATTTCTAAGCAGATGGAAGATGCCCTCGGGCAAATGATCGTGTGAAAAGTGTAGAGAGAGGATATGCAAGGGCAGCAGAGCAGGTTTTAAGGACAAATGAGTTGATGTTGTCTGGTCTAGTAGCAGAGTCGGAGTGGAGGGTTGACAGAAACTACCATTTCCCATTTCATCCATTGTTCTGCCTGTCCACCGACACAGATCGACACCAGCCTTCACCAGCAAGAGAAGCTCCTCATTCTAAATCTGGTCAACACCATAACTGAACACAGCAAAGCAGTCATTGTTCTCCCTTACTCTTACAACTTGGGTGCAGGAAGAAACAGAACAATAGGCAAGTTGCGTACACGAATATTCTTCCATCACAAGTGATGAGAAAGTAGCCCAAGACATCCTAGCTTAACATTTGCATTTGTGGTGAAAGGGGTGTTCTGTGAACCAAATTCAAACAATAGTACAAGACATGCCTATGTTTTCTTTTTACATGCAAGTGTATTTTTATTTATGTTTACGACTCGTAACACTTTATATTTTGGTGTTTGGAACTAATAATGTACTGTATATCATTTGTAGAACATTTTTGAACACTCCATTGTATTCGCATATAATTTACATTGTGCCATTTCTATTTTTATTATTTGCCTTTATTGTTCAAAAGGTTTTATTTTTATTTTTAAACCTTTTTTTACTTTCAAAGGATCCTTTAAAAGTGCCAATTTTGATTAAAGGCAAAGGTGATGGTGTGAATGTTATATCTCTGTAAGTATATCACAATGTGATAACAGGAAGATGGTGTTTGTCATGGAGTGCTTTTTATCAAAGCAAGTAACTCGAATTGCCCTTTATTAGCTCCAGCACCCCCACTCCCCTCCCCCCCACCCCAACCCCATTATGCCACTATCTGGTTTGCTTTCCCCACTTCGCCTCACACAGCTGACACCCACCATGGTAAATGAATGCAGAGGACAAAAGGCAGGTTTTATTTTTTCATATCATCCCCCTCCCCCTAGCCCCCAAACAGCGACGCAGAACCAGATAATGTGGAGTAGTTCATTTTCCTTTGAAGCCAATCATGCTATGCAAAAACTGTGAAAATGGTTTCCTTGCCAATGGTCCAGACAGTGAGAGTAATTCTCCTGGAGGGTGATTATAAATTCCACAGCAAAGGGCTCGAGTTGAACCAATCATTCACACTGCCAATAGTCAACCGATTTTTGATTCCTTCAACATGAGGGGAATGAATGCGTAAACTGTATTCTGAAAATGGTATGATGGGGATGAAGCAGTGGAACATTGTTTAAAAAAAAATAAATAAAATATAGTCGAGAGCTTTAAAAGGGAGAACAGAAAATAGAAAGAAGGTTGGAAGAAGAAGTAATGGAAGGTAAGGGAGTAGGAAGTTGCATGACCTTTTGGGGTAGATAATAAATAGATGCTCTCCAAGCTGGCTCCTTTTCAAGATGGCACACATATAACACGTTAGAACGATAACAAACAACAAAATGCACATACTGCACCTGCCGTGCAAAACGTCCTCGCTCATTATCTCAACTACAAAAAAAGGTGAAAAAAAAAAAACAAAACACACACACACACACACACACACACACACACACACACACACACACACACACACACACACACACACACACACACACACACACACACACACACAAAAATTGTTTTTGGTAAACAATTTAAAGTCAGTGTGCTTGGGTGAGTGACATCGCATCAGCAGTCGTTAATGGCCCTGTGTAATCATATCTTGTTTCAAGCACATGACCATATCGTTTTTAGCAGGTGTATTTCAAAGGCACCACAAAGTCAAATTAGGGACGATCGATGCGGTTGTACCATATGTCCAGGAGCGGTGCTTTGGTGCTCAATTAAACCATTCGGAGCAAACAGTTTCAGTGTAGAATTACAAATGCCTTGTGACGCAAAAGCAGCTCGAAACGATATACTATCTTGAGCGCAATATCCGTCATTGTCAGCACTAATTGCTGTATAATTTGTACCCAGTATTCTGGCAAAAAAATAGTGATGAGATTCAGTTTTGCAGAATATAATTGGAAAAGGAAGGACTGAAAATAAATTTTAAAAAGACAATGATTGGTTGGCACTTGTGGATTTATATAGCCTTAAAATGAGCAGCTTTGCAGGCCTCCACATCAAACGGATCCTTGTCTATAAACTTTTCTTCAAATACAAGGCCCTCATGAACATTTTGCTTTCAACAACCTAAAGCAAGATTAATCTATTGACTATAAGGTGAGAGCCTTGTAAAGCCTTCCCCCAAAAATGAATACAGCACAGCTTTCTGAACTGGCAAGCATCCCCAAATGATTCGGCCAGCTGGGGTCAGAGGTTATGACACCAGCTGGATGAATCTTTTGGTAATGTCGAGTTCGGAACATCGTGTCAGTGTTGATCTTTGTCAAAATCCTTAATCGGATCAAAAATGACAAGACTTCAGTAAAGGTACAAAATCATCAAAAAAAAGTATGTAATACTGATGATGATGATGATAATAATAATAATAAACCAACTTTTATGAAGAACACCATAAAGTGCTTAACAGCAACAAAACCCTTTTTGATGAGGCAAGGGTGAAGTACAAATGCCAGTATAACATAGACCAACAAATAAACTTTCAGACGCACCTCACAAGTCCTAATAATGCCAATGTTGCACAGTAACGCAAAGTATATTCAAATGATGACATCCAGAAACGAGCCATTTTGGAAGATTAGAGCCCAAAGCAGAATGCGTGTCTCCCCAACCCTCCACCCACCCCCCCCCCCCCCACAAACACACGAAAAAAAAACCTCCTAATTGATTTGGGTCCCAAAACAACGCCCGGTTCTTACTTGCTTGCCGCGGAAGGTGAAAAGGCGTTTGACAATTCCGGTGTCCAGTTTGATGGCATCAGTGATGTCTGTAAGGACCTGCTCGAAGGAGTGCGCAGTCTTCTTGTTGAGCAATATGCGCACAGCCTTGCGAGGCCGGACACCACTGCGGATTACGGTCACCAGCTTCGGCTTAATAAAGTCACGTGACTCAAAATTGCCCACATCTGTGGTGCCAAAAGTGGGGGATAGAGAAAGAAGGTATTGACCATAGGGTGAGAGCAGACAATTTCAAGCCTAGTTTGTATTTTCAAATCAATTCTTCATCAGCACACCCATGCACAGGGAGTATCTAGCATTTGTTCTACCCAGCATATGCTAAATTAGAATTCCAAATGAGGAATGTTACCTGTACAACATAAATATTTTACAAGTAATATTTGTTGTTCATGATTGTGCTTCAAAAACGAATAAACGTTATCATTAGAGATTCTTAGGAACGGCAAGAACACAGCATTAGAGTCACGGCCGGGTACTCCTGCCCTCTGGACAGGAGTACCATTCGATAAAGAAGGATTATTTGTAATACTGGCTAACACCAAAGGTGGTGCTATTGCCACCACACACAAATATACACACACTACTTGGCCAAAAGTATGCAGACACCCCTTCTAATTAGTGGATTCGGCTATTTCCGCCACACCCATTGCTGACAGGTGTATAAAATCAAGCACACATCCATGCAATCTCCAGAGACAAACATTGGCAGAAGAATGGGCCGTACTGAAGAGTTCAGTGTCTTTCAACGTGGCACCGACATAGGATGCCACCTTTCCAACAAGTCAGTTCGTCAAATTTCTGCATTACGAGAGCTGCCCTAACTGTAAATGCTGTTATTGTGAAGTGGAAATGTCTAGGAGCAACAACAGCTCAGCTGTGAAGTGGTAGGCCACACAAGCCCACAGAATGGGACCGCTGAGTGCTGAAGCATGCAGCACGGAAAAATCGTCTGTCGTCGGTTGCAACACTCACCATGGAGTTTCCAAACTGACTCTGGTAGCAACATCAGCACAAATACTGTTCGTTGAGGGCTTCATGAAATGGGTTTCAATGGCCGAGCAGCTGCACACAAGCCGAAGATCACCATGCGCAATGCTAAGCGTCGGCTGGAGTGGTGTAAAGCTCACCGCCATTGGACTCTGGAGCAGTGGAAACATGTTCTCTAGAGTGATGAATCGAGCTTCACCAACTGTCAGTCCAACGGACGAATCTGGGTTTGGCGGATGCCAGAGACTGGCTACCTGCCCGAATGCATCGTGCCAACTGTAAAGTTTGGTGGAGAAGGAATAATGGTCTGGGGCTGTTTTTCATGGTTCAGGCTAGACCCCTTAGTTCCAGTGAAGGGAAATCTTAACGCGACAGCATACAATAACATTCTAGATGATTCTGTGCTTCCAACTTTGTGGCAACAGTTTGGGGAAGGCCCTTTCCTCTTTCAGCATGACAATGCCACCATGCACAAAGCGAGGTCCATACAGAAACGGTTTGTTGGGATCGGTGTGGAAAAACTTGACTGGCCTGGTGCATCATTTGGGAATGTCAAGATCTCGGACCTTGACTTTGCAGATGATGCAGTCATCTTTGCGGAGACTTTAGACATCCTCTTGGGGGCCCTCGAGGTGCTGAATGAGGAGTCGGAGCCGTTGGGATTACGGGTTTCTTGGGTCAAAACTAAGATCCAGGCTTTCGGTGACATCTTGGATGCTGCTGTCCTGTCTGTGTCTGTTTGTGGTGAGGATGTTGAGGTCGTGGAGAGATTCACTTACCTTGGCAGTGATATTCATGTCTCTGCTGGCTGCGAGTCAGAGGTCAATAGACGTCTGGGTCGGGCCTGGGGAGTCATGGATTCACTGGATCATGGGGTGTGGCGCTGCCGGTACCTGTGCGGGAGGACGAAAGTCCGAGTCTTCAGGTCCTTGGTACTTCCAGTCTTGCTCTATGGGTGCGAGACTTGGACTCTGACCAAGGATCTGAGACGGAGACTTAATTCCTTTGGTACCAGGTCTCTTCGGAGAATCCTTGGCTATCGCTGGTCGGATTTTGTGTCCAACGAGCGGTTGCTGAGGGAGACTCGGATGAGATTTGTTACCTGCATAGTCCGTGAGCGTCAGTTGCGGCTGTATGGACATGTGGCTCGTTTTCCTGACTCTGATCCTGCTCACCAGATTCTTTCAGCGAGGGAGTCTCATGAGTGGAGGAGGCCAGTGGGTCGACCACGTGCCTCATGGTTGCAACAGGTTGACCATCATCTCAAGGAGATGGGGATGGGCCTGGCATCTGCCTGGGGGATGGCCAGACGGAGGCCCCTGGAGTACCGGTGGAAAGTGGACGCAGCGACGTGCTGTTCTGGCACATGCTCCCATACCTGACCTGACCTGCACAAAGTCCTGAGCTCAACCCCATCGAACACCTTTGGGATGAATTGGAATGCCGACTGCGAGCCAGACCAAATCGCCCAACATCAGTACTCAACCTCACTAATGCTCTTGTGGCTGAATGGAAGCAGATCCTGCAGCAATGTTCCAACATGTAGCAGAAAGCCTTCCCAGAAGAGTGGAGGCTGTTATAGCAACAAGGGACCAACTCCATATTAATGCCCATGATTTTGGAATGAGATGTTGGACAAGCAAGTGTCCAATACTTTTGGCCATGTAGTGGAAACCAGCAAATACTACCCGTCGCTTCGCTGAAGGTAACACGAAAGGGGGGAGGAAAAAACAAAGGGTGGAAGAGGGAGAGAGGGGGAGAGTGAGGAGGTGGAGGGGAAAGGAGAGAGGAGGAGTGGGGGAAGGGAAAGCAGACGTGCGGTAGAGCATTATTTCCAATTGATACTGTTTCATCAAAATGATTCTGTATAGAATAACAGTGAATATGTAAACAAAATAATGCCTGAAATCCATTTTCTACCGGTTATACTATAAACACAATCTGGAGACAAACTTCCGTCCAGACATAAATACCACCTGGACACGTCCGGAGTCAAGTTGTCTGAAGGCAAACACCGCCCGGACATGTCTGGAGACAAACACCATCCAGATATGTCCAGACAGAGAGCGAGAGAGAAGGAAAGAGAGGAGATGTGGGAGAAGGGTGCTGCACTATATTGGGAGTGGGTAGAGCAAGGATGGGACAAAGACAGAGAGACAGACAGAGAGAATATATTATGCTTTATGAACACACACACACACACACACACAAGCAATTTTTCGGGAATCGGCAGATTGGAGTCAGTATGATTCCCAACTCCAGTACTTAGTGTATACAATCCAGAAGCTTTAAGTATCTTTCACCGAAAAACGACGTTGCATATATCCAGACGTTCCAGGGATATGTTCACAAACATCATTCTTGATAAGCAGCTGGGTGTGACGGGTGGAAAAAAAAATAAATTTGGCTCGGTAATTTATAAAACAGGTTTATATGGCAAACGGCTCGAAAATCGGAAAACCATGAACCGCTCGGTCAGGGTGACGGAGCACGAACCACGAACCGCTCGGTCAGGGTGACTGAGCACGAACCACGAACCGCTCGGTCAGGGTGACGGAGCACGAACCACTTGCTCTGAATTACGTTGTGTGGCAAAAGCATCCATAGTTCACTCCAATTCAATGGTTGATAAGAAACGGTTGGACAGGCTGCCGCTGCATTCCATAAAGGATCCCTTTAACTTTTAAGCCTGTCTTCACCATGCACGCAGCAGTTAATGAAATAAAATGAATCTATAAATCTGCCATTTTGCCTGCTCGTGTCACATCAATTAGTTCGGGGTTGGCGCAAACGTTATTTTTTTTATAAAACGTCCGTTATTTTTACCCGATTTGCTTTGATTCCCTGCAGAGCACCTTGTGAAACCTCCAAAAATGTAGACACAGATCTGGCAGACGCAATGAACAGGCAGTCCCTCTGGGGACAGAGTGCGAGGTCCAGCAGTGAATACATTAAATGATGTAGCTCAATGAAGCTGGTTAATTTTGGCACGTTCCTAAATTTTTTCTTCACTCAATACAATTCTCCAAACAGGAGAAAAAGATAAAGTTTGATGCTTTGGAAATTTCACATTTTCTTGTGTATGCATGTATGGAGAAGGAGGGAACAAAGCCTTGCTTGCTTAAAGCAAACAGGTATTTCGGCTTAGTTATAAGACTTGTTATTTCTTTAAATTATCAGATTTCACAAGAGATTTAAACACTTATTTAGTCCGGATGATATCTGATCCTCAAAACCTCAGTAATATTTCGATGAGATACTTGAATTAGCCCGTGAGAGTAGATTGTGGAAAATCATATCTTGTAATGCATGAAATCACTCCAACCTCATAATTTGAAAACTACAGTACTTACAAAAGCGATGTGTACAGCGATTCGTAGCTGTGATGAAAAGGCATTCGATAAATATAATACGAGTGAGGAAAGTGAAAAAAAATAACTGATAGTTAAGAAATCATTGCGGCTTGTTCCAAGTCAAGGCATGGTTGAGCAGGACAAAAAGGCCCCAGCGAGGTTACCGGGAAAATGCCTTAAGACCCCAGAGAGCGAGGTGGCCAAGGATATAAATAAGGCCGTTAATTATCTTCAAAGGGGGTGTTTTAATTAACCCAAACACCCAATTTTCAGTGATGCACTTCCTTGGAGCTCCCTTAGTATGCCTGCAAAGTTTCAGGCTGCTAGGTATTATGGTTTTGGAGTTATGGAGGAGACACACTGACACTTATTCGTATAGATATATGTGCTCAGTGGGCTATCACCACGTAAGTGATGAGGTCTTTGTGTTCGAGTCCTGGCTTGAGTCAGCATTTTTTCACCATAGCCCCACGCAGGAATTTATTCCTCTTTATTAAAATATATATATATATATATATATATATATATATATATATATATATATATATATATATGCTCCATTATAGATAGATATCAGAGTCCGACTAACATGGCTATCAAAATTGTTAAAACATTCCTTTCTGACCCACATTATCCACAATATTTGGGAAGTTGGTGACAAAGAAAGATATGTAAATGGGGGGAGGGGTGGAGATTAATGGGTACTTCCTTCAAATGGCTACTGCTGAGGATGCAGTCGTTTTCTCTTTAAATCGGCAACTTATGTCGCAAAAATTGTCATTCATATTCCATTGACATGATCAATAACCTGTTCGAGGTAGCATTTTAATGGCTCACCCCACGTTAAAGTGCATTTAAAGTCAACCCCATAATGCAAGGTGGCACCACATGTACAGTAAATATTCCTTGAAAGTCCTTTGTGAGCCACATTGGTTTTTAAGCACAACACAACAACAAAATAATAATTCTCCCGAGAGTAGTCCGGATTCTGGAAACTTAAAATTGAAATGCTAGATACTGTATAAAGCTGCTTTTCAGTCAAATTTAGAAGTAACAGCAATGACAGCTAATCAATGGAAATATAATTAAATGCATGTTCACTTCAAAACATTGCTAATTTCAGAAATAACTTGATTAAAATAAAATAAAATAAAAATTACATGACTACCTCTTCAAAAACACAACAATGCATAATATATATTCTTAAAATAATTTGATAAAATGGAAATTTCAAATTAAATCACATCATCACATCACAGGATGACAACCAACTATTAAACATGCAATTCCTATAAAACCCTGAAAAATATCACACCTCAACACCTCCCTCCTCCTCCTCCCCATCCTCATCCTCCTACCCCTCCCCTCAGTCCCATCCCCCCCTCAATTCCCATTCCCCTCTGCATGCATTCCTCTTCCAACTCCTTCCCCGAGCCATTCCTCTCCCAAGATATCTACCTGAAAGTGGTCTTATCCTATGTCCACCCCTTCTCTCTTCCACTCTTGACATAAAACATCCAATAACCGCTCAAACTCACTTCCTTTAAGAGCAGCCTGTCCTCGGGTTCCAGCGGTTTTTACTGTGAGTGCCCAGTTGGGATTCAGAGTTTTTGTGTAATCCAGCTTACGGAAAGTTTCGCCAGAGGAGCACACATAACTTTCACCTGAGGAAATGGACAGGTTAATGGGACATATTATGCAGATGTACATCAATGCAGAAATCAAAGTTGCTCACCAAAAATACGTTTCCGTTATAAATTTTCAAGCTATTTTGTACATCAATAGAATGCTCGATCTAGACCTTTCAAAGTATAAAGGTATATCATGGGAGTAATATTATTGTCAGTGTTGTAGAATTTCACTTAAATGCTCTCCATGTCATCTTGTCAAGGTTGCAGGGTTTCTCCATTACCAGCCTTTTGCCCAAGGAACCCTGAAACAAGAATACATTTCAAACTAGAAGGGCACCCAATTGAGTGCATACCTCTGCCAGGCTGAACAGTTTACATGTTGTAACCCACTGACAAGCCAGATCTGGATCTGGACCTTAAACAAAATTGAATTAGCTTGTTCTTGTCATCTTCCCAACTCATCCACCTAGCTTTGTCACAACTGAACCACAACTTTTTGAAATATCATGTTATATGTCGTTTTTGGCCCATCTCTCAATGGTGAAAAATCACTTGTGAAATTTTTTTTTTTTAATTCTCATAATTATTTGGATTCTGATCTTCACCAAAATCAAATCAATTCGTCTTTGTCACACAACAAACCTGTCCACCAAATTTCGTCCAAATCAGTCCATTACTTTTTGAGATATCCTGCTCAAAAACAGACAGACAGACAGACAGACAGGAGTGAAAATATAACCTCCGTCTACCTTCAATGGTGGAGGTAAATAAGAAAAATACCAATTATCTAAAACTTTCCCAGGTAGACACTGGAAGTAAGGACAAATAAGTGACAGAAGAAAATGATGAATAGACACGATGGACAATTTTTTTTTTAATAAATAAAAAAGGGGCAGGGGTGGGGAAAAGTCTGTCAAAATGACAGGTGCATAAAACTCAACACAACACAGAGGATTACAATACACACAAAGTTATGGATTTACATCCGATTAATTATTTGCAATAAGGGAATGGGAAACGGGAACGGGTCAAAATGGGAGACTAAACATTAATGGGTCAAAATGTTAGGAAGGATTTCTTTGATGCGTTTCAGGCATTAATGTGAAATGCACAAACATACGGTGTATAAGCACAGTCTCGTTCGCTTCAGAATTTTGTTGTATTTTTCAACGCAGGTGGTGTATAGGCACCGAGCACTGGCTTGATTGTTGGATGCCTCGAAAACAACAACTCGAGTTATGTAATGAAGCTAAAACATGGCTATTGCTTATGTGCATATATAATACATCATGTTTATATAGCGTGAATAGATTCCAATTCCACTGGGCCATGAAGGAATTATCTTATCGGCCAGAAGGCTTGAAGCCTGGGGCCTACACAAACTGTGTGCCTCAGAATGCTTGTGACACCGATGGGCTGCAACCTTTCAAAATTTGATGAAACTAAATTAGTCATCATTTTCGTCTTTTCCACACTGAAGAAAAAACTGAGCGGGAAGTCATGGCGATTGTGAATATAACTGCTGTTTGGAGCCATTTTACCTCGCATCTCGTGGAGCCTAGTGTTTAATTATATTGGGTAAAAAAATGTTTTTTTCTGAAAAATTTTCTGATTTCACTCAAAATTTATCATGATTCAGGCCACGAGTTCCGATCATCACATATTGAATCGGATTTTGAATATCAGCTTTTAAAGCCTTGGAAAAATGCCACGATTAGCTATCTTAACACGGAAATACCACCTTAACATGTATTTTGCCCAAGGCGGAAAACTCCTTTGGGGAGGGGGGGGGCATGAAATCACGGTCAGATAGACAGGAACGAAATTGTGTATTTTAGTATGATGTAAAAGGTAGAAATGGTCACAGGAAATTATCATGTGAAACCATTTCTGCACATTTCTTTGTTTCATGGTTGTTGCCTGTCCATTTGCAATGATAGTGTACATTGATTGTTTCTTTTTCTAAATTTGACCAGTGAGGTGTTGAACCGTTCACACAAGCATGCGCACACACACACTGTCTGTCTGTCTGTCTGTGAGCATATACCACAAGGTTACGGATGGATTCCGACAAAATTAAGTGGAGAGGTTGGGTGTACGACAAGGATAAATTGATTAGATTTTAGTGAAGATTCAGATCCGAAGATTTAAAAATAATTTTCAGTGATTCTTCACCATTGAGAGATGGGGCCAAAAACTATATGTAGCACGATATATCAAAAAGTTGTGGATAGATTACGACAAAAAAATAAAAAATAAAAAAATAAAAAAACTTGGTGGGCGAGTTGGGGAGGTGACAAGAACAAGCCGATTAGATTCTGGCTAACATCTGGATGTAGATCTTGCCTATCAGTTGAGTGGGATACAAAACGTAAACTGTTCAGCCTGGAAGAGGTATGTGCCTGACTGAGCGTCGTTCTAGTTTGAAATGTATGTATATATATATATATATATATATATATATATATATATATATATATATATATATATATATATATATATCTTATTTTTGTGCTTTTCAAAATGTAATTATATGCTGGAGAATTTCATTTTGATTGCACTTTGAAATATCTTGTCAATTGTATGCGAAAAAAAAAAACTATTAAATAGTCGTTTTGACTGTTAACCATTACATAATTATATTCCTGGTGTTGGCTTCATGGTTTGGGTGGTGGGCTTGGGATCCAAGGATCCTGAGTTCAAATCCCACTTTGCTGTTGAATTAATGCCAGGTGGGGTTGACTCTGCCTGTCATCCTTCTGAGGTTGGCAAAATGAGCGCCAGCTTGCAGGTATCCTGTGTCCGAGTGGTGATCCATCCAGGATTGTGCTAATAGCCAAGGAGACTGCTTAGGCAGCACCAACGCTCTGCACAGAGTATGGTCCCAATGGATGGATTGATTACGTAATTGGCAGCAATAATGTGATTCGCCCTGAGCCAATTGTCACCATGGGCCCACCCCCACCAGGCCGATTGGCAGGTGTTGTCCCACAAAGCCCTCCTAGGCCTTCATTGCCATATGTGTAAGCATGCAGCTATGCATATTTTGTGGAATCCTTCCAAGTTATGAAAAATTTGAGTATGTAGTCATTGAGCTTCCCACTGTAAAATACCATAGATTTTTGTTTAAACCAAGTACTGACCTTACACAAATTTTGAGAAGAGCAACAATAATAATAATAATAATAACAATAGTAAAGGGGCTGTTTTGGGTCTGTCAGTTTTGTAGCTCACTGCTCAATGATGCTGTCCATGAGTTTCATGAATGTTTTTGGATGTGAAATCCTCCACAGATGACTGGTAGGTATTTTATAGGTTTACAAGTTTGTATATTGGTAGTTTTTATTTTTATTTTTTGAGGATTTATGATGTATTAAATCTATGGAGTATCCATGCCATCCCCACATTGGAAGTCCACCAACTTCCTGATAATGTTCCATTATTTTCATAGAATTCCCGACATACCATGCAGTTTTATAATGCTGATGCAAACTAAAAGGCCAGCTCCACACTCAGCAAAGTCCTCTTGGCCCTGCCACTTTTGGTGCACTAGGTGTTTGCTGGCCCGTGTTAGTCATATATAAATAAATACAAGCACAAGGCTAAGTTTACTCTCGACTGCCTCAAACTGCACAAATGCAAATGTCCTGAAGGAGTAAGGTCTTGGATGAATGAGTGTGATCTGGTGAGGCACAAGTATAATGCCAAAAGGAAAGACGTAATCGGCATTAACAATTTTGCGGTCACAATCATGTCACCAAAAGCTCAAACTGACGGCAAAGACTGCAGGCATGCATGAAAGGGTGAACCTTTTCGTTTGACCTTATAGAAACTTCTCAATAAGCATTTTTATTATCAATTGGCAACCATCAATCTCCATCCACAAACAGCTGAGCTTAATGCACCAACTTGTGTTAGCTGATGTCCATCTGTGCTCAAGTTAACATGCGAAAGGAGTGGTTCCACTTGAATAAATACCATTGTGAAAGTGATCACCCGATGTTGTAAAGTATTGTTCCTGAGGTTTATTGGAATCTTTCAAGACACTCTGAGGTCTTTTCATTTCTATTCATGCTGCCTCACTATGATTTGGCCTGCATGTATTTGCAGGGGGAGGGGAGGGGGCTTGGGAAGACGTCTTTGCATTCTCATCACACTTCTCCAACAGCTTCAGCTTGTCGTGCTGTCACCTTCACCACATCATCCTCCCCCAACCACTCTTGCCTTTCCCTGTTGAAATTTATTTCATACCTGATAGATAGGATAGCTATAGGTGAAATCTAATATATTGTTGCGGCTCTGCGAACCTCCCTACCAAATTATGGCAACCACCATATAGTGGTTCCAGAGGGAGATTATTTAATAAATGCTCCACAGTCCTTTCATTATATCTGATGGGTTCCAAAGAAGATATGCATTGCATGGGGTTAGATAAGTTTCCCCCACCTACCTTCTCCCCATTTTTATATCTTTTAATTTAAACCACAATCAAGGGCACGCACAACGACTACCAAGAAGAGAGAGGCACCACACACGCCACCTAATTGGTATATTTCCACCAAAACCACATTCAAATCGCGCACCAGAACTCAGCCGCCATACCACTTTCAACCACCACAACATAAATAATTACCACACCCCTCTGATAAAATCATGCATCAACTTTTATTGCTGTTTCGCTTTATAAAGCATCGTACAAGGCTCACATTCCAATGATCACTCACCAGATTCACCATTATTCAAACACACCACCTCAACCACAGTTCAACCACCATAAGACTACAATTACCTCCACACCACAAAACCAACAAGCATCATCTTGCTTTGCTTGTACGCTATCCACTATGGCCTCAACTATCACTCTTCCACTGCGGCACGGTTCCAAACACTCTTCAACCACAACATCGCTCAAACAAAACATCTCAACCAATCGCCTGTGATTGAAGACAGCAACCACTATCACACCTGCTCAGAGCACTGCTTCACCCCTGCTTGGAGCGCCACGACCAACCAAGCTCATTGCTGTTTAACGCAAGTTTACGCAAACATTTCTATCATTCTTTCCTGTCGGCGGCAACCATTGCACTGCCCAGGGAACCATCCGCGACCCTCCAGGACGCTTGCGCTACCAGCGGGGAGCGATGCACGCTGCCATATCAAGTTGCGAGGTCGGACCCATGGCATGTCTCGAGGATGAATGAGGCTACTTCTGGACTGACAAGTTCGTGGAGAGGGTGGCGTCAGTACACAGGTGAAGTCTGGGCCAATGGGCATGGTGCGCTCAGAACACGAGGGGCAGAGATTGTTTTGGTTACGTCTGGTACGGTCACATGGTACGGTCACATCTGCCGAGGACATGAAGCTCCAACCCGCTCGGAACGTACAAAATAGTGGGCACTCAGGGGGCAAAAAAAGAAGAAGAAAAGATTTCAGATTGATTTCGGGTGGCTTTCTGATGGTGGGTTCAAGGTGAACCAAGGTGGAGCAACACGGGATGCAGCGAAGTGCCACAGGATGAGGTGGAGCAATAACCTGGCCACACAGCAACACCCCTCTATCCCAGTCCCCTCTATCTTGCCTTTCCCCAGTGCAGGAAAGTGTCGGAATTGCCAGCCCATGCCGGGTGAGTGTAGAGATTGATGAACACCTCAAACTTTCTATATTCTTTCTCCACATCTACCCTTCCGCATGTGAAACTGATGGCGCCTTGTGTATCGTTAAATAAGTAAGTGGTATAAGCTAGATACATCAGGGGTAACGCTGTTCTTTGTCGCTTTTCTTTTTATTGAGTGCTTGCTCATGTTTCTCGAATGCGTTTGCTCATCGAAGTGTACATACGCTCCCCCACCCTCTCATGTCTTTCTGGTCAAATAAACTCCCTGTTGTAAAATGTTTTCAGATCTGCTCATCGTGTGTTTTCTTTCATTGGTCTAACACAGTCCGCACTTATGGTTAGCCTGGGCGGTTTTCTACCCCACCAATTGGCTCACGTGACTAGCCATAGCTGCACCTATCTGTTCCACTCGGCAGAAGCATTGTGGGTGTGACCTCTAGTTAGGATACCGTACCAACAGAAATGTATCACAAAAACCTTGAAGCGGATCCCTGCTAGGCCGGTAATCCAAATGACACGGCTACGGCTGTGCAAGATCTGCAGCCTGTTGGATCGCAGAGTTACCTGCGGTCGGCGGCCACAGGGCCAGAGATCGGGAAGATAAGCCTGGGGAACCCCTCACGTGTTAGCCCCGAACTCTGATTCTGTAACAATACAACGAAGAAAGTTTGTGTGTTTGTTTGGTTGTTCATTTATGCATTCGCATCCTGCAGGAACCAGTGTAACCAAAACTTTGAAAGGCCTCTTCTTTCATCAAGAGGAAAAAAAACAAACTTTTTTAAAATGAAAAACAGATAATTGGCCTTCAGACCTTGATCAGGTCTTGTGCTAATACACTGCCTGCATTATTTTTTTTTTCCTGAAAGTGATCGAGTAATATGTATTGTGAAGATCACATGTTGAGGTTGTAGCGATTTGTTAACAACACAAATTTAATTACTATAGTGTTTACACGTGTGCCTGTTATTTATATTTTTTTTAAAGATTGCTTTTCAGAGCTTTATTATAACACCTTCGTGTTCAAGTCTGAGCGAGTATGGTGCTTACACATTGCCAAGATCGAGTAATATGTATTGTGAAGATCAGATGTTGATGTCATATTATGTATGCAAGCTAATAACGGAAACTGTGTATTCCGTTGCTCCATTTCTCCCCTACCTCTAATCCTCCCAGTCTCTATGATCCGTTTGTTGCTTTTGTTAAACTTTAATCTACCACATCATGTAGATCGGCATGGTAAGATGCCCACCAGAGCACTTCTGGAACTCCCAAGGGAACACTTGTTAAGAAATATCTTAACCTACCTTACTTGCATTATAAATACAGGGTGTACACAAATTAATGGCGGGGTTTCATGACATTGCCATAAAGTCGCGACTATAATCAGTTACAAGAAAGCATCACTGGAGCAATTGAAAATGTTAGGCTGGAGATTCTTGACAGAGTATGGACAGAAATTGAATATCGATGACATGTGCCATGCTGTCAATGGTGCAGATATGCATTGAAGTTGTGCAATACCATTTCAAAAACCTTTTGAAATAGACAAAACTGCAATGTAAAAAAAAATATATATATATATATATATATATATATATATATATATATATATATATATATATATATATATATAAAAATTGAGTTGGTGAATCAAATAAACAAAAGGGCAATGCACAGTGAGTGTTTTTTATCAATCTGCTTACAAAACCCCACCATTCATTTATATACACCCTATACTGCCACATGCTACCAAAAAAAGATCCCTGATTGGCAGAAACAAATCAGATGCAAAAAGAAAATGGCAGTCTACAAGTCACTGAAGACTCAATGACAGACACAGGCATGGCTTGAGGATCAATGTGCAATTCAAGCAGCCTCCAGATCATCTGAGACTACAGAGCAGACACAGACTCGGGTTGAGGATTAACGTGCAAGACAAATAGCCTCCAGAGCAGCATGTTGGCATCATAGAAGGTGAAGTATTTCCATACAAGTCCAGTGCATTTTGCAACGCCCAAGATTGGAAATTCAAGCAAAATCATGAGGCCAACATACCCCAACTTGTCATCCAGGAAATAATTAAATACATATTGCAATGAATTTCCCTGGGCAACGCCAGGAACTTCAGCTTGTGGGCTATAATCCTGAAAACAGTCAAACTCCTTGATGAAAGATATTGTTTGATCTGCCCATAAGTAAGAGCAGATTGCAAGCTGTGCCAATAAGGCTGAGAAAACTGTCAGACCCTTCAACAACTCTGAAAATAACTAGCGAGAAAGACGCTTTCATCTGAACACGATCAAAGCCAAATTTGAGGAAGCATTTGACATTCCAAAGTTCATCGATTATAGTAATGATTAGAATGAAGAAAAAATAAAATAAAACAACCCATTGAGACCTGCTGCCTCACAAGAGTTTGTTGGCTCCCTCACAATTGCTTGTTTTTGATGTTTGAATTCTCAGCCAGCTGGCAAGGAGGTAGTTAATATCACTATGGAGGAACAGAACATCGGGGCGGGTGTTCATTTGCAACTGTAAGCTCGCGGTGAATGAATTGTACAATGTATGAAATAATTATCACTCAGACAATGAAACGCAAACAAATATATATATATATATATATATATATATATATATATATATATATATATATATATATATATATATATATATATATATATATATATATATATATATATATATATATATATATATATACAGGCCTATATTAGATATACTGCAGAGGAAGATGCGAAGTGAAGATATAATTTTTGTTTTGCAGCAATTTGCCCAAAACAATGTCTGGAATCAAACCAGCTCGGGTATGCCAAAAGGTCTTCACATTTTGAAGATAGGATTAAAGTTTTCTTCAGGAAATATAAAAGACCTCTCAAGTTATCTGAGGTACATCTGAGATCCAGTTAATGATATTTCCCTTCAAAAACTGCTTTCATGTGTTGGCGATGCCACCAAATACCGAAATGGAAAACAGAGTTAAAGTGTACCCTGAGACACTCGGAGCATTTTACATGTTTGAAAGAGACTTGAGTAGCAAGCTTTTAAAAGAATTGTAAGTTTTCAAGCCAAAACTCTTAGTTTCTACAACATAGGCACCACCATCGTCTATATAAGTATATATATATATATATATATATATATATATATATATATATATATATATATATATATATATATATATATATATATATATATATATATATATATATTGCAATGGTTATTCACATCATTCTAAGTACATGGAGGGAGCTAACTAGCAGGATAGCCTATAGGGGCTGTTTCACAATGAGGGTACCAAGTTTCTCTCACAACCACTAAAAATTCAAACTCAATATTTTTATTTCTCCAAATCCAACATTGTTAATTATAATACTTAAATCCAATTTTTTGGAGCATCTGAATGAATATTTCTTATTAAAAATAATACCCCAAGGATGTTAGGAGAGTATTTTTTAAACGACAACAATCATTAATACAATTCAACTATAACCACAAAATAACAACATTAGCAAACTTCAGTGGTTTCCATATGTTCCACAAGTATTATTCCATTACTGGAATTATGATTCAGTATACAAATGAAGTATATTTGTAGAAATATCAATAAAAGACTGAACTAAGTTTCAAATATCCAGAAAAAATATGTTTTAACACTGTCACCAATAGCACTGCATATGATGGAATTTAGCACAAAATTTCAAAACTACATGTAGTTTTCTACATATTCTGAAAAAATTACTAATTTATCTCTGAAAATAAAAGTTTACCACCACAATGAAAAATATGAAGAAAATCACATATTTCTTCTGGAGAGAACATAATTTTTTGACATGAAGCAATACATTCTGTCCAAGATATAACTGCAAAGTAATAAATTTATCTTATAATGCCAATACAAAATACACCTAGTAAGTGAATTGTTGTTGTTTGTGGATTGTGCCTTAATGTGTTCCTTTTTGTTTTTCTTTTGCTGTTCTCTCTTACTTGCTGCCCACTTCCTTCTGCATTCCTTCAATTCATTATCTGTCTTCTTGTTGGAAGTTGATGCATAATGTTTTCTCTTCCTTTCAGCATCTCTGGCGAGATATTCTTTGTGTCTATCTGGATTTATTTCCTTTAATTTGCAGCAAGATTTTGTAGCAGCACTTTGGGGAATGCTGCTTGGAGTTGCATCTTTAGCACTCGCAAGAGAACATGTATGACATGTCCAATTAAACTTGACTGTCAGAGTTTGTGACATTGTTTGTGCACAGCTGTTGTGATTACTTATTACTGGATCTGGATCTGTAATAACAACAGTTAGTTATGGTTTACTGCCATAATGATTCTTTTCCAGTATTATAACCAAGCTATATCCTTACCACTATAGTTTGGGTATAATACTAAAGCAGTAACCACTATAGCAGTAAAATGCTACAACTACAGGAGAGTGAGGGGTTATTCTAACTGCCACCACTGTTTTCCACAACCAGCAGTTGATTAATCTGCAAGCAGAAAAGTAGAAAATCTACATAAAGCAACAGGCATACATATGTTAAATTTTTTTGTCCTCTCCGGAAAGTAATATTATGGGCTCTTTTATGGCTTGTATTGTACCAAATATCTGTATATTAATAATTTGGGTGTAACTATATGTGATGACAGATGTTACTACATATTTATTTTTGCAAAAAGTGAACATACGGTGGGAATTATGTCATATTTCTTTCTCAGACAACTAAGCATGTTCCAGGAAGCCCAGGTTTAGCTTTCAAAAAGTAGAGTAAATGTGTTAAAAGTAATCAAATTCAACATATTCATAAACAATAGTCAATATTGTGCTGGAGGAAGCAATAGTTGTACAAAATTCAATGTCATTTCATCTGATTAATCTCCTGTTGAATGCCATTGAATAACTTTCCAGAGAGGACATTTTTGACATGGACATTCAATCAGTGATGTAACAAGATATATTACAAAAATGTAAATACCTTTTACTGATAATGGATATTCATGACCATGTCAACCTTACAAAATATCAAAATTTATAGCCAGCAAGTCGTTTCCTTGTAACTCGTGGCAGTTTAGGTGTTTCCGGAGAGGACACATTTTTGACGGACACATGTAAGGCAATCAGTGCAGGCCATGCAAATATAAGGTTATTGGTTACACTCAAACTTTGTAGCATAATATCAGTGGAGGTATATACACACTTGGTAAAACACACAATAAACTTTTAAAAAGACCCTTTATTTATATTAAAAAAATTCTTCCACAATATGCATTTTCGGAGAGGACATTTTTTTGACGGACGAACGGTGGGACATATTTATTGAGGGTGAAATAAATATTCATAGTCTGAAATTAATAATATGTTGTGGACAAAGTACAGAAGAGGTATTAAATTGATGCAACAACATATAAAAGTCCCAATTTCTGCTTGTAGTTGTTTTTACACTGTGAATGCAGTCAGTGTACCTGGAGAAAATGAGACAGCTATTTGTCAAAGAAAATGGCAATTTTTATGCCATTCTGCCAAAAATTAAAATTTTTTGTGAAATAAAAAGTGGTCCAAGTTGTGCCATCACGACTACCAACTACTGGCCCCAAAGACAGATACTACAGCCTCTCATTTAGCTATTTAGCATGCAAGGGTACAAAATACCAGAAATGACCATGACTGTGAAACAACCTACAGGTACACACACTAGCCCCTGAGCTGCCTCGTCTGGGTTTGAATCTCGATCCAGCTTTTAACCATCATCGTGGTGTTTCACAGGCAGGGTGACTTATTGATGTGTGTGCCGTGCTTCGGATGGACGTTAATCTGGGCATCCCGTCTGCCGGCATTAGTTGATGGATGATAAAGATCCCAAGGTGTCCTTCACGAAGAGCAAGTGAGCTTTTGCAGGCACCCTGAATGATCATTCCAAAATTTCTACCCAAATTACTGCCAGAAAGGCAACGGCAAACTACCCAGTATAACAGTCCCCAAAAACTACTTCGGCAGCTGACAACGCTCTGAAACAAATTATGGCACATCAGAATCAGAAATACGTGGGCAAATAATTGTCATCAAATGTATTAATCCATAACACATCTATTCCAAAAAACTCTTAAGTTACACTTTCAACATAACAAACTCACCCTCCACCAACTCCTCCAAGGAGGATACGCGACGAGAACCATCGATGGTGTAGATGACCCTTACGCCCTGTGGCAGGTTCACATTATCCGTAAGTGTGCGGGTAAGGTCTTCCAGAAGGGCATCCAACGAACGAAAACGGTCAGGAGATATTGCATACACAATGCCCTTGAAGTATCGGTCACCATTGCGGTAGAAACGCACCTTGATGGAACACAGAATAAATAACTCAAGCAGGTAAGATATAAAAAGGACATTTGGAACTCATAATCTGACCAAAGTGGTTTTTTAAACTCCACAAACTAAAAGCAATCTCAATGCACCTGACGTTGAAGCATCTGCAACTCACAAAACATGTTACCAATAATTTCTTCTACTGTCTACGAGTAGAGAATATGGGTTCACTCCAGAAAAGGTATGATTCTTATCTTAGAAATTTAATTTGACTTATCTTGGTGTCATCTTCATAAGTTCCTCAGGTCCTATCTATTCATTAGGAAATCACAAGAGATTGGGGAGATGAGGGGGAGGGGACACTAAATCAAGAGAAAATATGAAGAAAAGAGGAGTTGGTTGAAGAAAGAAAGCAGGGTAGGGAAGGGTAGGATTATGGGCAGAATAAAAAGGAGATTTGGAGATAGAAGGGAAAGGTTTAAGGAACAGATCAGATCATGAACCATGCATGCTCTTTCCAGAGGGTCGGTGCTGCCGAAGCAGTTTCTGTGGCTCGGGTTGCAATCCTGTCCACGGGTCACCACTCCGAGAGAGGAAGTCGGAGAAGGAATTTGGAATTTGCTCATGGTGCCGGTGATAGCTCGCCTACTCTTCACGAACGACACCATGGGATCTTTTAGGTCCACAAACCAATGCCCACAGATGGGATGCCAGTTTAACGTCCATCAGAGGTACGGCACACACACAATAATCACCCTGCGTGTGAAATACTGGGATGACCGTTTCTAGCTGAGCAAAAGAAAACACCTCCCGGAATCACTCAAGATGCTGAGATCTTTCTATTCGCATCCTATTCTTCTGTAGAACAAATAAAGAGGGGGAATGGAGGAGGGGGGGAGAAAAAAAAATCAAGATTCACACATAACCCATATTTACAAGCAGAATAAATAGATTGTCCCCACATCTTAAATCCTCCTAGTCTGCTCAGTACTAGATTATCATCTCTGCCACTGTGGATGGTTTTATGCTTTCACCCTGTTTGTCCGTCTGTGAGCATGGTATTCCTGGATTTTTTTTTTTTAAGGAAAAAAACTAGAATGTGTTTGAAACCAAAAACACCTTGTACAAGTTTGACGGCTAACAAAAAAACCCCCAGATCTTACATATTAATATACATTTTAACCCAGCTAATAATTGTATACAAGAAAATCAGTTTTGTCTTCTGCTTCTTCCAAATGAGTATTTTCACATCAAGGGTTTTCATGAATACAAGCAGGACAGAAAAATCTGTCTTTTGCAGACAGAGGACCTCTTGTTTTGTCTTCATATATCCAAGGACAAAAACCACAAGTGGACATCAATGCACTTCAAAATTAATTACAAAGACATCAGTCACCAAAAGAAAAACGTGTGTGTGTGTGTACACACATTTATATATACAGGGTAAGTCAAAAGTAGCACCCGATTTCTGTTTTTTCAGCTGTCAGATTCTTTCTGGGAAGTCATGTTGTTAATAATTGTCTTGCAGATTATTAATTTTCATCATTTATTTATTTTGGATTTTGGTGGTCAGATGAGGCATCTTTTAAGCTTTAATGGCACAATTAACAGACACAATTGTCTACTGGGCTGCGAATAACACAAGAGTGACAGTTGAGAAGGAGGTAAATTTACCTGGAGTGACAGTTTGGGCAGCCATATCTCCATTATGGATAATTGGACCCTTTTTATTTGAGGGATCTGTCACTGCAGAAATTTACCTGGATATGCTGCAAACCTTCTTTTGGCCCAGGGTACAAGATCAGGACTGTTGTTTCCAGCATGATGGAGCTCCACCTCATTATGGACGTTATGTTCGTCAGTGGCTTGATGAAAACTTTCCCAGAAAGTGGATTGGCTGCCACAGTCTGATCGAGTGGCCGGCATGCTCCCCAGACCTTACACCGCCAGATTTCTTTCTTTGGGGGCTCATGAAAGACCTTGTTTATCGTGAAAAGCCTCGTACCGTTCATGAATTGAAGGCTCAAATCACTGCAAAGTTTGAGGAAATTGATATCGAACTCTGCAGACGTGTGTGCCGCTCTGTTGCAATTGGGAATCGATCACGAGGGAGGGCACTTTGAAAATTGCAAGTAAAACAGCTTGTTTCAGTTCTGTAATAATTTTTTTCTTGAATAAATCGTTAGATAAGCATGTCATTCATTTATTTCTACCTTTTTGTACACTGTAATACAAATGGCAAACAAAAATCAACTGACAGAAATCAGGCGCTACTTCTGACTCACTATATATATATATATATATATATATATATATATATATATATATATATATATATATATATATATATACATATACATATATATATATACACACACACACACACACGAGTACCAGTATACTGGGCCGGTGTATACCCCGGTTAAAATAGGTGTACCATATCCCTGTGTCGTAAGAGGCGACCAGGGTTGCGTCAGGAAGGGCATCCGGCGTAAAACATGTGCCAAATCACTATGCGGATCAGACGGATGATCCGCTGTGGCGACCCCAAACAGGAGCAGCCGAAAGAAGAAGATATATATATATATATATATATATAATTAAATTAGCCTCATTAATAAATAAATAAATAAACCCCATAATCTGGCGTGTTCAAAAGAGCTGGACAGACGTCACTCAATTAAGATCAAACTAAATGTGTTGCCAAGCTCGGCTTGTCGATTCTCCATATGGCGCTTTCCACGTCTCGGACGCTCATTGAGCTCGAGGTACGGTGTGGCAACAACGAGTCAATAGGTACGTGATATACCACAACGAAAATACCGTCACCTGCACACACAAACATACACACACACGCACACACGCACACACACCTTCTTCGCTTTCTTTTCCGTGCTCAGCGTGCGCAGGGTGCGCATCCGATAGAAGCTGCAATGCGCGCTGTGCGCCGGGCTCGGGAGTCCGTTGGCTCCACGTGACCCCCTGGACAGGCGGCGATCTTTATCCCTCTCGACGAAATGCTCGAATTCCAAATTCCGTTCGTACGACATCGCGTCTGCAGGAGAAAAAAAATTCCTTGAGGATTCATTTTGGGAAAACGATTGTGGACAAAAGGTGCAATTCGACCGCCAGACGTCTGTACGTATTAAAATGCAGGTGTTGTCCGTCACCTGAGCCTTCCTTTCGGATGATGTCTTCCCGCCTCGTCGATTATCAAACGGATCAAGCGGACAACTCGCGATAGACGAGGAACAGCCACCGAACTGCTTCTTGCGATCCTCTTTTTTTCCCCGCAGTCCGCGGTTCTTTACTCGTCTTCGAGGAAGATTATAGATTTCACGTTTCCCAAATGGCGTTTCATCCTTCCCGTGGAAATCGCTCGCTCGCCGAGCCTCACATCTGCAGCCAAAGCAGAATTAACGCGTCGTGTCGCTTCTTCTTCTTCTTCTTCGGCTAATCCTCCCCCCCCCCCCCGCCGCGTACGCTTCTTCTTCCTCTTCTTCTTCTTCTCACATATATTAATGTTATCTTTGATGCTGCACCTTGAAAAGCGGCCCTTCATGTAAATCACTACGAAGCCGTTTCGACATGGGCTCGGGGTCCATGACCAGGCATGCCGGATTTACGATCGGACAAAAAGGACGAATAAATTACCACAGAAGCTCGATTGTCGGTAGAAATGGCAAGAGCCGAGCGCGCCTGTGGCGGAGGCTTAATGATCATTCGGTGCGGATAGGAGGATTAGGGGAGGGGGGAGTGATCAGGACGGTGGAAGAACGAAGGATGAAGAGAGAAGTAATGGAGGGTTACAGAGGAACGAAGGGGGGGGGGTGATCTCGTCGGATCTCATACCTGAGGGACTGTGCGTGTGTGTGTGTGTGTGTGTGCGTGTGTATGTGTATGTGTGTATGTGTGTATGTGTGCGTGTGTGTGTGTGTGTGTGTGCGTGTGTATGTGTGTATGTGTGTATGTGTGTGTGTGAATGTATGTGTGTGTGTGTGTGTGTATGTGTGTGCATGTATGTGTGTGTGCGTGTGTGTGTATGTATGTGCGTGTATGCGTGTGCGTGTGTGCGTGTGTGTGTGTGTGTGTGTATGTGTGCGCGTGTGTATGTGTGTATGTGTGCGCGTGTGCGTGCGTGTGTATGCGTGTGTGCGTGTGTGTGTGTGTGTGTGTGTGTGTGCGTGCGTATGTGTGTATGTGTGTATGTGTGTATGTGTGTATGTGTGCGCGTGTGCGTTTATGTGTGTATGTGTGTATGTGTGCGTATGTGTGTATGTGTGTATGTGTGTATGTGTGTATGTGTGTATGTGTGCGCGTGTGTGCGTGTGTGTGTGTGTGTGTGTGTGTGTGTGTGTGTGTGTGTGTGTGTGTGTGTGTGTGTGTGTGTGTGTGTCTGGTGCCGTCCCTCGGATTGACAATAAAACTGGCATCCCATCTGTCGGAATTAATTGGTTGATGTCAAAGATCCCACGGTGTCCTGAACGAAAGGTAGGTGAGCTATCACCGGCACCATGAACAAATTCAAAATTCTGGCCGAGCTATTGTTGGAAAGGCAAGGGCAAATCACCCAAGAAAATATTCGCCAAGAAGCTGCTTCGGCAGCGAAAGAAGATGGCCCCCACACATATGTATGTCTGTGTGTGTATATGTGTATATATATATATATATATATATATATATATATATATATATATATATATATATATATATATATATATATATATATATACACACATATATATATATACATACACATATATATATATACACTGATGAGCCAAATCATTTTGACCACTATTAGGTGAAGTGAATAACATTGATTATCTTGTTACAATGGCACCTGTTAAGGGGTGGGATATATTAGGCAGCAAGTGAACAGTCAGTTCTTGAAGTTGATGTGTTGGATGCAGGAGAAATGGGCAGGAGTAAAGACCTGAGCGACTTTGACAAGGGCCAAATTATTATGGCCAGACGACTGGGTCAGAGCATCTCTGAAACGGCAAGGCTTGTAGGTTGCTCCCGGTCAGCAGTGGTGAGTACCTTCCGACAGTGGTCTGAGGAGGGACAAACCACACACCGGCGACAGGGTGTTGGGCGCCCAAGGCTCATCAATGCGCGAGGGCAATGAAGACTATCCCACCTGATCCGAACCGACAGAAGGTCTACTGTGACACAAGTCACAGAAAATTTTAATGGTGGTCACAGGAGGAATGTGTCACAATCCACAGTGCATCGCACCCTGCTGCGTATGGGGCTGCGTAGCCGCAGACCGGTCAGTGCCCATGATGACCCCTGTCCACCTTCGAAAGCACCTACAATGGGCACGTGAGCGTCGGAACTGGACCTTGGAGCAGTGGAAGAACGTCGTCTGGTCCGACGAGTCCCGTTTTCTTTTATATCACGTGGATGGCCATGTACGTGTGCGCTGTTTACCTGGGGAAGTGATGGCACCAGGAAGCACTGTTGGAAGACGACAAGCCAGTGGAGGGAGAGTGATGCTCTGGGCAATGTTCTGCTGGGAAACCCTGGGTCCGGCTATTCATGTGGACATCAATTTGACACGTGTAACCTACCTAAACATCGTTGCAGACCAGATACACCCCTTCATAGCAATGGTATTCTCTGATGGCAGTGGCGTCTTTCAGCAGGATAATGCGCCCTGCCACATTGCACACATTGTTCAGGAATGGTTTGAGGAACATGATTATGTGTTCATGGTGTTACCCTGGCCTCCAAATTCTCCAGATCTCAATCCGATTGAGCATCTGTGGGATGTGCTGGACCGACAAGTCCAATCCACGGTGGATCCATCTCGCAACTTACAGGACTTCAAGGATCTGCTGCTAATGTTTTGGTGCCAGATACCACAGGACACCTTCAGGGGTCTTGTAGAGTCCATGTCTCGGCGGGTCGGCGCTGTTTTGGCGGCACATGGAGGACCAACAGCATATTAGGCAGGTGGTCATAATGTTTTGCCTCATCAGTGTATATATATATATATATATATATATATATATATATATATATATATATATATATATATATATATATATATATATATATATATGTTGTTATGGATTTCAAAATCCGATCTGACGAATGCATACAAACATCCAGGTCCTCAGATAGTTATTTCTCTAAATGCATGTCCAGGATAGACCTATACCCATGTCTGGTGGGATTCTAAATGTGATGCGTTTAGGGTAAAGAATAGATTCCCTCTCTTATGGAAAGCTCCTTTTTCTCTTTACGACAGACACATTCATGCACATGAGATAGCGTTAGCTCAACGGAGGCTCGACACCCGCATTTTTCCATCGACGTTGACACCTGCTTCTTTCACCGACGCCGACAACCGCCTTTTCCAATCGACATTCAACATCCTGTTCATCAGCTCTATGGACGAGAACTGGCTCTTTTTCATATCGGGCTGAACATTGAGGTGATAATTGTTGTTGACATTTTATGAGCGCTTCACGTTTTCACTCGGTAATTCCAGCAAATGGCTGCTTTCCGCCATTCCTCCAGCACTACAGGCATGGCGTCGTAGGCCAGGGATGGTCGCGGCATAGTGATAAGCGTCTGCTCCTTGCTGTTTTTCTATCTATGCCTGTTTAATTCTTTATTTGCTTGAGATTATTTTGATTGTTTTGAATTTACCAATTTTCACCTCAAAGAAATAAAAAAAAAATTGGTTTATTTATTTTTTCTTGATAATAAATTCCTTGTTGACGTTTCAACCTGACCGTGTTTGTCCTTTCCTTCCATTGATCCAGCATTGTCCGAACCAAGATAGATTGGGAGATAATTACCAAACTATTTGACCTGTCATAGTCGGCATGCACCAGCGGTGAACGCTCGGCCGCCCTACTTAAGATCGAATCAAGATAAGATTGGTGCATTGCCGAGGGCGCGTCCCCCATTCAGGAAGCCATGTGACCTCTAGTTAAACGGTAAATTAGACGGTGGACACTGGAACTCATGGTTAACTGATTGGTGTTCGTGGTTGTAAAGCAACCCACTGTACCACAAAGTTAATTGTGAGTGGTGGCCACAGGTCCGGCTCTTCTGAGGAGAAATGAGGATTAACCTCTTCATAATACAATCAGTACCTGTCGCCGTAACTATATATATATATATATATATATATATATATATATATATATATATATATATATATATATATATATATATATATATATATATATATATATATATATATCCCTGTGTCGTAAGAGGCGACCAGGGTTGCGTCAAGAAGGGCATCCGGCGTAAAACCTGTGCCAAATCATTATGCGGATCATAACGGATGATCCGCTGTGGCGACCCCTAACGGGCGCAGCCGTAAGAAGAAGAAGAATAAATATACTGTATTGTTGCGAATTCGCGCCCGCTGGCGTGCGATCGGCCGCTCGACTCGAATGGCGGCCACCTGGCCCACCGGAACGGACAATTCTGTCGTGACCCTCTCGGAACAACGCCGGGAGCTAGTCACGGGTGGATATTAGTGGCGCAACCCCACCACAACCGTGCCAATTGCCCACCCGCGCAGGATAGGGTTGCTCGCCAAATTCGATCTACCTAAGTACCTGCGCGGATGGTCGACCGGGCGATCGTACCTTGCCGCAGGCCGACTCCGGACACGAACCGCTTAAGCGGTCCGTTCCGTGCTATCGGGATAACCGAGCGGTGTTATCGTCGGCCTCGATTAATTATCGGGCATATTAAGCCCACTACAAACCCTTTACGTGAAGCAGGATGGAGGGTCAATAAAGAAAAGACGAAGCGAAACAGGAAAACAGTTCACAAAATGCACATTTATGACACGACACATGGAAAGCACACATATACAGCCAAACAGTCAAAATGCACCTATAGCAGTAAAACAAAAGAAACAATGACGCAGAGTTACTACCGACTACGCGCACACACGGCAACACTTATACAGTTCTACTTTACAAGACATGGCACCTACACACATTTACTCAAAAGCAAAGGAAAGAAGCCACCCTCATAGACAAGGGGGCAAACGGGCCTGTAGGCCAATATGTGCGCGGGACCTGAAGGAGCTGCCAGGTCCGCGAGACCGGGTGGGTCCTACCCGCATCCTCGTGACGCGTTGGCGGACGAGCCGCAGACGTGTCCGCGTGGCTGTGCCCCGACTCCATGCTCCTTCGCGGGTTTCGTTGGCACGATGTTTGGAGTGGGGTGGGAACGGGGCCCCATTTGTTGCACAATCTCAGCGCGGGGGAAAAGGGGGAATTGTTGATGCCCTGGGGGAGGGAGAATGGCTGGCTGGCTTGGGTCCCGCGACGAGCGATCTCCCACCGCGACCTCGTCGCCGACCGCCGTCCTTCTCGCCTCGGACCCGAGCTCCTTGGCCTCTTCCCACAACTCTCCTCAGCCGACTGCAGAACCCAACTCGATGCCTTCGCCACCCGACTCCACTCTCTGCCACACTCTGCCCTCCAACCAAAAACTGGCTCTTCCACCAAAACTGACTCTTTTACCAAAACTGACTCTGCCACGATTCGCCTGGTGCTTGCCGTTTTATAGACCAGCAGGAGAAACAATATGCAAATTTCCGGATCAGAATGACCTCGGGGGCGGGAGCCACGCTCGCCAATTGGACGGAGGAAAAGTGGGAGTGAACCTCCCCTGATCCTCGAATTTGCATATATGGATTTCACACAGACGTGCCTGGAGGCGGGGCCAAGCCGCTCCACGCTTGCTGATTGGACGGATCAGAAGTGGGCGTGTAGCATTCTTGATCCGAATTCTCCCTCGGAAAGGCCGCTATTTGCACTCGCGGCTCGGTGCATATCTTGAACGAGCCCAAGACAGCCCGACGCTCAGTGTTCACAGGTGGTGCGGGAATGGCCGTAGAAGGAGAGAGGTGAGGGTGGTGGAGGGTTTTTGGTGGTGGTTTGATGGTTATGGCGGTTGAGACGTGGTTGGTTCAAAATAAAGATAGAACAGAAAAACGGCTATCTCAAAGCGTTGCAGCCCAAATGAATCACATAAATTCCCTATAAATGAAGGGTTTGGGGCTAACTACACATGTACTTAGAGTTATCTCACCTACGGGTCCTGAATGGTGGTTTGCGAATTTCCACAGCCGTAACAGTATATATATATATATATATATATATATATATATATATATATATATATATACATATATATATATATATATATATATATATATATATATATATATATATATATATATATATATATATATATATATATATATATATATATATATATATATATATATATATATATATATATATATATATATATATATATATATATATATATATATATATATATATATATATATAAGCCTGGTGTTGGTGCAGTGGTAAGGGCAGTGGCTTGGGACCCAAGAGGTCCTGAGTTCAAGCCCCGTTGGGACACTGAATTAATATATGTATGTATATATATATATATATATATATATATATATATATATATATATATATATATATAAAAACCAAGTCGAAAACACCAGGGGGTTGACTCAGCCTGCCATCCTTCCGAGGTCGGCGAAATGAGCACCAGTTGTACTGGGCCCGGTGTATGCCCCGGTTAGAATAGGTGTACCATATCCCTGTGTGTCGTAAGAGGCGACCAGGGTTGCGTCAGGAAGGGCATCCGGCGTAAAAACCTATGCCAAATCAGTATGCGGACAACAAAACGAATTTCCATACCGGATCGGTCGAGGCCCGGGTTAAATGGAGACAGTTGGTCCGCTGTGGCGACCCCTAACGGGAGCAAGCCGAAAGAGGAAGAAGAAGAAGATATATATATCTTTCTAATTTTTTTGCGACATTTCTTTGGACTTGTGTTTATGATCCACTTTATACCCTAAGGCTAAGGATTGAAAAGGTGGGGGGAGAGGGGGGTGTTAGAATGGAGGTCAGAGGTCAGAGGTCAGAGGTGAGAGTGCGGAGATCAGATCTCGTCTCACCAGCCCTATAGAGGGCCGAGCAGAGCACCGGTTCTGTCTGTCTGGAGCGGTCGAGGAGCTGCGCGGAAGTCGGGAGCCTGGCACTTGGAACCTTCAGTCGGTGAAGAGGGTCGGACACCAGGAGGAGACGCGAGCTGGGAGCGCAGCCCCGCCTGCTCTGCCGCGCAGAACTGCGCACTCGAGTACGGGCCAGAGAGGACTCGCCAACCAGCTCCGAACGGTCCGAGGTGATCGGGCTTCGTGACAGTGCGAGGGACGAGCGGGCTCTTAACGAGAGCATCAACTCGGAAAGAGTGAAGGCCCGTTCGTTCCTCTGAGGCGTTGCCGGCTGGGCCCGAATCACCGGGCTGTCGGACGAGGCCTGGGCCGGACCATGGCTACACGAGCTGCCGTGGGAAAGGAGCGTCGTGGGTCGCCCCAGCGAGGAAGGTAACCTGTGCGGCCTCGTGGGGCCCTTTCGGTCACCAAGGCCCCACGTTATAAAGGTCTGCGGACCCTGTCTGAGGGGGTGGTCTTTTCTTTTCTTTTGAGTGCATGTTGTTGTGCCGTGTCCATAAGTAAA
Source organism: Eptatretus burgeri (assembly GCF_056783735.1). Taxonomy (NCBI): domain Eukaryota; kingdom Metazoa; phylum Chordata; class Myxini; order Myxiniformes; family Myxinidae; genus Eptatretus; species Eptatretus burgeri. The sequence goes on from NC_140978.1 coordinate 10,762,691, forward strand.
ACTGTTAAGTGACTGTACATTAATAATAATCATATTCGGTTGTAATGCTTTTGCTTTGTCTGTATACGTGATTGCTTTTGTCTCTGCATATGTGTATGATTATTTCATTGCCTTGCCTACATACGTGTTGTGTGTAAATTATAAATAAATGTGCTTTGTTGAAATGTACCCCGTTCGTTGCGTCTTCTCCCTATTGAAAATGCCATCTTGCATCGCGGAATAAATAGCTGGGTTTTAAATACCCGTTAAATAGAATTGGATCTGGCGAGGTCGGGCGATAATACCCGCTCGGTTATCACTGCAGAACGGAACGGACCGCTTAAGCGGTTCGTGTCCCAAGCCGACCTGCGCTGAGGTACGGTCTCCCGGTTCGGTATCCGCGTGGGTACTTAGGTATATCGAGATTCAGCGATTAACCCTATCCTGCGCGGGTAGAAAATTGGCTAGGCCGTGGTGGGGTTGAAGACCCACCCATGACAGGTTTCTGGCGTTGCTCCGGAAGGTCACGACTGAATTGTCCGTCCGGTGGGTGAGCTGCTACTGTTAGTGGAAAGCGGCAGTTCGCACGCCGGCGGGCGCAAATTCGTAACAATATATTTACTTGGTGAGAGAACAGATAGTAGGTGATGGGCAAAGGGCATTATGATGAGGAGCATGGAGGGATGAAACATCATCAATACATGCATACCTGCAAACTGCGATGATTGTTTCTGCTTGACATCAGCACGTCACGTTTCAGCCCATATCGTCGATTTCTTTTTTATTTGAAATTATGCATGTTCTTGGAAGAATGTATGACTTTTCTGAGAGCAAACAGCTTGATCAAAGTTTCTTCTTGGGACAGGATTGATGCTCGAGGGTTACTGACCCAGCTGAAAGTTCTGGAGCACCTTCCTTTGCTCGATTGCAACGTTTCTAGTTTCCCAGCTTACCTGTCGCCTTTTTCAATCACTGAAACACTGATAACAGGTATCATGATCGCCGGCACCACCATGGTGAGACTTGGCTATCTCACAGCATTTGAACGATCCAACTCTATCCATTTCGACAAATGTTCATGGTACTTATCCCACTGAATCTGTGTGAAGCTTTCTTAACAGATGATATGTGCACGACACATGGGCTCCTTATGAATTTGTCCAGCTACCCCGGAATCTATGTCGTTGCTCTCTGCTGAACGAGGGTTCAGCATCTCTCGCTGCTATATATCCTACTCAGATGTGGTGACCAAAACTGCACAAATTATTTGAGGTGAGACCTCACTAAATGAGTGTACAGTGTTATCATTCATGACCTCTTTTGAATTCGACCTTATCCCTCTGCAAATTTTTAGCCCAAATCTTTCATGAACTGGCTGGCCAGGATTGACGTTTGACTGAAGGTGGCAGCAACCTTGAATTGAGCCATGGGGTCAGCGATGCTGTTGTTTAGTATACAGTCTGTGACTGCTGGTTGCATTATTTTCTGGAAGCATGGCTTTGCTGCTGCTGCAGTGCTCCTGTTACCATTTTTCCGACCTCAGAAGGTTGACAGCCTGAGTCAACCCACCCGGTGTTATTTCAATGGCATGACAGGGGCTCAAATTCAAGACCGTAAGATCTCAAGCCAATCACCTTAACCGTTAAGCCAACACTCGGCTTGGGGTCGGCGATGATTCCCCGCAAGACATTATGGGATCTTCAACATCCACCATTGGCTAGTGCAGACAGATGTGTAATCCAGGTGGACATGGGGGAAATGCCAACAACAGGGCCGAGGGGAAATATACGGAGACAGACAAACAAGGGATGTGGGTAATGATGAGGGGATTTTGCTTATTTCATGACACAGATTAATGTCTCATTAAGGGCATTCATTGCCACACAAATTTTTACAAAAATGTGTAGCCTTCCACGCAAACACGAAGAACACACACTCACACCTCAATACAATACAACACACGATTCAGCGTTTTCATCACTATTTTTATCAAGTTTTTTTTTTACTTTCATCACTTTATTATCAATCAGGGCATGTATATTAGCAAGCAGGTCCCCATGGCCACTCTTTGGCCATTCTTTTAGGTCGAATAGCGCAGCTGCCTGTTGGGTTGCTTGATTATCTCTCGGGTTCTCATGCCGTCTCCTGTCCTCCTCCCACCACACTTCCAGTCCACCCTAAACTCCCGGAGGACTTCTGTCGAACAGTTGCATTGTATGTCACTGCATATTTGGCAGTTGACATCCCTTGCAGCCCTTTTCACATCCATAGGCTGTGCTCGGGTGTTGCTTTTCTCTCCCCGTTGTTGTGTATTGTGTTGTGAGTACAACACTGGGGTTATAAATTAGTGGACACATCCCTTTGACAGAATCTCTCTTTTTTTAAGTCGATAAGTCAGCAATTTATCGGTGGAGAGAATTCGTCTCTGCAAGGTGTTTCGTGATGTCACCGATTTGTGCGCACACCACCCCACGGCCATGTTGGCGTACAAGTGGAGGACAAAGGAACATCCATTCATGATCAGTGAAGTAGAAAATGAGTATTATTGTGCTTAAATGTGCTTTGTCATGGCCAAACTATCGGGGCCAAATCTTGGCGTTCTTTCCCACCTTTCCTTCCAGTGCTTCAAGCCGGCAGTGTACCGTCACCTCAGGTCATCCCCTTTCCTGACCTATGATCTTTATTACCCCCATGAAGCCTTCCTAATTCAACCCTCTTATTTGCTGGTTTCAGTGTTTCTTCCCCTCTCGTGTGTTTATTCCCTTGCTAGTTGTACCAAATTGTTACCCCGCTACCCCATTGTGTCAATATTTGGGGCAGTTCAAAAATTACATAACGCTATTTTTTTAGGGAACTGCTTGTGCCATGCATGCTGATGGGCTTGATTAAACCTTACTAATAATTTTTATTCAACATATAATGAAATTTCTTGGGGTCTCTCATCGTGAGTAACATTCGACCTAAACAAAGCCAATGGAAATTTGTTAGGTTATTGTTAGCCAATGGAAAACAAACCTGGGCAGTGGCGGTGTATAATCAGCAGAGATCTACAGGCCTGATATCTTAAGCCTACCAGAAAACGAAGATGATGGCCATAAAATTTAGTCTGGGTGCCATGGTGGGTGGAGTCAAGCGACAAACATGGGTGAGGGTGTGGCAGCTGTCTGACCAATGAGTGCACATTTCAAAATTCGATCCCCAACAAGAACCACAACAACAACAGCAACAACCATGCAGGAGAACATTAGTGAGACAAACTTGTGGCAGACCATCCCACCATTTCAAATTGACCATGTTTTTTTGTTATCATTTCTACTGTGCAACTACAACTCTCACTTCTATATAAATAGAAATGGGGAAGACATGAGGTGTGAACCTTGCATTAAACTGATTAAAGGAACAGAGAAGGACAAAGCATTGCAGATGAGCAAGAAGCCTTGAGTATGAAAGTTTGACAAGGAAGGGGTTCCTAAAACGAACACTTTTATACCCTGATCAAGCTGGGGAGAGGTCGATGGCTGTATAGAAAATCGAGTTATCGACTTCTACTCACCGCTAAAGGTCGATGACTGTCTAGTCTGAGTGGTGTTCCATAAGTTGTTAAACTTGAGTGCAGGTGAATACTATCACAAGTTCAATAAGAAGCAAGAAATGGCGTATCACCAGTGTGTCAATTCGGCATCGTGCCACGAAATAATGTTTCACTCGATGACACGGATGTCATAAATGTCCATTTCCTACGAGAATAACCGCTCACCAAAAGGAGTTCGACGATAGAAGTCCCAGAGTTGAAGGGAGTGAAAACCCACCGAAGATATTGAGCCGCGATGTGGCACATGTACGAAGCTTTGTGAATCAAGAGAGGAAATACGTCGCTGAAGACAGGGTTTAACTCCAATGAACCCCAGAGAACTCCAATGAACTCCAGCGAACTTCTGTTTAACTCCAGTGAAACTCAAGTCCATGAATCATTTCCACGACAGTATAAAATGGCGAGCTGCCTGGCAGACAAGTGTCATCACCCTTCCTTTTCAATCCTTCTTCCTCACTCCTCGTCCATGAGGGGGAGATCCAAGAGCCCGGTCGTAGTGTCGGGCCAAACGATTGGTGAGAAACCAGATTTTTTTTAAACACACCAACACCACTGCTCATGAATTCCAGCATGACAGAATCACTCATTTAATGCATTTATGGACATATTCACCTAGATTATTGCCGTTTTCCATTAGAGAATTGAGGTAAAATCATGTGCATGAAAAAGCATGAAATATGATCCACACTATAAAAGTTCCATCCAGTAGTCTGGCATCGGCAGTTCGATTTTGGGGAATGACTTAAATTTCGTGACGGAATCACGTGCACAAGTGACGTTTTCCGATACTATAAAGCGTAAATAACGATATATCTGCTCTCGTTCAAAAGATAAAAGGATCAGTGATATTCAAGCTATTCTGGGCTTCAGTGTTGCTGATCAAATCAATACACTTTTAATTGGGGCGAATTTTGGGAGATCCCCGGTTAATTGAAACTTGTGATGGAATCACAGAGTCGATGTGACGGAATCACGTCTGCAATTTCTTGGGGTTAATTATTTTATAATTGATCAAAGACAAACGTGTGAGAATGCTCAATGGATTTTATTAAACATCACAAATGGGGACAAGGTAACATTGTCAAATTAAATTATTAGTTAGTGGAACAATGAATGAAAACGAAGCAACTGGTAATCTGAGTTAACAAGTAACTAAATGGCAGCTAGTACCCTAAAGGCAGGCCGACTTCTTATGGTGATGAAGGGACATTCAAACATCTGGTACGTCTGATCGCATCTATTAGTACATAATTATTCTGCACATTTGTCACAGATGAAATAAACCCCCGCGCATGTATCATGGAACCATGTGGAAGAAAGCGGACATTGGATCCAGGACTCTGGATCCTGGTTGTCGTCGTCCCAGTAGTTACCGTCACACCAGACCACATACATTGCTCTGGTCGTCCCTATCGATTTCAGCTCTTCCCCGTGGTCTGGTCACACACGATTTCTTCTTTCTCGCCTTCTCCAGCTTCTTATTCTTTGTCGAGGGCTTATAAGTGGCACGGGAGGGGCCAGCGTTGGGAGCCACTTCATTGTTCGAAGAACCCAGATCTGAAATAGTACACAGTCGTTTTTACTCAATAGTAAGAGGTTTTAAATGAACAAGAGTCGATAGGTATAAGAGTAGATTTTCTAATTGGGTGTGCTGACAGCCAGGAAGGTACAAAATTAAGTAACATGCTTTACCGACGGATGGCAGTGTGACTGTTGCACAATGTAACGGAGTCACTAACCTGGTGTGGCATTCTGCAACTCGGGAGGTAAGGTGGGGGTTACATGGTCAGGCGGCATGATCAGGCCGAAAGGTCCAACGTCCACAATTGATGTGCAGTGATATTTATGCCAGCGGCGCAATAAGGGGTTAATATGTGTGACATCTCAATGCTCAGCTCAACTCCCCAGCATCCTATCTGTACTACCACATGACATTGTTTCTATTGCTAGAAAGTTTCCTCTGTGTTGTGTGTGTGTGTGTGTATATATATATATATATATATATATATATATATATATATATATATATATATATATATATATATATATATATATATATATATATATATATATATATATATGGGGCCGAGTTTCGGTGGTGAGCACGACCGCTACATGGATCAGTATAATCGGCTCCACCAAACAACCGGAATCTAGATCGTGCTTCTCGGAAAACTCCGAAAGGCATGGGTCCCTTATAGGACCGTGAATCGCCAATAATTCGGCCACGTGGAATAGGGTTAATTGCCAACTTCAATATACCTAAGTATCCACGCGGCAAAGCTACCGGGGAATTCACACCCTCGGCAGGCCTTACGCGGAACGAGCTGTTATCATGCTCAAACCATGCGTAACCCGAGCAGATGGTTACCAAGACCCGTCAGTCCAAATGCAGAACTACGGAAACGGCCTTCCTAATTCCCAATATGCACTGTGGCAAGCCAATGAAAGAAACGCAGAAACGAGCTGGAACATTTAACAAAAAGGATATTTATTTACAATCGGCAGGGAGACACAGTGCAGAGTTATCACGAATAAAGAAAATGTAATTTACAGGGAAAGGAAAACACTTAAACGATTCTACTTACAGACGGGGCCCACATACACACACACACATGCACAAAAGGAAATGGACCTCAATGGAACTTCAGTCGGTAGAGCCGGCCCGGGGTACCTGTCCCGCCTCATGCGGTCACACCGACTCGAACCACCATGGTGGGACTCGAACCCACGACCCGAAGTCCACGACCACGACCGTCTGCAGAGCCCTCGTCGACAACCACTCACTGGCTTTGGATGCGAGGTTGGAAATGTCTGAACTGAAAATGTCCTCTCCCACCAGAAATGTCTCACACACAATCACTGGCTGCTCGGCAAATGCCACGATCTCCGTCTGGCGAACGGTCCTGCCATGAGCACACCGTCTCTCCCACGCTGGTCCAGACAACCACTCTTTTCCTCTTCAGGAGGGAGGGGCCTCTTCTTCTGGCCACTCGCCTTTTGATTGGTCGGACCCATCGCGTGATTCCCTGGCCGTCTCCCATTGGACAGGCCCACGGTAGGTGGGGCAACTCCCACCCTTCTGGGCGGAGTCCCGGTCGGAGGCGTTTGTTGCTCCGCCTACCTCCTCACCTACGGCCACGTGTGTAATGGCGATGGTGTTGAGTCGGAAACTGGGCGGGTGAGACACCCGCTCCTTGCCGATTGGCCAAAGAGGGACGCCATGCCTATGTTAGACTCCGCTCATGCGCGCGCTTGCTGGCGAGCGCGCGAAGAATGCCGTGAGCAGAGTGTTGTTGTGTGAAAGTGAAGATGTAAGAAATCCTATCTTATAAAATAACCCACAGCGCACATACACTTAATTCCCATTAGACACAGAGGATGGATTCTAACTAGAAACACATACTTACCGATATAACTGATCTATCGGGACTCGGCTGTTGTGTGCAGTATGCTTCCAAATTCGTAACAATATATCCCAAAGCAGTACAGAGTTTGTGGTTCTGTCACATTTCCGTGATTCCGTCACGCTCACCAGCCGTGACTGTGGCTAAAATAACAAAAGTCTGAATTTCCGGCGATAAAGCATGCAAATGTACTATTGGTTATTTAGTATTTGATTAGCCTGCCTTGAATATCACGAAGCTAGAAAGAAATAACAACAGAACTCGTGACGGAATCACAAAAGCGACAGTTCAAATGTATCCCATAGTTGCACAAGCTTGGTCTCAACTATCATATGAATTAAACAGCCATCTCAAACATAAATGTGTGCAGCTCTTTTCGGGATGTTCGATTTGTCCAGTTCCTGATCATATTGATATGTAATATGTTTACTTACCGCTCGGAATAATGACAAGTCTCCATATTTGACGCGGGAAAATAGTCAACATTCACACATGGTGAAATCTTCATGCTTATTGCTACGTGTCATGTTACACAGGCCCGCAGAAATAAAATTCGCTTGCTTGGATTAGCCAAAAAGAGGAATTTTCACATAGATCGGATGTTAATGTATATCAAAAACGAAAATAAGAGAGAATCCGAGCTATTTTTATTTTTTGTTGTTTGGTGTTTGGTTGACGTTTGGATGGAATTCATGTGCTATTGGTTGGACAAGTAAATGGAACAAAGTTAACATTGTAAAAGTACTAACAAATTGGCACTGATAAAAAGTACACTACAGCTGAAAGGACGTGGGGAGGAAGATTGGATGGGAGATGCCAGATAAAGGTGTGACAGCCTCTTCACAAGTGATGCCAATTGCTCAGCACAGACTCGCAATCTCTACTTGGCAGCTGAGAGATCTCGTCTGCCCAAGAAAGCATCATACAGCATGTACAAAATCTCAGCTCATGCCAAACAAAGTGAGGTGACAGAAATAACTTACATAGCAAGTGACCTGTATTTTGCGGATTTTATCCGTTTTCTTTCTTTAAACCCGCAGACCCGTTTTAATATCGTTACAAAACCCGTATTGTATGGAAAGTACGAGCAATTTCAAAAACGTGATGTTTGGCTTCCATTCCACTCTCATGGATTCACACACAGTGAAAGATCACACACAGTTATCCAATGTGCAAGGTACCGTTCTAGTCTGATTATTGGCTCGATGACGTCATGAGCTTCACCCAACCGACCAATTCCTTCAATCCTCATCTGCAGGCATCGTCACTTCCTGTCACACATGTCGTCACCCCAAATCAATCGGTCGGCCTATTTGCTTTCCAATTCGCTCTTCGACTTCTTACTGTGATATTTATCAGTACTTTCGATTGGTAGGATAATGGTAGGATGTAATAAAATAAGTAGAGTTCCATTCAAAGTACACCACTCCCATGCCAAATAAATAAATAACAAATCCTCCTGCGCGTGATATTTATCAGTGCTTTCGAGTATTTCAAATGGTAGGATTCAATTTGGATTGTTTTCATCCGTATACAAGATGTCCACAAATTACCGTTCCAAATTCAAACTGTAATAAAATAAGTAGAGTTCCATTCAAAGTACACCACCCCCATGCCAAATAAATAAATAACAAATCCTCCAGCGCCTGATATTTATCAGTACTATCGAGTATTTCGAATGGTAGGATTCAATTTGGATTGCTTTCATCCGTATACAAGATGTCCACAACTTACCGTTCCAAATTCAAACTGTAATAAAATAGGTAGAGTTCCATTCAAAATAAGTAGAGCGATCCCTCCTTGCAGCACATGGAGATGGATTTGGAGTGAGTGGTGTGCAATAATTGATTGATCGAGTGATAAATTGCATAATTAAAATAAATAATAATTTTAAAATAATTAATTTCTCAATCAATTGCCGAATGGCATACCCAAACCACCACTGTGTCATCCGAATATGTAACTTTTTGAAAATTAAAGTAATTCATCAAAAAATGAATAATCAATCGATTATTGATCGATTTTGTGACCCTGCTCTTTATTGTGGGGACGTTATTTGCAGTAAATGTGACGTCACAGGTGACAAATGGAAACAAATAGAGTAAATAAAACTTTGAGAAATGTAATGTATGTTTGTATGTTGGTCGTCTTACTTCGAACCTCCTTATCATTACTGATTAGTGAACGTATCGAATAACGTTTTTAACCACGTTTGGTTAACCTTTTCGCGTGCTGCATTGTTTACAGCTGCATGGTTCCCTGTTGCTTAATATTGTTTGTTTTTTTCATAGTGCTGTGAATTTCAAGCAGTATTTGCAAAAAAAAAAAAACACAACTTGGGTGTCAAGGTAGAGTTAGTTAGACGGATAGCCAAAATTAAAACAAAAATTACCAACCCTTTTTTGTCGCCTTTAACTTGCCACGTATGAGGTCGTGAACCTTGCACAAAAGGAGAAGACAAAGCATTGCTGATGAGCAAGAAGCCTTGAATATGAAAGTTTGTCACAGCCAGCCTCTGAGAATCCAAATACAGTATATATTATGGAAATGCACAAACAACAGGTCAATACAGCAACAGTATTTGACGATCACACAACCTTGTTCAAATTCTTCCTCAACGGCCACCATTATCCCACCTTTCTTGTGGGGTCCGCTGGGGGAAGCTTGGCCCGAGTCTTCATGAACCGGCAGGCCAGGCATGACAGGTCAGGTCAGGTATGGGAGCATGCGCCGGAGCAGCATCCACTTTCCGCCGGTACTCCAGGAACCTCCATCTGGCCATCCCCCAGGCAGATGCCTGGCCCATCCCCATCTCCTTGAGATGTTGATGAACCTGCTGCAACCACGAGGCACGTGGTCGGCCCATTGGCCTCCTCCACTCACGAGACTCCCTCGCTGAGAGAATCTGGTGAGCAGGATCAGCATCAGGAAAACAAGCCACATGTCCATACAGCTGCAACTGACGCTCACGGACTATGCAGGTAACAAATGTCATTTGAGTCTCTCTCTCTCAGCAACCGCTCGTTGGACACAAAATCTGACCAGTGAAAGCCAAGGTTTCTCCGAAGAGATCTGGTACAAAAGGAATTAAGTCTCCGTCTCGGATCCCTGGTCAGTGTCCAAGTGTCACATCCGTAGAGCAGGACTGGAAGCACCAAGGACCTGAACACTCGTACTTTCGTCCTCCTGCACAGGTATTGACAGCGCCACACCCCATTATCCAGTGAATCCATGACTCCCCAGGCCCGACCCAGACGTCTGTTGACCTCTGACTCACAGCCAGCAGAGACATGAATATCACTGCCAAGGTAAGTGAATCTCTCCGTGTCCTCAACATCCTCACCACAAACAGGCACAGACAGGATAGCAGCATCCAAGATATCATTGAAAGCCTGGATCTTAGTGTTAATCCAGGAAACCCGTAATCCCAGCGGCTCAGACTCCTCGTTCAGCACCTCGAGGGCTCCCAAAAGGATATCTAGAGTCTCCGCAACATTCGACTAGTTAGGTCAGGGATTTGGAATTTGACCAAGTTCGGGCAGGACCTAGTTAGGACTAGTTATGGCAAGTTAGGACGAGTTAACCTGCCCAAGTAACCAAGTTAGGACTAGTTAGGGCAGGGATTTGGAATTTGACATTGGTTCCAGTGATAGCTAAAGACACTGTGGGATTTTTAACGTCCACCAGCTAATACCAGCACATCGGATGCCCAATTTAATGTCCATCCAAAATAATACACCTTATAGCTGAGTTGGGAATCGAACCCGGGCTGGACAGTGTTAGATACTGAACAAACACCTTCACGTCCGTATTTCAGGAAAGAAGCTGGCCCGAGTGAAGGACACAGACACCGTGGAACGACGCCATAGTTCATAGGATGGCCGGTTTATTATGCGCATGTGCAGCCTCCCCGCAACGTCATTCAACACAATACTGCACTCCTCCCTCCTATACACGTCATTACAATTAGGATGTCGCATTTGTATTTCACCATGAACTCTAAACCGTTGAATGAAACATCGAAGCCATTCATCTCTTCAAGTATTGTTTTCACAACAGTTGTTACAATTTACATACAAAAGGAACATTTCCTTGTGTAACTTCGTTCCTTTACAAGCAATCAAATGAAGATAACCTCAACAATGTTTCCGAACGTTGGAACTAGAATAAACACAAAATGTACTTAAACCATCAGCATTTTCTTTACTCACAAGAACTCCCTAACCCACTGTTGTACAATTTGAGTTGAAGAACTACAGATCTAACCTGGATGGAGGTTTAGACACTCGAGTGGACTTTCTGACAGGTGTTGGTGTTATGGTTACCTCCTTACTGCCTGGTGAGGGTGAAACTGCTGGTTTCTCATTTACAACAGTTTTTTTAATCTCCTGGTTTTGGTATTGGATTCACCAACTCCTCTGGAGGTTCTAAACTCCCAGGAAGACTAATCGAGGGGATGTCTCGTCTTGGTTCTACCTCAGGTAAGTAATCTATATCGTAATCTATCTATCTCTATCTCTATATCTCTATATCTCTATATCTATCTCTCTCTCTCTCTCTCTCTCTCTCTCTCTCTCTCTCTCTCTCTCTCTCTCTCTCTCTCTCTCTCTCTCTCTCTCTCTCTCTCTCTCTCTCTCTCTATCTCTATCTCTATCTCTATCTCTATCTCTATCTCTATCTCTATCTCTCTATCTCTCTCTCATGGCTTTGGTGTTTGCTTGAGAGAGTCATCTGCGATCAAATGATCTGTGTGCACATAGGTACGTATTAAGGCCTTTAATGGATACGATTGTACCAGGTATCCACTTCTCTTTTCCTCCCCTTAAATTTCTAACACGTACCGGCTGATACGTGTCATGTTGACGAACGCTCGAGTGGAATCCGTCATGTTGAAATTTTGAAGCTATCTGCTTCTTTTCGACTTTTCTTTATGCACACGGTTTCACTAACGAAAGTCGAGTTTTTGGAGTGCATTTTAGGAACAGTTCTGCGGGTGTTATCCCAGTTGTCGTGTGTGGTGTGTTCCTATAATTCAGCAGTATTTTGCTACCCTGTGTTGTAATGACAATGAATTATCTGATTTCTTGAACATTCTCTTGAATGTCTGAACATTCTTTTCGGCCAATCAATTTGAAGAGGGGTGGTATGGAGGGCATAAAGGTATGTTCAATACCAATGGATTTCAAAAATGTAACAAATTTGTCCGCAATAGATTGTGGTCCATTACCTGAGACCAACTGTGTGGCCAACCTGAATCTTGCAAATAAGGATCGTAGGACCGTGATCAAACCAACAGCGGTTATGCAGGACATAGGGAAGACTTCTAGCCATTTAGAGGAGCTGTCTACAACCACCAGGAAACTTTGACCTTTGACCTCTGTATAATCCACATGAATTCTCTGCCACAATTGTTTTGCAGTCACCAGTAATGAGTCTATCATTGTTTTGAAAACAAAGTTTTCTTCTGGATCTGCCGTGCTTGGATCGTCGACTGGAAATCTACTTAACACGTCGACTGGAAATCTACTTAACACGTCGACTGGAAATCTACTTAACACGTCGACTGGAAATCTACTTAACACGTCGACTGGAAATCTACTTAACACGTCGACTGGAAATCTACTTAACACGTCGACTGGAAATCTACTTAACACGTCGGCTGGACATCTACTGAACACGTCGGCTGGACATCTACTTAACACGTCGACTGGAAATCTACTTAACACGTCGGCTGGACATCTACTTAACACGTCGACTGGAAACCTACTTAACACGTCGACTGGAAACCTACTTAACACGTCGACTGGAAACCTACTTAACACGTCGACTGGAAATCTACTTAACACGTCGACTGGAAATCTACTTAACACGTCGACTGGAAATCTACTTAACACGTCGACTGGAAATCTACTTAACACGTCGACTGGAAATCTACTTAACATGTCAACTAGAAATCTACTTAACATGTCGACTAGAAATCTACTTAACATGTCGGCTGGAAACCTACTTAACATGTCGGCGTTTGTGTTTTGTCAAGACGTACGGTATTCAATGTCATAGGTGTACCCACTTAACAATAATGCCCACCGTTGCTATCTAGCTGCCACTAATGCAGGTATTCCTACCTTTGTACCAAATATCCATGTCAGTGGCTTGTGATCCGAGACCAATTTGAACTTTTGACCATACAAATACAAATTAAACTTCTTCAATCCATACATTCTTGCGAATCCCTCTTTTTCAATTAGTGCGTAATTTTTTTTTTCTGCTGCACTTAGGATATGCACGACACGTAGGTGATCGAGCATTCAATCCCGTCCGTGAATGTATGACTGAGACAAGCCCCTAACCCCTTTGGGCTACCATCTACACTGAACACTAGCGATTTCGTAGGATCATAATGTTCCAAGACTTTTTCTCCCATGAGAACGTTTTTTGCGTACTCGAACGCTTGTTCACATTGCTGAAACTTCATCCACTTCGTGGAATGGTTCAATAGGTCATAGAGGGGTGTCAGGTTTTTGGACAAATTGGGAATGAATTTTCCATAGTAGTTTACCATCCCCAACAGAGATTTTAATTCAGACACATTTGTTGGTTTCTCTGCTTTTTGAATTGCCTCGACCTTGTTTTATAATGGGCGAATCCCCTCGGCACTCAAACTGTGGCCTAGATATTCAAGTTGTGCCTTTAAAAATTTACATTTTACACCATTTAGTCACACAATGTGCTTCTTCAATGTTAGTCACACCTTTTTTAACACCTTCACATGCTAATCTCCAGTTTCAGTGGCTACCACTTTGTCATCAATATAGCAATGGACATTTCCTATTCCAAACAGAATTTTGTCCATGGTTGCCTGAAACTGAGACGGTACTGTTTTTACACCAAAACGGAGCCTTTTTGGAGCAAGAATACCTTTCTGTGTGTTTAGCACTTGCCGATTAGAGGAGTCTTCGTCAAGGAATAATTGATTGAATGCTCCCGTTAAATCAAGCTTGGAAAATACTTTTTGGCTGTGTGCCATTCTGTGTTATGTTGGCCAATAAATCCTGAGTACTTGGTAGTTTGTAATTATCATCCTCAATTGCCTCGTTTTGTGCTGTATAATCAACACAGACTCTGACTGATTGATTCGGTTTGGGAACATGTACTGCTGGTGAAGCCCAATCATTGACTGTTACTGGTTGCAGTATTTCTGCTTTCATCAGTGTATCATACTCTTTTGCCTACTTCGTCTGCCATTGAGTATGGAATTTGCCTTGGCTTCTGGAATACTGGTTTAGCATTTGGCTTTAATTTGAGTGTTGCTGTGTACCCTTTTATCCCTGCACCAATAGCAGATAATAATACTTTGTTCTGATCTCGCAACCAATTGAACTCTGGGGGTAATCTTTTGATTCTGAGACCTTGGTTTTGGAGATTTCTGACACTGAGGAAATATTTTCCCAATCGAGTTTGATTTTATTCAACCAATCTCTCCCCAATAGGCATGGATGTGTCCCCTGTACCACCACAAGTTCCAACAACATCTCCGGGTTATCCGTGTATTTGACTGGTAGCTTTACACAACCCAATATAGGAACGAATTTCCCCGTGTAACTATGAAGAGTTATGTTTGTATCAATCAAAGGATACTTATACAGATTATTTCTATAAACAGTCTCTGAGATCGTTGAGTACGACGCTCCAGAATCCAGATCCATAGTGATGTCACAATGTCCTACAGCCACCTTCACCTTGATAGGTTTAACCTCATTGCGAGAGTCATCACCATTTTAGTACAAAACAAATCCTTTGTGTTCTCGTTCCGTGTCTGATTCATTATCACTGTTTGAATCAATGTACTCTGTGGAGCTTACATATTTTAAGCCGAATCTCTACTGTCTTCGACCCTGTTGGTTGTTGTTCCCTGGACATACCTTGGAATATGTCCCTTTTCATAGGAGGTATGACAGTTCACATTCCTGAGTCGGCAGTTTTCTGTGCGATTATTTGTCCAACCGCAACATTTGCACCAGATTCCGGCCACCGGCTTGTTGTGTGCTCCGATTTTCCTCCCATCTTGTACGAAGTTTCTCTTCCCCTGCTGGACTCGGTTTGCCTCTGCTGCACTGTCACTGTTCGCATCCGATGACATCTGACCCATGTGCTCTCGGTTCGCTATACTGGTCAACTCATCCGACAGACATTTCACCCTGTCCAACTCAAACGACAAATCTGCCTTGGACAATAAATTTGTCTGAGTCCGAGACATTTTAGGGTGAAGTCCCGATACCAGCTTGGCGTGCAGGGCTTTGTTCAGAAAGGCCCCGAATGAGCACGTTGACGCGAGATTCTTCAATTGCATGATGTAGTTAGCCACAGTCTCGTTCTCTCCGTGGGAAGAGGTCCAAAATTTATAGTGTTCTGCGATCACAATTGGTTTAAAAAAAAAAAATTGTATACCTTGTCGAGGCTCGTGTGAGAGCTAACACACAACGCACAGCAAGGGGGACATGATACAAGAGGGGTGGGTGTGGGAAGGACAAAACAGTGGGGAACAGAGACATTAGGAGATCTGTGGAAGGGAGAGGGATGGGGCGGGGAACATGGGGAATACAAGATGGACATTACAGGGACTTTCAGGAAGGAAAGCAGGGAATTTGAAGGAGGTGGGCTTGGGTGGATTATCGGGGGTAGAAAAGATCTAGGATTTGGATGGGGGATGATAAGAGGTGGTGGTGAACAGCTGTTTTGAAGGCCTGGTGGGAAGAATGGGATTGAATAGAGTGAGGGAGTTTGTTCCAAAGGTGGGGAAAAAAAGAGGAATGAAAGAGTGAAGGTGAGCAGTGATTCGTGATTTTGGTAGTTTTACCAGAAGGGGGTTGTTGGCGGACCTTGAGCACCCTGTGGAAATGTGGTGGGGACAAATCGCAGAAAGAGAGCAGAGGGGGGCAAGGCTGGAGAGGAGATGGTAGAAGACAGAAAGACCACCGACCAGCCTGCGGTGAGAGAGTGAGAGACCCAAAGACTCAGCCTCATTGCAGGAGATGCCGATGATCCGAAATGCCTTGGTTTCCACAGCGTGAAGCCGAGAAAGGTGGGAGGCAGGAGCACCAGCCCCAAGGGAAGAGCAGTACTCCATCAGGCTGCGGACGCAAGCTTTGTAAGTGGTCAGGAGCTCAAGTGGGTCGAGGAAGGACTTTGCACGATGGAGGATTCCCAGTCGGCGACTGGCTTTGGAGGCGAGGTTTGAAATATGGCTCTCCCAGGAAAGGTCATGGCAGATAGTAAGACCCAGAAGCTTGAAAGAAAGGACTTCTTCCAGAGGATTGTTGAGAGAGTGGATGGGGGGAAGGGGGTGGGGTTCTAAACAGTCCTTTCGGAGACACATAGTGAGCATTTTAGCGTGTCATGCTCTGTTAATGCCTTCAGCTGAGCGTAAGTTTTCAAATTTGCCATGGTTGGGTGACACAAGTTCTTCACCAACTTGAACGCATCTGCTCCCACAACAACCAAAAATAAACCCACCTGCAGCTCTTCATAAATCCGGTTTGCCGCCAAAAATGTGTCGCATCTGTTCGTGAAGTCCTGGAACAACTCCACTTTTTCGTTGAAAGACCCAATATTCCCGAACACCGCCATGTCTTGAATATGCCTTCCCACATCCGATCACTTCAGAGATCCCATCCTCGTCGCCAGTTTGTGATGTACTGAACAAACGCCTTCACGTTCGTATTTCAGTAAAGGAGCCAGCCTGAGTGAAGGACACATATACCATGGAAGGACGCCATAGTGTTATGGGCCAGGGTTCGGTGGCGATAAACGACTACGAGGTGGAGCAGTGGAGTCGTCTCCCACCGAACACCTGGAATTTAGGTCGTAACCCTTGGATAACTCCAAAGGTCATGGGTCCCTTAGCGGACTGTGGTCGCCAATATTTTGATGGAGTGGGGGTAGGGTTAATTGCCTAATTTCAATATACCTAAATACCCACGTCGTCCAACTACCGGGGAAAACCACACCCTCGGCCGACTTTGTCCAAATTGAGTCACAATCACCGACTCGGATCCGGCGTAACCGAGCGGGAGTTACCAAAGCCGCGCCCCACCAAATGAACAACCTATGGCACGAACGGCCTTACCAATTCACAATACGCACCTTGCTTGGCCAATGAAGGAAAGCACAGAAAAACGAGCTGGTACATTTAACAGGGGTTTATTTTACAAAGAATAATCGGGGAGGGGAACACAGAGCAGAGTTATCTACTGCATAAATGGCAGTCCTTCTGTCTGTCTGTTTGTTTGTAACCAATAAGCTCCTAGACCAGTGAACCGATCTTGATGAAACTTTACACACATATAGACCTAAGATTCAGCTCCAGGATGTGCTAAGTGGCTTTCCATAAAAATGAAAAAAAAAATGTAAAAAAAAAAATAATAATAATAATAAAATTTCCATTAAAAAAAATGGCTTTCGAATAGTGCGCCGGCATATTTATCGTAACAAAAGGCTTCATGGTTAAAAACGCTCGGGTTTTTTGCAATACAAAATGTTCGTATTCGTTGACTTTTTTAAAATACACATTCTCCTCCTGTTATTTGATTTCTCGAACTGCACGCGCACAGCAACAGCTAACTGCTGATATTTCTGCTCATGAACGAGCCAGGCAAGCGGAGTCAGCTGTGGAGAGAGAGATAGAGATAGAGATAGAGATAGAGATAGAGATAGAGATAGAGATAGAGATAGAGAGAGCGTGTGTCGCCTAACTGCGAATAGAGCGTCACACCGACGGGCGAGAGAAGCACAAAACTCACGTTCCAGCTTTCTCGGTCCGGGTTTTGGCAGGACATCAAGGACAGTTGCCACTGCTGCTAGAAACATTGAGTGGCTCAAGGCCGCCTTCAACTATGACCTCTCTGAGGATTACGGCAGCATAAAGCCTTCCTTTCATAAATCTGAGGAATAAAAGAAGCCTTCCCAATTTTCTCCATACAACTAATGCCTCAGTCGAACTCGCGTGAGGAAAATAGGGCGAATTTCCTGGGTATTACCGGGTACTTCAGCGAGTCACGAATAAAGAAAATATAATTTACAAGGAAAACACATACAATTCTACTTGCAGACGGGGCCCACGGACACACACACACAAAAGAAAATGGACCTCAATGGGTCTTCAGTCGGTAGTGCCGGGCCGGGGTACCTGTCCCACGTCGTGCGGTCACACCGACCCGAACCACCACGGTGGGACTCGAACCCACGACCCAGACCAAGCTGCACTCGCCACCAAGACCGCAGACTGCAATCGCCACGATCCTGCAGAACGCAGTCTTGTCTGCCCAACACTGGTCCAGACAACCACTCTCCCCTTCTGAGGTGGGAGGGGTCTCTTCTCCTCCCACTCGCCTCCTGATTGGACGAGGGGTTGTCGGACGACTCGTGGTCACTTCCCGATTGGCTGGGGTGTGCGTGTCATGCTCGCCCTTCACTCATTGGCTGGAGGAAACGGTCCATGCCCTTCCTTGGGAGGGACCTCGATCTGAGGCGTTGGAGGGTCCGCCCACGCCTTCAGCGAAAAACACGTGATCCGACAAAAGCCTCCCCGCAACATCATTACGTCATTCAACAGGACGATTGAAACGGGAAACGGTCCATGCCACCGGAAGCGCTCCATCCGCCATATTCCTCCTCCCACCGTTGTGGGTGGTACAACTAGAGTTTGTAGATCTGGCATTACCGGAACTCTGTCATTTCCCTTCTGGGATTATTTAATT
Organism: Eptatretus burgeri; assembly: GCF_056783735.1. Taxonomy (NCBI): domain Eukaryota; kingdom Metazoa; phylum Chordata; class Myxini; order Myxiniformes; family Myxinidae; genus Eptatretus; species Eptatretus burgeri. The sequence goes on from NC_140978.1 coordinate 10,781,425, forward strand.
ATAAAAGCCGTTGCTTTGATTCTGTGTGCTGGTCTGATCATTACATGGTGGCAGCGGTGGGACAAATGGCTTCCAAAATGAGCTTCCCCTCCTATCCAGTTCATTTTGAGAACAGCAGTTACAACAACACATGCTCAAATGGGAGCCGGAAGTTCGCTCGATCGTGATGCCGTCGTTCAGAAAACCTGACGTGGAACTCAAGTATTAAAACTGAATTGTATCTGATTAAAAAAAAAACAACAGTAATAACGGAGCTTGTATTATGTTTCAGCAAGTTAGTATTTAAACTAATGGGTGATGGAATTAGTGGGACAACAGCCTTGCACGTACAATTCTCAGATATACTTCTCAAATATGAATAATACAATATACTTCAAGGGAAGATAAAAAGGTTAATTGCACGCACGAGGAAAAGCAAGTAATAAAAGGACCATAAGGAATATTATGACGACGGGTGGAATTGATTTAGAAATATTTCACGTAAGCACAAAAAAAATTGAAATTAATGTGCGATGACGTCAGTTGTCATGGTAACGCTTGAAGCCTCCGAATTTACCGAGTCTGAGCCAGGCCGGGGCTGTTCGCATCTTGTCGGATGCTCGATCTTTTCCTCTCTCTTCAGCTTTCAATTCTTCCGTGTTTAATTCACATCATTTTCACTGTGCGCTGGGCCAATGGATGTAACTTTGAATCGCATCGATTACCTTCAGGTAAAGCTTCCACCAATTGGACCGCACGACACTCAGTTGGTACTTTGGTGTTTCAATGTGTTGTAAAGATGCAACATTTAATAATTACTGTACAATTTACACTCAATTATCGCAGCTTACTTCATAACCTCATTTAAAGGAAATATAAACGAGAATGGTAGTCGGGAGAGCGCATACCTCCGCCAGTTTAGGCTGTTTGTATCCCACTGATAGGCCGGATCTGGATTCGGACCTGAACCAAAGATCCTTGTCACACACCCAACGTGTCCGCCAAATTTCGTCCGAATCCGTCCACAACTTTTTGAGATATCGTGTTATACATCATTTTTGGCCCCCTGTATCTCAATGGTGAAGAATCACTTAAAAAATTTTGAGGAGTCGGATCCAGATCTGGATCTTCACCAAAATCGAATCAGTTCGTCCTTGTCACACACCGAACCTGTCCACACAATTTCATCCGGATCTGTCCACAACTTTTTGAGATATCCTGCACACAAACAAGAAAATAGACAAACAAGCCGGTAGGCGGCCATGGGTCACCGAGCATCTGATGACCTTTGACCCCTGATCTGAGTTAATCTAGTACTAAGTACTTACGAAATTGCAATCGAATCGGTTAACCCGTGTATGAGCAAGGGGGCTTTGAATGTTCATTTTACCCGAACAATAATGCACTCATTGAGCTTTGACCCCTGACTTAGCCGAGATAGGTCAATATGTCCTGAAGCAAAGTTGTAATACCCATCGAGTACTCTGTACCTATGAACTTTCATTCATATCGGTTAACCCGTGTAGAAGCAAGGGGGATTTGAATGGTCATTTTGCCCGAAAAATGCACTCATTGACCTTTGACCCCTGACCTAGCCGAGATACGTCAATATGTCCTGAAGCAAAGTTGTAGTACTCATTGAGTACTACTAGTGCGGGCCCGTAGGTGCGTGCCAGTATGTGCAGCTTCGTTCCTTCGCTCTCGTAAACAACGACTGGATTGGGGCATTGTTTCAATTAGATCAGACCAACCGTATAATAAATGGGCATAACTTGTGAAACACCTGGGAAACATACTCAGGTCCCCAGCGTCAATTGTGATGTCATATCAAACGAAGAAGAGGAATTGACGCTCCTTCTCTCTCGCCCCCCCCTCTCACCCCCTCTCCCACCCCCCTCTCACCCCCTCTCCCACCTCCCTCTCTCTCCCCCTCTCTTTCCCCCCTAGTCTCGCCCCTCCTCTCTTCCCCCTCCTCTCTCGCCCCACTCTCTCGCCCCACTCTCACCCCCTCCTCCTGTCCCCTCTCTCACCCCTCCTCTCTCCCCCTCTCTTGAATTGTGACGCCTCCTCTCTCTCAGCCCCTCTCTCCCTCCCCTCTCTCGCCACCCTCTCTCGCCCCCCTCTCTCCCCCTCCTCTCTCCCCCTCCTCTCTCCCCCTTCCTCTCTCGCCCTCTCTGTAAATGTATTCACAAATGTCTACCAAGCACAACAATTAATTCAAACCTTGGGAAAAAACAGCTTTCAAGCCCTTGGGAAACAGCTCTTTCCCTTGGGAAAATTCAAACCTTGGGATAATTAATAATTTGAACAATTAATTCAAACCTTGGGAAAAAACAGCTTTCAAACCTTGGGAAACACTTGGGAAACAGCTGAAACGGATGAAGAACGATATCAAACCTTGAAAAGGCACATACTCAGGTCCCCAGCGTCTATTGTGACGTCATACCAAACGAAGAAGAAGAAAAATTGTGACGTCAATCGTGCAAAAAACAAAACAAAAAAAAAACATTCATTGTGACGTCATTCGTGATGTCATAGCACCGTGTCTTGTCATTGGTTGACAGATAAATAGCCGTAACTTGGGAACCGCTTGTCCGATTAATATCAAACCTTGAAAAGGCACATACTCAGGTCCCCAGCGTCGATTGTGACATCATACCAAACGAAGAAGAAGAAGAATTGTGACGTCAATCATGCAAAAAAAAAATTCATTGTCACGTCATTCGTGATGTCATAGCACCGTGTCCTGTCATTGGTCGACAGATAAATGGCCGTAACTTGGGAACCGCTCGTCCGATTCATATTAAACCTTGAAAAGGCACATCCGTGGGTCCCCAGCAATATTCCTGGCAAGTTTCAATACGATCGGACCGGTGGTTGTCGAGAAACGGCGGTCGCAGACACACATACAGACACACATACAGAGATTGCTGGAATTATTGATAGAAGATGGACCTATGAACTTTCATTTGTATCGGTTAATCCGTGTAGGAGCAAGGGTGCCTTGAATGGTAATTTCGCCCGAAAAATGCACTTATTGACCTTTGACCCCTGACCTACTCGAGATAGGTCATTATGCAAATGGGCAAAGTTGTAGTACTCATTACCGTCTATAAGCATGTAAAGATTCATTCGATTCGGTTCAACCGTCTTGGAGCTGGTGTACTTTGAATTTTCAGCGGGAATGCTCAATGGCCCTCAGACACCCAAGTTGAGAGGGTTACCATTTGGAAACTATAAGATATAGAAAAAAATGGATGTCATATAGTGGATAGAGAATCACCTTAAGATTATGCATACCAAATCTCATCAAGTTCCATCTCCTGATAACTACTCGGTATCAATTTGAATGAAAAGTACCGAAAATGCGGTTTGATATCGGAAATCCCCAAAGTTCGAGGGGGTGCTGTGGGTGAACAAAGATATAAATCGAAAATCCGGCTCGATCGTTTGTGCACAATGCATTCCAGATGATTAGTGTGAATTTTCATGACCATCTGACCATAACCCTAGGAGGAATAGCATTTGGCGCGAAGGCACCTCAAGCTCTCGTATATTATCGATTTTTGACCTTTGACCCCTGACCTAAGCAATATCAGTCAATATGTCCTGAGGCAAAGTTGTAGTACTCATTGCGTGCTATGAACCTGCAAAGTTTCATTCGGATCGATGCACTCACCTGGTCGTTAGGGGGCCTTCAATTTTCGCCAATTTTCGTGCATACCCCATTTGTAGGGGGTGCTGTGGGTAAACTATTCCATATATCACAAATCCGGAATATATTTAGTAGAGCATCACCTGTAGATGATGCATGCCAAATTAATAAGCCTACGTGGGATAATGGCTTTCGGAATTGATTTCGCGTGAACTGTACCGATTTTGAAGGTTTTTCGGCTGTTGCTAGGGAAACAAAGCGTCCCTAGCAACCATCACAATTTCCAAAGCACAAGGTCATAAGATGTACCTACCACCCGAGTTTGGTCAAAATCAGCCCACGTTTACTACCAATTATGCTGATGACAAACGAACAAACATCCAAACAAACATCCAAACAAACAGACAGAATTACTGACAATATGGGTCACCTATTTTGGTGACCCAACAAAGAGACAGAGAGAAAAGGGTGAAAACATAACCTCCTTCACCTTCGGTGGCGGAGATAATGAGGGGTTGTTTTGTCGATTGTACAGGCCCTGTCACACCTTGACGATTTAGCCAGCATATGTCGACATATGAAAAATTTGTCGAAAACGCTGGCACACGTCGAATACGTTATGGGTAAGTTTTGTATACGTTAAGAGCACGCTGAAGCATGCTGGCATACCTCGTAGTACGCCTAGCTCATCGACAAATTTTAACATGTTGAAAATTTTTCGACATATGCCAGCATATGACTCACAAGTTCCGCATACGCTGGCCATAAGTTGTAAGCACGTTACGCGATAGTTGACACACGTCGACACACGTTACTTGTAAATTACTCATAAGTCGAAACACGCCAAGTTGTTGTTGTTGTTGTTATTTTTTTTGTTTGTTTCTTTTTTGGCATGACGGTGATGTTGACACTTCGATTTCTAGTGCGGTAATAATATAATTAATAGGCTGCCGCTCAACGATTTAAATCATAACCGCACTAGAAATCGAAGTGTCAACATCACCGTCATGCTGAAAAAAAAAAAACACATAGAGTCTGGAACACTGACGGGTTCCTCCTGTGTGAACCCCATTTTTATATACTAATTCCCCTAAACGCTGCCAATACGCCATTATACGGTAGCTGTAAGTTAGAAACACGTTCAGTAAGTTCTGTGGTCGTCCGGAAGACGTCAATCAAATACGTCTACATACGTCAATGTGCGTTGGAGATACGTTACACATAGATTCAAAGCACGTTACTCATAGGTTCAAAGCACGTTACTCATAGGTTAGAAATAAGTTTCGGGTAGGCTAAACATTACGTCGACGTGTTTCGACTTATGAGTAACTTACAAGTAACGTGTGTCCACGTGTGTCAACGATCGCGTAACGTGCCTAGAACTTATGGCCAGCATATGCCAGCATATGCGGAATGCGAGTCATACGCTGGCATACGTCGAAAAATTTTCAACATGCTGAAAATTTGTCGACGTACTCAGCGTACTACAACGTATGCCAGCGTACTATGACGTATACCAGCGTGCTCTTAACGTATACAAAACTTACCAATAACGTATTCGACGTGTGCCAGCGTTTTAGACAAATTTTTCATACGTCGGCATACGCTGGCTAAAACGGCAAGGTGTGACAGCGGCTTGAATCGTCGAGCGGCAGCCTTTTAATAGGCTACGCCACGTGATCGTCGGCGATACGCTGCCGCGCGCTATGCATACGTTAGACTATCGTTGGGCATACGTTGTGAACGCTGACAACATGCTAAGCATTCGTTGGTATAAGTTATCTATAACTTATCGAAACGTTCTGTGTACATTACTAATACGTTATGCATACGTCCAACTCGTTATGAATATGCCAAAAAAACTGAAAAAAACATCAATAGTTCAGCGTACACCAACGTTTTACATACATTTTGATACCTTGCCATTCGCTGGCTAAAACGTCAAGGTGTGACAGGGCCTTACCATGTAGCGAAGCGTGGATTTGATCAACAATATCGATTTGTATTGACATAAGGTGTTTTCCATATTTTGTTGACATTCATGTTACATATGTATGCACTAGCAGAGGACCCGCCCTATGGGCAATCTTGTTCAAAGCATGCAACACGTTTTTCTGACGCAAATCTTTATTTGGGCGGTGTATAGGCAACTGATATGTCTGTGTCTGCAAAAACAATAACCCAGGTTACATGCATAAAGCAAATACATACCGACTGCTTCTAATTCAAAACTCCTCACTGTGCAGGAAAACGTGGGGATAGGAATACTGTACTGCACTGGAAATGGTGGGGACTTGTAATACTCTCCCTCACCTGGAGGCGGCACTACATGATACACATTTACATGGAGAATTTGCTCCTGAAGTTCAAATTGTGACAAATTATGTTCAAATACTTGTATGATGGAAATTAATCCAAACATTCCAATGACTATTGTGACAATTATGGTAATTTATGGTCCTGATGGTCGTACCGAACCAGCTGAGTTTTTACTGCAATCCAGGACTGAAAATGGTAATTATTTAAGGCGAGCTCGACTTGCAGAAGCTCAGAATTCAAAGATCGGGGCAATCTCTCTGGACATCTGTCCAGCCATCTTACACCCAGCCTTACATTTCAAATGATCTGCCAATGGTATTCAACAGTCTGCCAACCTTCCTTCAACTATTATCCAATTTTCTCTGTAAATTTAAACAAAGGGTCATTCTTGATAGTACTCTTGTCTTCTGATCTTCCTCTTGATGTTGCCAGGCCACAAGGCAGCATTTTACAGGACCAATGCTATTCTTGGTGTACATAAATGGTCTCTCCATTTTTTTGGAAAATCCTATTTACCATTATGCTGACACCACACTCCTGAGAGGCAGGCTTACATTGAATCCCTCTCCAGATGTGGAAAGATAAATCTTTAGTCAACTACCTGGAAAATGTATCTCAATGCAAAAATTACCATTCTGTCAACTACAAAACTGGGCAACTACCTCAAGCTCTCAATCTGTCCATCTATTTAAGGATCTACAGTCAAAGCCCATTCCCCTAACCCCTCCACACCTATCTTCAGTTTACTACCTTGCCCAATCTTCTGAAAGACATGCAATCCCTAAAACTCCAAAGCCTCACTATCTGTCGCAACATACTGTATATTGTTGGTTGGACTACATCTTCAAACTAGCCCCGAAGGCTGTCCAATGTCTTGGTATTATCCACAATGCCAAGTCCAGCCATGCAGAGCTCATCACAATGTAAGGCCTTCATCCGAAGTACAATGGAATATGGCTTCTCACTCTTAACTGATGTCGCTTCTTTCCATCTCACTCCCTTGGAGACAGTCGAGTCCAAGGATTTTCATATTATTTGTTGCATAAGCTCAGTCCCAAGGTCTGTTTCTTACCCATTGCAGGCAGATTGTCAGACTCTATTATCTATAAAAGTGACTTGCATAATGGGGGCACCATGTGGGATAGATGGTGATAAAGTTATCGGTATATATATATATATATATATATATATATATATATATATATATATATATATATATATATATATATATATATATGTATGTATATATATATTCCCCGATTCATCACCATCAAAATATTGCATCAAATTATTGTGTCCGACACCCATCGCTTTCTGCACCCACCTTACCCAGTTGCACCCAACTGTCCCTGGACTATGTGTCCTTTTGTTCTGACAAAGTGGAGAGCTGGCTTTCAAACCTCGACTCAGATTCTGCAACTGGTCCAGAGGGCATCAGCCCACGTGTCCTAAAAACCTGCTCCTCTGCTCTTGCTCACCCTCTCTCTGTTCTATTCACCCTCTCATTTGCTCAGGGTCATCTGCCATCTGCTTGGAAACCAGCAAACAATATTGCTCTGCATAAAAAGGTTTAAAAAAAAAACCCCTGCAACTACAGCCCAATCAGTCTTTTCCCTATCATCAGCAAGGTTATGGAATCCATCATCACTTCAGACATTAAATCCTTCCTCTTCTCCAATAGTTTGATTTTCAATCATCAATTTGGTTTCAGACCAGGTCACTCCACCCTGGATATGCTTCTTCTGCTCTCCCAACAATGGATGGAGGTCCTGAATGGCAGACATGAAATCAGAGCCATATCCCTAGACATATCGCATGCTTTTGGCAAGGTCTGGCACCCTGCCCTGCTCACCAAACTCTCTTCCTATGGTATCCAAGGCCATCTCCAATCATGGCTTGCAAACTTCCTCTTCTGTCACAGGCCCTAAATTGAGTTCTTTCATCCCCTCTTCCTGTCTGGGCTGGAGTTCTTCAAGGCAGCATTCTGGGCCCTCCCTGTTCCTTTTCTGGTTTTCATCAATGATCTCTCTGACTCTCTGGAAAATCCTCTTTTTCGTGATCTCTTTGCTGATGACTTCACCCTCTGCCGCACCATCTGTCGTCCCTCAGACCGGCATGCAGCAGCTTCTTCGCTCTCTGCAGATCTGGGTAAAATCACAAACTGTTCCAACACGTCAAACATGTCTTTCAATCCAGACAAATCTCACACTCTCACAATATCTCTCCGAAAGGACCGTTTGGAACCCCCCCCCCCCCATCTACTTTCTGAACAATCCTTTGGAAGAAGTCCTCTCTTTCATGCTTCTTGGTCTCACTATCTGCCATGATCTTTCCTGGGAAAGCCACATTTCAAACCTCGCCTCCAAAGCCAGTTGCCGACTGGGAATCCTCTGTCCTGCAAAGTCCTTCCTCGGCCCACCTGAGCTCCTGACCACTTACAAAGCTTTTGTCCACAGCCTGATGAAGTACTTCTCTCCCCTCTGGGCTGGTGCTTCTGCCTCTCATCTTTCTCGGTTTCACGCTGTGGAAACCAAGGCATTTCGGATCATTGGTATCTCCCACGATGAGGCTGAGTCTTTCGGCCTCTCACTCTCTCACCACAGGCAGATCGGTGATCTTTCTGTCTTCTACTGTCTCCTCCCAGTCTCGCCCCCTGCTCTGTCTGCGATTTGTCCCCACCATATTTCCGCAAGGCGCTCGAGGTCCGCCAACAACCTCCTTCTGGTGAAACTACCAAAATCACGAATCACTGCTCACCTTCACTCTTTCGTTCCTCTTTTTCCCCGCCTTTGGAATAAACTCCCTCACTCTATTCTTTCCCATTCTTCCCACCAGGCTTTCAAAACAGCTGTTCACCACCACCTCTTATCGTCCCCCATCCAAATCCTCGATCTTTTCTACCTCCGTTAATCCACCCCAAACCCACCTCCTTCAAATTCCCTGCTTTCCTTCCTGAAAGTCCCTGTAATGTCCATCTTGTATTCCCCATGTTCCCCACCCCATCCCTCTCCCTTCCACAGATCTCCTCATGTCTCTGTTCCTCACTGTTTTGTTCTTCCCACTCCCGCCCCTCTAGTCTCATGCTCCCCTTGCTGTGCGTTGTGTGTTAGCTCTCATATGAGCCTCGACAAGGTATACAAAAAACATAAATAAAAGCCTTTATAGATTTTTCAATTAACAGGGGATTTGGAATGGTTGGGTTGGCGAGGGGGTCTCTTCAATGGCTTGAGTGATCACCACCAAACTTGATAAGGACAGTGAAGGCCCGATGGTGGGTTATTGATGAAAAAATGAAATTATTAGTCTTAAATACAATATATTTTGAGATTTTTTGTCAGACGGGATTTGGAATAGGGGGTTAATTGATCATGGCAAAACTTTTCAAGGATACTGTATGGGGAGTGGAAGAGGTGGATGGAGGTTTTGGGAAGGGGGAGGGGTTAGTTGTGTTTGTTACCTTGAGAGTATTGGGGGTATAGTACATGGACCCCTCCCTAGTGCTTTGCATTTGTTTTCCCCTCTTCAATTTCTGCCACTTTTCTACTCACTTGTATTGCGATGTGACTGTGCATTTGTGTCTGCCTGTTCCTCTTTTATGCTCTCTCAGTTTCTTAACCTGCTGCTTCTTCTTCTTCTTCTTCTGTATGCAGCACATGGCTGTGAGTTGCATCGCTGTTCTGAGGGCACGTCTGTGCCGCTGATGCAACCCCCTCTGTAGGTTTGGGCAGGAATTTGGAATTTGTTCAGGTGGTGGCAATAGCTCACCTACTCTTCGCAAAGGACACCATGGGATCTTTCACGTCCACCAACTAATGCTGGCTGATGGGATGCCCAGTTTATCTTCCATCCAAGGGACGGTGCACATGCATTGATGAATCAGCCTGACTGTAAAACACCAGGATGACAGTTTATAGCTGAGCCGAGAATACAGCACAGGCTGGACAGCTCAGAGGCGAGTGAGCGTACCTCTAGGCCATCCTGCCAGCCAACCTGTTGCCATCTGTCATTTAACTCCTCCATGCGCCAAGAGTTCTGCATTAAAAACGATATCCTTAATAGTGCTTGCCTATATTGGTATTGGAACTCTCAATTCAAAGACACCAATCCAGTGTTCTTACCACTGGACCACAAACGTATAATGATGATTGATCTATTGTATCAGAGCATGGTAGGTTTAAAAAGCATTTCCTGTAGTTTTACAATCACAAATCATAAAAAAATTACCCTTAGCACCAATAATGGTTTTGTTACAAACCATAAAAGTTACTGTGGATAACTGAGCAAAATCACACACCTAGTTTGAGAAAGCGGTATGATTTGCAAAGACAGGTGTTTTTTGAAATCGTACAAGTGAAGGGTGTGACTAGCTGCCATTTGCAATTAATTATCTTTGAAATGTAATCCTTTCCCAGCACATGCTGCATTGACAAGGAGTGTCTGGTTACATCGCTTCATTTTCCAGACTGGTAATGTGCAGGGATTATCTTTTTTAGCCCTATAATTTTGAAGAACGCTTTTGTCGTCCTTTTATGCTTTAAGGCACATTGGAGTTGGCTGGTGGCCACGTGACTCTTGCAGTGTTCTGAAATAAATGTAATTATCTTGACATTACCTGGTTTAGCATCTGCACACGATTTTATTATTTGATAGATGTTACTCAATGAGTCTTTTTCATGTCTTCACTGTCTTTTTAGGTTGGCGTCACATCCCAGAAATGCATGAGACTTATGCCAGCAATGGGCCGAAAAGCAACACAGAAGGTGTGTGTCACTGATGAAGCAAAGTATGGGTAAAGCAGAGAATGAGTTTGGTTCTATAATGTCATATACAAGGTAATAGACTATTTAAGGCAAGCACAGATACAGGAAGTGAAAAGTGGTGGGTGGGGGGACAGTTTGGCTATTTGGAGGTAATGTGGGGGTGAAATACAAGCGGTTTGGTGACGTATGTGTGTGTTTTTTTTAACTGTATTTTAATTCCATTTATGTATTGTAATATGCAGTTCTTATTCACAACACTTCCCAACCTCATTGAGCATAATAATTGACAAGATACAAAATGAAACATGAACATAAAAATTTCATAGTGGGGTGACAAGTCATATCGACCACCATGTACATTGTGATACGGAAACATCATTTGCCAGAAAAGAGCACCCAAGATCCCACATTACATTTATTTATAACATATATATATATATATATATATATATATATATATATATATATATATACATATGTGTATATATATATATATATATATATATATATATATATATATATATATATATATATATATATATATATATATATACATATGTTTAACGCTCAAGTGTGCGTTAAACACAAACAAATTTTAATCTCCCAAACATTCATTTGGACCGGTAGGGGACATTTATTGTAAAGGATTTCTCGCTCTTGTTTAAAATATCACAGAGGTAGGGGACATGCATTGCAAAGCAATTCTCGCTCCTGTTCTTATTCTTTCACTTACAACACATAACTACGGGTAACATCATAGTGTGGGGGGGGGGGGGGTGTGGCTGTACCACTGATGTGACACTGACTGTAGGTTAGAGAAAGAAATTAGAATTTGGACAGGGTGCCAGCGATAGTTCGTCTACTCTTCATGAAGGAAACTGTGAGGTCCACCAACTAATACTAGCAGTAGGGGTGGGGGGGGGGGCAGTTTACCGTTCATCTGGAGGATGGCACACACATTGATGCCTCTCTCTGCATGAAAGACACCAGGTTGACAGTTTACAGCTGGGTTTATATTTGAAACCTGGATAGACAGTTCAGAGAGGAGTATGCATACCTTTCGGCTATCCTATCAGCTGAGAAACTTCCCTGAGAATTCCCAAATATGCTCAGAAGCATAAAATGTGACATTGAATTATTAACAAAACTTCCAGTCGTGGGAGCATGACATCACATTAGGGCCACAAGTTTAAATTACTATTCTAGTTGAACTATAGACATTTGTTTTGCTAAATAAGTCTTGCACTATATAATCAATTGAAAATGGTTTTTGGGCAAACTTATGAAATGTATATGCAATCCTAGAATATCATGGCAATGCTGAGCCTGGTGTTGGCTCAGTGGTTAGGGTGGCGGCTTGGGATCTTAGGGTCCTGAGTTCAAGCCCCGTTGGCTGCTGAATTAATACACCAGGGGGTTGACTCAGCCTGTCATCCTTCCGAGGTCGGCAAAATGAGTACCAGTGTGTACTGGTAGAGGGGCACTGCATCAGCAACACAGTCACGCTTCCAAGAAATGATAGCTACCATGGCAGCTTAGCTGCCATACGCAAGAAGAAGAAGATGGCAATGCTGCCTTTCTGTCGAATCTCATGTAGATTGCAACCCCCTGACAAATTGATAACAATGATCCAAACAATAAATAGTGGTCATGCATCAAAGGACAAGTTCAAAACAAATAACTTCAAAAACTCACAAAAATTAATCCTTTTGTAAATTGCTTTTCAGCAACTTTCTTCTTTTTTTTGGCATCCACTCATCGTGGTGAAATGTCTAGCAACTTAGGATTCTCTCTTGCAAGGTCAAATCTAACTTCATCATATAAATGGATTTGATATGTAAATGTCTTGACCAGCTGGCTCTCCACCTTTTCGTGACTTGCAATAAACGTGTTTAATGCAAATGCCAATTCTCATGTATTCTGATTTATTTATTTTTTAAAATCTTAACAGATAGCCGTTGCTGACCAAAATGGGATATTGACATGCTTTGGAATCAGGAAAGGTGAAAGTGTGGTAAGTGAAGCTTTCATGTCTTACCCACTAACTTTGTTATCATTCCTATGTTCATTTGTTTCCAAAAAATTGATACATATTTCAACATGGCCAAAATAGTCTGGTGGATCTGACTGCTTGTCGATTGATTGTGAGCTTTGTGGGATTTAACATGTTTCACTCCATTAATTCTCTCTTACTTTTACTCTTACAGTGTGCTTAAATGTCCGTCTTTCTCATATATAAAAACGAACTAGTTTGTGTGTCGTGTTTTTTTTTCCATACTTGAAACAGCCAGTTTTCAAAACCTTGCCTGGTCCAGGGATCAATCGGCTTGATCTCAGCGGCGTGCCAGGTACAACACAGGAGAAGATCTTCATTGCATCTGCATCAGAAGTCCGGGGCTACACCAAGAAAGGAAAACAGTTTCTGTCCTTTGAGACAAACCTCGCTGAGAGCATCACTGCGATGTATGCCGACCCTGTAATAATTATCAGGCTTGCCTTTAATTTCCTGTCCCACTCGCATCATTTCAAAGTAGTTATTGATGACAGGAATAATTGAACAAGATATACAAGTCCTTGTTACTGTATCTTTAAAGCATGAATGGTTTTGCAAGGACTTCAAGAGCTATTAACTGCTGTTATACAACATATAACATGTTTCATTTTTCTCCTGAACAATATTGCATATGCATTATCTTTAAAGTCAATGCCAGTGTAATTTTAGTTTGTTTTGTTGATTGTTACAATAAAGTTGTATTTTCTCACCTTATCACAATAGGGAATTTGAGAAGTAAGGTTCATGGTTGTGAAAATATGTTGATGAGATTCCAGCATACCGGAACTAACTTTCCGTTTTGATACAGGCATGTTTCCGGCTCAGACTTGTTTCTCTGTTCAAACTACGTCTTTAACCACTATACGGATTGTGTGGATCAAAACTACTTCCTGGCACCAGATAAAATTAACGATGTAATCTGTGTATCAACACCTATATCGACATCCATCCTTGCTTGCCAAGATTGTAACCTCCATGTCCTACAGGTAGGGATATCGCTGTAATCACCTTGGCAGATCTTTTATTTTTGCTTACTTAGTTTGAAAAGTGATGCGATACAATCTTAAGACCCATGTGATTATTTTTTTAATTTCCTATTGTATTCTTCATCATTAACTTGGATCTCAGAACACCTTGCCTCATGGCACTTTGATACGAGGCGAGAATTCCATGAGCTTTGTTACAAAAAATCATTTTCTTTGAATGTTTCTTATCCATATTTACAACATTAAATGTTAAGTTTGGTGTTGGCTGAACAGCTAAGGTATCTGGCTTAAGATCTTCGGGTTTTGAGTTTGAGCTCCTATCGTGCCATTTTAAATAATACCAGGTGGGTTGACTCAGCTTGTCATCCTTCTGAGGTCAGCAAAATGAGTACCAGCTCACTGGAAACAGGGGCATTGCATCAGTGGTACAGCTGCGCTCTCAGCAATGATGCAACCAGCAGCCACAGGCTGCATCTGAAATATTAATGTTTAGGAAAGTGATTGTGCTTCCTGTGATAAACATACAAAAGCCTGGTGTTGGCTTAGTGGTTAGGGTGGTCGGCTTGGGATCCTAGTGTCCTGAGTTTGAGCCCTGTTGGCTGCTGAATTAACACCAGGTGGGGTTGACGCAGCCTGTCATCCTCCTGAAGTCAGTGAAATGAGTACCAGTATACTGGTAGAGGGGCATGCCATCAGTGGCACAGCTGTGCTCCAATGGTTGGAGTGGTGACCCATCCAAGATTGTGCCAAATAGCCAAGGCAAAACTACTTTGGCAGTTCCAATGCTCTGTTCAAGAGTATGGGTCCAAGAAGAAGGTATACATATACAGTAAGCTGCACCATAAGCTTTTGACTAGTTATAGTCCTGCAGCGTAGTCTGATATTTCAGATCAATTGTTTAAATTTGCATAAAAGCACTAAAATTGGTACACATGTAGAATAATGTATTCCGAACAATTCTAGATATGGAGCCACCCGAGATTGTGCCTTGGTCAGCTTCGGCGACCATTTTCCAAAATGGCTGCCATTCTACTTTAGTGAAATTGGCTATATGCTCTTATTTTCTTATTGTATTGGTGGTAGATATAAGGAAAGTGTAAAATTCAGTAAATTGAACATGAAAAGGCGTATTCAAATATTATGAGCCAGTATTTTCTGTAAAAAAGCCATTATTTGATTTGTAAATTGCTGCGCTCCTGAAACTTTTCACTGAAAAGTACCCATTATTGCCTGGAGAACAAGAGTCAAATGATATTCATCACATTCAATGGGTTTGGAATCAACAAAAATTGCATTATAGATTACATACTGTACTCTGTTTTGAAAAGGGAACTGATAATCGTGATAATGACAAACTCAGAAAATGTCAAATTATTGCACACTTCACTTTGAAGCGGTTACGGTTTACTGTCTACTACCATTCTACCAGGACACATGGTACACGCACGCATACATCAGTCTAGTACAATATGAGTTTCTGAGCTCAAGTGTACTGGCTCTGGATCAAGAAGTCAACACTTTTACAAGCAATGCGACTTTGCATTTGCACATTCTAAGCTAGGCCGATATCTCAGTCTGTGTCTACTGCGTCTGTCTACTGGCATTCTCCTTCACAAGCACACAGTCCAGTGCATTGCAGATTAGCCTCCTTGCATTTGCAGCGGTTTCTACAGCCTTTTTTGCAGCCACACGACACCAGCTCGAAGCAGCTTTTTGAAGCCTCAGGGAATGTGGTCCAGAGCGGTTCGTAGGACCCATCCTCTTTGCCGCCAGCCCCAGCTTGTTGGTGATAGAAGCATGGGTTGAGGGACCAAGACCTGCCCCCAGACATAGCCACCCTGGAAGACTGACCTCTTCACATGCTGTTCCAAAGCATCGTAGGTAGGTGGGATGCGCTGGACGGAGTTCCTCTTGGTAAAGAGTTTCTTTCTGGCCTCGTTGATGTCCGTATATGGACTGGTGCGGTCATAGAGTAGCACCACAAACCTTTCAATGCAGTGCCTTGTGTCATCCTGGATGTTGACTGGCGTGGTGGTCAGGGTCACAAGATAATCTATCAGTTCTGGAAACGAGTTCCATGTGGCCCAGGCAGATTTCTTCCCATGCCCCACGAATGCTAATACCGTGTCACATTCGGTCATGGCGTGGAAGACAGGGAGGGCACGTGCCTTCTGTGGACCGAGGGACGCAGCTATTTCATGGGCAGGGACGTAGCGGTAGTTCTTGCCCGTCCCAAAGGAAATCCAGAGTTCATCCACGCATGGTAGTGCCTGGGCTACCATCACCGCCAAGATGACAACGTCGGTGTCTACGGTTCGAACTTGAATCCGACGGTGGTCATGTTCTGCAGCATGGGCCTCATGTAGCATGATGCGAGTATCCGCCTCTTCTTGACCGCATGGAGCCAGAGAGCTTTCATCTTCCTGCCTTGGAAGGCAGATGACTGCTTCACCATCAGTGACTACCAGCTCCTTTGCCTCGTCATGGAAGGACTGCACCAGCACATCGGACAGGAAGGTTAAGAGCTCCACCTTGTTTGCGTCGACATGTAGGAAACTCTGCCAGTTTCCTGGTATGGCTGCGGTGCTCACCACGCGCCTTCGCACCCCTTTTCCTCATTTCTCCCTTGTCGCCGTGTTCAAGGAGCCATCTTTGTAGCTATCCCAAACGAGGTCGAGACGTGAAGCACGACACAGCTGCCCCTCGACGTATGGGATGAAGATTTGGTGGGCATATTCTTCAAATGTCTTGGCAGTGCCAGGCTTCAACATCTGCACGATGACGGCGCCGTCAAGGACAACAGAAGTGACAGCAGGTGCATCAGACTGAGCTTCAGCAACGCCTTCAAGGCACACCAGCAAGTCGCTTTTGCTACCCAGGTGTAGCTTACCTGCATCAAATAACGCGGGAGGGCATGCTTGATTTTCATGACGGAAGAACTCGTCCAGGTTCCCATCGTGGTTCTGGCAGCCTATGTAGAGCCTTGCAAATAAGGCCATATCATTCTTCACAGATGCTTCCTTTCCTTTGGGTGCTTTTGGTCTTCTGTCTGTTCCGAAGAGGGGGAGTTTATTCCTCTTTATAGGTTCGTCAATAGTCTTGGTTTTGTCGATGAGGCAATCCTTTGAGTACGCCTGAAACTGTTCTTGTCCAATCTGCTTGGCAGTGCGAACCGTTTCAATCACTGCAGGATCGGCAATCTCCTTGGTGTCTAGGAACAGCAAATCTGGACTATCCTCCTCTAAGGGATTCCCCAGCTCTTCAATGACAGCCACAAGTGATTGTACATCTTTGGCAAATGCTTCCTGTGCACGCGGTGTTTCTTCATGGTGACGTGTCTCCTCATTGGCATTTGGATGCATGTTCGCCTCCTCAAACTCCATGATCACTCTGGCCACCTCAGGTCCGGCGACCATCCAGCGCATCAGAGCACTGAGATTGTCCATCAGGCCAACAGCACCTCCGTCACCCTTGACACGGGCATTGTTTTGTTCATGCGCTTGGTCAAGAGGAATTGCTGAGAATGCCCTCTTGGTCTTTTGTACTGTGAAGTGGACTGCCTTGAACTCATTGTAGATCTCTGGGTGCTGTTGTGGAAGTTCTGCCATGTCACGCAGATGGACCGGTATCCACCGGGCATAGTTTATATGGTCCAGCGCGAAGAACCATCGGACTATCTCAGTGAGAGCATCCAGGTACATGATGAAATCTCCCTCTCTCAGAGATCACACATAGATTAGGATGGAGAGCTCCAGATCCAGGACTGTTGCCCAGTACAAAAACTGGGGAGAGCTGTTCTCTTTCTCATGGCACCAGTGTTCGAAGTCCTCGGGAGGCTGATCATCTTCTGAACCTGTCACTGATACTGTGAGCTAAAATGGATTTTCCCATAAAAATGACCATTGTTCCCCAATACAATGGTTGGAAATATAATAAATCAACACAAATGACATTTGTATTGTTTACCTTTGTAAATGCACATCACATGGAGTATTTATCACCTCTGAGAAATCTACAAAGAGAATAACAATGACATATCCCATGTTGTTAAAGTAGAATGGCGGCCATTTTGGAAAATGGCCGCCAAAGCTGACCAAGACAAAATCTCAAGTGGCTCCATATCCAGAATTGTTCAGAGTACATTAGCAACATACGTACCAATTTTGGTGCTTTTATGAAAAGTCGAACAATTGGTTTGCTATGCTGCAGTACTATTAGAAAACAAGGTCCACATGAAGTAAAATCACCTTCAGCCCCCACACCCCCCACCCAATTATTTTAAAAATAAGAATTAAAAAATGAACATCTTCCCATTTGTAGTTTTTTGCAACCTTGTGATATCCTTGAGTCTGCCACACTGTTCTCATCCCCACTCTTTCCCTCATTCCCCCAATGAAATTGTCGTGTTGATGGATATATTTAAACTGGCATTAGTGTAGCACAGGTATGGTTAGCACAGGGCTAAATTTAGCATTTAGCACAGGGCTAAATGGCCTCCTCCTGCATCTAATTTCCTTGTTGCTATTACTTGTTGGTAGGTATTGTGATTCAAGTCGGTGAAAGACTCTTATCTATCATAAATCCACTGGGCAATACAAAAGACATGAGATAATAGTGGGGCAACTTAGCATAACAATTGTGCATTTTGTGAGGAAAGCACCAAATTTGGCACACTAGTAGCCTATCATATTATAAACAGATTTGGATATTGGGCCATCTCAAAATTTTTGATCGCAGTGGAAAATGGCTGCCACAGCCATCAGCAGCTGAATTTGAGATGGCCCAATATCCAAATCTGTTCATAATATGATAGGCTACTAGTGTGCCAAATTTGGTGCTTTCCTCACAAAATGCACAATTGTTATGCTATATTTAGCTAAGTTGCCCCACTATAACAAACTAAGATTACAAGTCTATTAAAACTGCAATTATGTGGACGCAGTGGAGACAATAGCTGGACACATTTTTATTGTCTAAGGTGTTTTAAAATTTCATCCAAGAGATGCAACTGTTGCCTTGTTTTTGGTGCACTTGCACAGCTCCTTCATCACTAAATTGTTGCAAGGAACTTCATAGTAAGATGCCTTTATGAGGAGAAATTCACTCAAAAATAATTAATCTACCTAGTGCGTGTGTGTATCTGCCTTTCATAAATAAAAGTTCAGCTCAAATCTGGAACAACCAACTTCGTTAATATTTTCTTAAAGGATATGTGGATACACAGGAGCCTATGTCCCATTATCTGGAGTCAACTTGCCTTGCAAGCAAGCATCCACCATCTTCATCTGTCCAAGACAACCCTAAGGCCAATCTGATTCCCATTGTTCTGTCTCCGCTGACAAAGTCGCCAGAGGCATAATGTTTTCAGGTTGTCCGTCTATCCATATATATATATATATATATATATATATATATATATATATATATATATATATATATATATATATATATATATATATATATATATATATATATATATATATATATATATACATACGTACGTCCATGCTAATTTTCTCTGTTTTCTCTGCAACCGCTTATCCGATTGACACGAAATTTTCACCATTGGTGCAAATACTCATGTAGAATGTTTTAATGATATTATGATGTCATGGGTCGTGTGGTGTGGTGGCCATGTTGAAAAAAGGAAAAACTTTGGTCCTCGGCATCTCTGAAACAGCTCCATGGAAAAAATTGAAATTTGACACGTAAATTATTCCCCATGGGATATAAGTGTGATTTTTTTGATGATGTCATCGGTGGCTTCATTATGACCTCATACGTGCATATGTCGAATGCTTGATCCGATCAGAATGAAATATTTTGAAGGTCTTCTCAGGCTAAATTGTATGGGCGGAAAAAAATTGATGATGTGATTGGTCACATGGTTCGGCGCCTATATATTTTTTTAAACATGAAAACCTTAAAAAATCTCCAAAATGGCTGAACAGATCGAGGCAAAACTTTACAGGTACTGTATGATTGTCTATCCATGAGGAACAAAAAGTTCTCCACCAATGACGTCATAGTTTGGCAGCTATGATTACTTTTTTTTGAAGAAGAATACCTTTAAAAATTCTCTCAAGAACGGCTTGAGAGATCGAGGGGAAACTTCACCCACATGCTCACCAAGCCTTGTGGATACTAGGGTGTTCGTTCATGAATCATTAATAGGTCACATGGTCTGGCAGCCATATTGGATTCAATGGAAATCTTAAAAAATATATTTTTCTCTTAAACCACTTCATCAATCAATGTGAAACTTCACAATTACTATGTAATAATCATGGGGAACATATGTTTTAAATTTCAACCTGATCGGATGGACGCATGGTCTGGCAGCCAGAATTATTTAATATTTTGAATCTGGGTTCAGGGATTTAAGTCAAACTTGGTACAAGTATGTATAATGATGGAATAATGTGGGCTGAGGCATATCTCTTGATGTAGTGATGTCGAAGAGTGCCATCCTAGTCTTTGAGATGATGCATCAAACGTTTTCTCAGCTTTCTTTGGGTCCCTTTTTTTACCATTCTCTTCAATCAAGCTGTCTTAACAAGGTCCTCTTCATTTGTCCTCTGAACGTAAGCAAACCAACGAAGTTGTGCTTCTTTGGTTTTCTTTATTCCCCTTCACAGATCTTGAGTGACATGTGATTGCTTTTGCTTTGAATTTGGTGTTTTCGTATAGCTCTTTTTCTCATCTCAAACATCTCATCTCAGCCAAAGATGCCCAAAGATATCTCATCTCAAACACGTGTAGGTGTTGAACCTGCTCTCACTTCGACATTTATACTGTTGCACCATAGAGAATTGTAGGGCACATTATTGTTCAATACAATTGGACTTTCAGTTTCAATGGTTATCCCTTTCAGTGGATTGGAAGGGATTGCATCATATGTTGGCAAGGACATTCCGTTGCAGGTGGTGTGAAACTCTGCCTCACAACTGAATGATAAAGAGAAGCCCGCAGACACAAGGGAAAATGGAGAGAAAGCATTTTAAAAGGAGGAAAAAACTCCAGGCACTGAGAGAGTGGAAAGAGCAAAAGGCAAGGCCCTTGGTTTGCTACTGGGTACTGGAGAGCAGTAGAAGTGACCAGCCTGTTCCCACCTGTAGTGGATGTGCCGACAGTGAAACCATCCCCTCCATTATCTCCTGTTTTTTATCTGCCCTGCTTGAGTTTATTTTATTATTTGCGAATCTTACCTGTCCCTACCCATTTTCCGTTGTCACCAGGTTTGCGACATTCGTAGATGGTTCGTTTAAGATACGTGTTCAGTGTTTGGCTTGTCGGTGTTTTGTACGGATTTGTCATCAATGTACAAATTTTTCATTTGTTGCCCCTCATCAAGTTTTTTTTTTTTCTTTACAGGAGCGAAGCTTATGCAAGAGCAAGCTTTTTATTATTTGCATTGGTAATTTATTTATATTGCTGTACCCTGCTTGTTTATTATCACCATTTTAAAAATTATTAAGCTACTTGCAATTGAGATGTTTAATATTCTTGCCATTGGGCTTATTAGAATGTCAGGCAGGCATTGAAAAAAGGCATCCTCACATTTCTTCTATGTAACTTTGAATTTGGCCTTCCATCACTCAGTTTTCCAGGGCCATGCCTCACATATACTAAGTTGATGATTGATGATTCGCACACCCTATGTATATGACAATATCAGAAATCCTCTCACTTAGATTGCAATTAGTATTTCCTATGCAGCCTGTGGCTGCTAGTTGCATCATTGCTGGAAGTGCAGCTGTGCTGCTGTTACAGTCCCCCCTCTTCCTCGTAAGCTGGTACTCATTTTGCCGACCTTGGAAGGATGACAAGTTGAGTCAACCCACCTGGTGTTATTTAACTTCCTGACAGGGACTCAAACTCAAGATCCTAAGATCTTCAGCCAACCACCTTAACCGTTAAGCCAAACACCAGGCATACCTAGATTGCAATAAAGTCTCCTTAAGTTCCTTATGATAGACTTCTTTTTTTCTTTTTTTTTTTTGAAAGAATTATACGAGACCTAAGATTATCCACTACTGAATTCATTTTGGATGGTGACTAAATCAGTGATGTATTTTCTTTTATAAAACTGGTATTTAAAGCTTGACATGCTGATTGATATTCCTATTGAACACTTGACTTTTTGAAACGAAGTAAATTTTTATAATCTACAAATAATTAGATGTCAGAAGCATTCTGTAAGAAGGAGACATGTCTTCCCCATGATTCTATTTGAGCAATACTTTGGTTGAAAGTGAGTATATTTCTGGATAAGTATAACACACAACATGGACTCGTGAAAAATAAGCCTAATTTTCCCTTTTTTTCCGATGTTAAAAACATGTTGTTATCCACCATCTCCTAATTATAACTCGCATAATTATAACTATAATATTGAGTATTCTTATTAACCTAGTGAAATAATTGATTCAAAGTGCAATTTTGAAATGATTTTGCTCTAATGTTTTTTTCTTATGACAAAGCTGCATATAATCACAAAATATATAAATTTTCTGAGTTTATGTTTCTTACAACCTCTAAGCCTTGTGCTTCACAGAACTCAACTGCGCTTCACACGGTCACTGTACCCGGGCCTCCATCTGTCCTCACTCTATTTCAAGGTAGTTTTTGGAATCAGCATTTCACAACTTTATTTCAATTAATTGTTTTCCTATAAATTTAAAAGTTGGATTTTGTAAAGGCCCTGCCATCTTTGATATAACAGAAAGTGAAATGCATACATTTGGCTAATGCTCATTTGGCACATAATAGGATGCTGTTTGATGTACATTCTGTTGAGAGATGGGTTTGGGTGGGGGAGATGGGTAGGTTGAATGACGATATTAATTTTTGATTTTTTTTCGTGGAATCTTCAATATGATCATATGCTTGTTCGTGTGTCCATCTGTGTTCCTGGAACAATCGTTCCCACCTATTGGTTGAACAGCTGGCCTTACTCCACCGACCCACCATATCCTCCTGATGAAAATCTTATGGCCACCATTTTGGTGGTCACTGCTATACGAAGCGAATGATGCCTCGGAGCTGTCATATTCACAATTACTATGTACTCACTATACATTTTCCCTTCATTGTAAAACAACCAAAGCGGCATTTAAAAGGATTTTGAGTTGATAGGTGTCATGGGACTTGTGAAGATTGGCCTTAGCGATCGAGACAATGATCTGTTAATTTGTGCACCACCCAAATAACTATGGTATTCTCTCAAGCAAGGATTAAACCCATGTCATTACAAATTTGTCTGAGGTCATTATCTATTTTTAATGTGTATTTACACATCAGGTCAGGTCAGGTATGGGAGCATGTGCCAGAACAGCACGTCGCTGCGTCCACTTTCCGCCGGTACTCCAGGGACCTCCGTCTGGCCTTCCCCCAGGCAGATGCCAGGCCCATCCCCATCTCCTTGAGATGCTGGTCAACCTGCTGCAACCACGAGGCATGTGGTCGGCCCATTGGCCATCTCCACTTACGAGACTCCCTCGCTGAGAGAATCTGGTGAGCAGGATCAGCATCAGGAAAACGAGCCACATGTCCATACAGCCGCAACTGACGCTCACGGACCATGCAGGTAACAAATCTCATCCGAGTCTCTCTCAGCAACCGCTCGTTGGACACAAAATCTGACCAGCGATAGCCAAGGATTCTCCGAAGAGACTTGGTACCAAAGGAATTAAGTCTCCGTCTCAGATCCTTGGTCAGAGTCCAAGTCTCTCATCCATAGAGCAAGACTGGAAGCACCAAGGACCTGAAGACTCGGACTTTCGTCCTCCCGCATAGGTACCGGCAGCGCCACACCCCATGATCCAGTGAGTCCATGACTCCCCAGGCCCGACCCAGACGTCTATTGACCTCTGACTCACAGCCAGCAGAGACATGAACATCACTGCCAAGGTAAGTGAATCTCTCCACGACCTCAACATCCTCACCACAAACAGACACAGACAGGACAGCAGCATCCAAGATGTCATTGAAAGCCTGGATCTTAGTTTTGACCCAAGAAACCCGTAATCCCAGCGGCTCCGACTCCTCATTCAGCACCTCGAGGGCCCCCAAAAGGATATTTAAAGTCTCCGCAAAGATGACTGCATCATCTGCGAAATCAAGGTCCGAAATCTTGACATTCCCAAATGATGCACCGCAGCTTGATCTTTCCGACATCCTCCCTAAAATCCAGTCCATACAAGTGCTGAAAAGTGTGGGGGCCAGTACAAACCCCTGACGAACTCCAGTAACAACTGGAAATAAGTCAGAGATGGTACCACCACACTTCACAGCACTCTCAGTACCAGAGTAGAGTTCAGACATCAGATCGATCAGTTTTGGTGGTACCCCACGAAGACCAAGAATCCTCCAGAGGGCATCCCGATTCACTGAACCAAACGCTTTACAGAGATCAACATAGACTGCAAGCAGCCCCTGCTGAAACTTTCGTCTGCATTCAGTGAGGACACGAAGAGCAAGGATACGGTCAGTCGTTGACCTCTTTGGTGTAAAGCCTGACTGCTCTGGATGTTGGTGCTCAAGCAGATGGTGGGGAACCGTATCAAGAATTATCTGAGCAAAGACCTTGCCCGGCACTGAGAGCAGCGTCACCCTCGGTAGTTGTTGCAGTCTTGGCGATCACCCTTCCCTTTCCAGAGAGGCACAACAAGGCCCCTCTTCCAATCAGTTGGGATGATGCCTGTGTTCCAGGCAGAGCAGAAAACTGCATGCAACGACACGAGTGCAGCATTTCCACCAACCTTGATAAGTTCAGTATGGATGCCACAGATCCCTGGAGCTTTACCCCGTTTCAACCGGTTCACGGCAGCCCGTATTTCCACAAGCGACGGTGGACCACAGTTGATTGGAGGGTCAGCAACAGGGATTGTAACACCCTTGATGTCATACTCGAGAGCTGGGGATCAGCCTGGTACAACCGCTCAAAGTAACCGGCCCAGCAGGCCTTCACTTCAGACTCCTCTGTCAAGAGCCTTACCACTCTCTGCTCTAACTGCAGTGCTCCGAGGGATGAGCTTGGATGAACGCAATCCGCGAATTCCCCTGTAAGCGGGACAGGAATCACCTGTCCACAGGTGATGCTCTACCCCCTCACAGATTCCTCTCACATAGGCCTCCTTGTCCACCCTTAGTGCACGTCCAGTTTTACGCCTCAGCTCCCTGAACAGCTCAGCTCTGCCATTCAGCCTGGCCTTGCGACTCTCGTCAATGGTATCCAGTGTCCCTTGAGAGACAAAATTCTTCTTTGCCCTGCGGTGAGTTCCAAGACATCCACCGGCAACATCAAGGACGGTGGTCTTGAAGGCACTCCACAACTCTTCAGGACCCCCCAAAGCACCCAGACCCCCCAAATGCCCACTCAGCCTGTTCGCAAACTCCTCAGCTACTCTCTCATCCTTGAGCTTGCCAACATCCAGCCTAGGCTGGGATGGTACCATTCTCCAGGATTTAAGGTGCAGCTTTAGAGTTGCTACAACAAGCCGGTGGTCAATATTGAGGAACTGAACACTCCGGGAGACCCTGCAGTTTTGGATCATCCTCCAGCGACCGCCAATGAGGACATGGTCAATCTCCTTTGCCACACCGCCAGCGTTGGAATACCAAGTCCAGCGATGAGCTTGTGGGCGCTGAAACCATGAACCAGCCACCCTAAGTCCATGACTTCTTGCAAAGTCAAGGAACTTAGTGCTATTCTGGTTCATAGTTCCTGACCCATGGGGACCAACACATGTCTCATAACCATCCCTATCAGTTCCAGTCGATGCATTGAAATCCCCCAAGACTAGAAGTGTATCTCATCTGGGGCACTGATCAACCACAGACTAGAGCGTGGCATAGAATGTGTCCTTCACGGTGAGGTCACTCGCCTCAGTCGGAGCATAGACAGAGACCAGGGAAATGACACCGAAGGAGTGACGAATCCTTAATCTCATAATACGCTCGTTGACCGGTGTTACCTCAATTATCATTGGGGTCAGCTTATTGGACACAGCTACAGCAACTCCTTGAGTATGGTAACCATCAGAGCAACCAGACCAATAGTAGGTGTAACCACCCACCATTATCTCGCCGCAATCCGGTCTCCGAACCTCAGAGAGTGCTGCAATACCGATGTCCAAACGCTTGAGCTCAGATGATAACAGAGACAGGTGATCATCCTCTCTTAGGGATAAGACATTCCAGGCACCCACCCGAAGGGACCGCCTCAGGTTAACCCAAGGAGACCGCTGTCTGGTGGACGACACCTCAGCACCACTCCGACACACTCTCCCGCAATCTGACCCAGCGGTGTTACCCCGTGGTTTCCCTCCTTTCATCAAAGATTGGGGGTCCCGAAGGCTTTGCCCCAATCCCGTCATCCGTTGAGCTGCCCTGCGAAGGGAAGCTGCACAGGAGGTACTCCCACGGAGTGGGTTTTCAGATTTTTTTTGTGTTTTTGTGTTTTGCGGAATGAAGGGTTATACGGTGGCCGGAGTGCAAATCCTGCCACCATCTCCTAATAAAAAAGTAACCCAACTGCAGGAGGACGTCCACAGACACAGTTGGTCACTCGATATGGATGGCCGTTGGCTCATAAGGAGCTCCTCCGCCCTTACACATCAAGAAGAAGATAATTGGTTTCAGGTCATTTGTTGTCACATATATCCCTTCCGCATATCTTGTGGGATTGTGAGTTGGACAGGTGACCGTGATTGGTGAGGAGGGGGTTTGAAGGCTTGAAGTGGGGAGGGGATTTGCATTCTCTCAAGCAGGGCTTAAACCCATATCATGAAAGGTCTTTGTCCTAAGTCACATATCCTTTATGCATATCTTATGGGATTGTGAGTTGGACAGGTGACTGTGATGGGCCATGGTCTGCTCATGGTCACATATCTTTTCCTCATATCTCATGGGATTGTGAATTGGACAGTCGACCATGACAGGCCATGACCTGCTCATGGACACATCTTTCCTGCATATCGCGCGGGATTGTGAGTTGGACAGGCGACCATGATGGATAGGGAGGTTGTTTGAAGGCTTTGAGTGGGAAGGGGAAGATGAGGATTTTGTTTTGGGTGGCAGAGGTTGAGAACTTGGGGTTTGTGAGTGAGGTGGGGAGAGACGGGGGGGGGGTTTGGGGGAGTGGGATGGGGTTGAAGACTTGAATCCACATTTTACATTATGTTGAATTTCCACAGGTCCCTGCTAGTAGATATATCTTCTTCTTCTTCTTTCGGCTGCTCCCATTCGGGGTCGCCACAGCGGATCATCCGTATGATCCGCATAGTGATTTGGCACATGTTTTACGCCGGATGCCCTTCCTGACGCAACCCTGGTCGCCTCTTATGACAAAGGGATATGGTACACCTATTTTAACCGGGGTATACATCAACCCAGTATACTGGTACTCATTTCGCCGACCTCGGAAGGATGACAGGCTGAGTCAACCCCCTGGTGTATTAATTCAGTGGCTCAACGGGGCTTGAACTCAGGACCTTTTTGATCCCAAGCCGCTGCCCTAACCACTGCGCCAACTCCAGGCTCCCCTGCTAGTAGATATATATACTGCCAAAAATAATTTTCTTAATAAGAAAATATTTTCTTAAAATAATAAAAGCTTTCTTGAAACAAGAAAACCATGACAAAAAATCTTGAGCCAGTACAAAAACCTTCTCACGGTTTTCTTGTTTCAAGAAACTTTTGTAATTTTTAGAAAATATTTTCTTAGTTAGAAAATAATTTTGGCAGTGTGGGATTTGGTTTATATAACTTGTTTCATTTATTCTCTGAATCAGATCATTGCAAAAGAAAAGTGTTGATGTTTGCAAATCTGTTTTAATTCGGTACTTTAAAAAAAAAAAAATTTTCAACCTCCTTAAAGCTTAAATCTTATCCAGTTGTCTTCATCCATATGGTACTTGTTCGGTTAATGGAATGGGATAAATACAAGAATCAACTTTCATTGTGTCAAGGCAGCTGCATAAACATTACAGTGGAGAGAATGTACTACAGTCCATTTACAATTGATTTAAATGCAAAACTGCTTTTGTAGCAGAACCTGCTAGGCCTCATGGTGGTGGGAGTTGAAGTACCTGTTATCTACCCTGGGGAACAATGATGTAAAAGTTACAAAGAGGTAGGGAAGAAATACTTTGATTTTGTGGAAAAAGCTGGAAAATGGAAGCAAAAGAATGACAGCTTTAAAACCAAGGGGATCTTGGATTCACTAGTGCTGGTTTCAGAGAGCAAATTTGCTTTTAAGGCTGGTGTGGTGGCAAAGACAGGCAGTTAATTGGAGTCTAATTGAAGTTACAGAGCTGTGTGGATGTGAGATTGAGGTAGAGAGAGATGGGGGCATCCCTGCTGAGGAGATGCACAAGCAACCACCCAAAGTCAGCCTTGGTGTAAGCAAGTGCTGCAGGAACAAGAATCATAGACAGCCTTCACATGTGTTGTGGCTCGATGAAGAAAAATGTGCCTCTGCATGTTGTTGGTTTTTTTGGCACTGGCACTAAACATTTTAATACATCTCACTGAAAAAAACATCATGAGCCACAAAATGTGTTTTCCATTTTCACTTCATTCGCTCTGCTAAATCCACCATTCATTCAGCTATCTACAACCTGCCCATTGTTCTCAACAGCAAGTAAAATTAAGGGGCTCTTTATCATTCAATTATGAAGGACGGTTTTTCTCGAGCACCATGTTGGTTGGCAGGCCAGGCAAGGAAGAGCATAACCTTCGATTGCAGTAAGTCAAAAAAATAAAAATAGCTCCGCAAAGCGGGCGTAACCCCTCAGCCCCTTGACGCAAACCAATTTCAAGATGGCTGCCATGGAGGCCACATTGAAAATCGCAGCGCGCCCAATTTCGAAAGGAACCTTCCTCTACTCAACCCCAACACACCCAGCAAAAATGGATTTAATTGGACAAGGCGTTCTCCTCGAAATCGACGGAAACCAATTTCAAGATGGCTGCCATGGAGGCCACATTGAAAATCGCAGTGCACCCAATTTCAAAAGGAACCTTCCTCTACTCAACCCCAACACACCCAGCAAAAATGGATTTAATCGGACAAGGTGTTCTCGAAATCGACGGAAACCAATTTCAAGATGGCTGCCATGGAGGCCACATTGAAAATCGCAGTGCACCCAATTTCAAAAGGAACCTTCCTCTACTCAACCCCAACACACCCAGCAAAAATGGATTTAATCGGACAAGGTGTTCTCGAAATCGACGGAAACCAATTTCAAGATGGCTGCCATGGAGGCCACATTGAAAATCGCAGCGCGCCCATTTTCGAAAGGAACCTTCCTCTACTCAACCCCAACATACCCTGCAAAAATATATTTAATCGGACAAGGCGTGCTCCTCAAAATCGACGGAAACCAAAAGTTGACAGACGGACGGATGCCTGGACAACGCCTATTACGACAATACCCCTTAGCCAATTCGGGCTGAGGGGTAAAAAGGAGAAAGCATGTGAAAAGACTCAGCCATGTTGTGTAGTACATTTTGTTGGCATCTCTCATAGAACATTCAAGTTCTTCAATGATGATAAAACTGCTCAAGTCAAAATAGACAAAATTCGTGACATCAAGGAGCGCAGACTACAGAACCAGTAACGTCCAGTTATCATATGCAAGAACAGTGTAATCTGATCCCAGTTGACATCGCTACACATCATGGGTATCATTGGAACTGCTACAAATGGTTCATTGGAAACCTAGATCGGCTTGGACAATCATCGTCCACATCAACAGAATCCACACCAGGACAGAGACCCACATGTATAACTTCCACTGAAAAAGATCATATTCTTTTCAAGCCAGATTGCATATTCTGCGAATCCGAAGAAAAAAAGGCAACTAAAGTTAAGGGATCATGGACTACACAAGGCTTGAGCCAATGCACCAGTAACGCATGGAAGTCAGTCCCAGAGATGGCCGAATAGAAGAAAGATGAGAAACTCTTGATACGGATAAGGGGACATGACTTGTTTGCTTGCGAAGCAAAATTTCACAGAAAATGCTTAATTGACTACATGCAAACACCAGAGAAATGGTGGAGTGAAGATCAAGTAGCATGCGAGATGCAAGGCAGCCTTGTTGAAGCTCACGAAAAAGCATTTGATGCTGTGTGCCTCACTGTCCAGACAAGTGTCCTTGAACAAAACAAGGTAGTGAAACTGTCCTCTCTGCACCACATCTATGTATCAGCACTGAGTGAAACTGCCCACAGTAACCCCAACTATCGAAGTGCAAATCTGAAAGCCAAACTGATTAAAATGTTCAATGACAAGATTTCTCGTGCGGTTATAATATAATATAATTAATAGGCTGCTGCTCAACGATTTAAATCATAACTGCACTCGAAATCGAAGTGTCAACATCACCATCATGCCGAAGAAAAATAAATAAATAAATAAATAAATAAACCATGGAGTCTCGAACACTGACGGGTTCCTCCTGTGAACCCCATTTTTATGTACCAATTCCCCTAAACGCTGCCAATACGCCATTATACGGTAGCTGAAAGTTAGAAACACGTTCAGTAAGTCCTGTGGTCGTCCGGAAGACGTCAAATACGTCTACATACGTCAATATGCGTTGCAGATACGTTACTCATAGGTTCAAAGCACGTTACTCATAGGTTCAAAGCACGTTACTCATGGGTTAGAAATAAGTTTCGGGTACGCTAAACATTACCTTGACGTGTTTCGACTTATGAGTAACTTACAAGTAATGTGTGTCGACGTGTGTCAACAATCGCATAACGTGCCTACAACTTATGGCCAGCGTATGCGGAAGGTGTGAGTCATACCCTGGCATACGTCGAAAAATTTTGAGCATGCTTAAAATTTGTCGACGAGCTTGGCGTACTACGACGTTTGCCAGCGTGCTTCAGCATGCTGTTAACGTATACCAAACTTACCCATAATGTATTCGACGTGTGCCAGCGTTTTAGACAAATTTTTCATACGTCGGCATACGCTGGCTAAATCGTCAAGGTGTGACAGGGCCTTTAAATCGTTGAGCGGCAGCCTATCAATAGGCTACGCCACGTGATCGTCGGCTATACGCTGCCGCGCTATGTATAGGTTAGACTATCGTTCGGCATAGGTTGTGAACGACGACAAAACGCTAAGCATTCGTTGGTATAAGTTATCGAAACGTTCTGTGTATGTTACTAATACATTATGCATACGTCCAACTCGTTATGAATATGCCCAAAACTGAAAAAAAATCATCAATAGTTCAGCATACGCCAGCGTTTTACATACATTTTGATACGTTGCCATACGCTGGCTAAAACGTCAAGGTGTGACAGGGCCCTTAACAGGGAGAAATAGAAACTGTTTACATTTTCATCTTTTATTGTATTTCGGAAATATTAATTTTTTGTTTGTTTGTTTTTTGTTAGGAGGGAATGAAGAGGAGGTTTTGTATGGCACATCCAATGGAAAGCTGGGTTTGGTAAAAGTCACATCAGAAACAGGAAACTGCATATGGGAAACCACAACTGAAAAACGAAGAGGAGGTTTGTATTCCCAATAAACTACATATTTAGCAATAATTATTGTTTTATTGAAAGTAAATCTATACAGTGGTGAGAAAAAGGTTGTGAACTCTTTAGAATTTCCCCTATTTCTGCATAAATTTGATCTAAAATGTGATCAGATCTTCACCTAAGTCTTAATAATAGATGAAGAGAACCTGATTAAACAAATAGCACACAAAACAAATCTACTTTTTCATTTATTGGGCAAAATGATCTAACTTTAATTTCTTTGTTGGAAAAAGTATGTCAACCTTAACATTTAGTATCTGGTGGTACCCTCTTGAGCAGTGATTACTTCAACCAAATGTTTCCTGTAACTCTTGATTAATCCTGCACATTGGCTTGGAGGAATTTTGGCCCATTCCTGCTTGGAGAACTGCTTCAACTCAGCGATATTTGTGGGCTCTCTTTCATGAACTGCTCGCTTCAAGTTCTGCCACAACATTTCATTTGGGTTAAGGTCTGGACTTTGACTTGGCCATTCCAAAATGCAAAATCTCTTCTGCTTCAGCCATTCTGTTGTAGATTTACTTGTGTGTTTAGCATCGGTGTCTTGCTGCATGACCCACTTTCTGTTGAGCTTCAGCTCACGGACGAATGCCCTGAAATTCTCCTGTATAATTTGTGGGTGCAATTCAGAATTCATGGTTCCATCAATGATGGCAAGCCAGCCGGGTCCTGAGGCAGCAAAGCAGCCCCAAACCATGATACTCCTCCCACCACCATGCTTCACGGTTGGGATGAGGTTCTTATGTTGGAATGCAGTTTGGTTTTCGCCAAACAGAACGCTTCTCATTTAACCAGAAAAGTTCCACTTTTGCCTCATCTGTCCACAGAACATTCTTCCAATAGCCTTCAAGATCATCCAGGTGGTCTTTGGAGAAATTGAGACTGGTGGCAATGTTCTTCTTGAAGAGCAGTTGTTTCTTCTTGCTATCCCCTCCCATGCACACCATTGGTGTTCAGTGTTTTCCTGATGGTGGACTCATGAACACTGACAGCCTATGCAAGAGAGGCCTGCAGATCCTTCAACATTATCCTGGGGTTCTTTGTGACCTCCTGGATTATTGCACACCTTGCTCTTAGAGTGATTTTCGTTGGACGACGACTCCTGGAAAGAGTAACAATGGTGTTGAATTTTCCACATTTGTACATTATCTGCCTGACAGTGGATTGGTGGGGCCCAACATCTTTAGAAATGGTTTTGTAATCCTTCACAGACCGATGAGCATCTGAAGTCCTCAGGAATCTCTTTTGATCAGGGCATGATATGCTTCCACAAACTGCATGGTGAACACCAGACTCTGATAGAGACAAACAAAATTTATGTTTTTCATTGAGGGCAGGGCCACCCAAACTCACTTCTGATTGTAATCCCGTTGATGGAAACACCTGACTATAATTACCCCCTTAATTGAGCTGATTAACCAAGAGCTCACATATTTTTCTGACAAAGAAATTGAATGTTGCATCATTTTGCTCAATAAATAAATGAAAAGGTAGATTTTTTTGTGCTCTTTGTTTAATCAGATTCTCTTTATCTATTATGAGGACTTGGATGAAGATCTGATCACATTGTCGGTCAAATTTATGCAGAAATACAGAAAATTCTCAAGGGTTCACCAACTTTTTCTCACCACTGTAGTTGGTCAAGCTGATGGCAAGCATGACGTATATAAACAAGAACGGCAATTGGGAGAGCACATACTTCCACCAGGCTGAATAGTTTATATTTTGTATCCCAATGATAGGCCGGATCTGTGTCTGGACCTGAACCAAAATCAAATTGGCTTGTTCTTGTTAAGTACCCAACTCATCCGCCAAGTTTCGTCCGGATCCGTCCATAACATTTTGAGATATCGTGCTATATATCATTTTTGGACCTATCACTCAATAGTCAAGAATCACTTAAGGAGAAGTGGGAGTGAATTCTTGCTATGGAGAAGTGAAATCTTGCAGAAATTCTTCTGTAAGGCTCACTTGTCTGTTCCTGGATTGATTTGAGGGTTGTGTGGAGTAGCGGCTGAAACCCGAATCCTTTTCAGGTTCCTCCTGATGACTCCATCTTTGCTATTTACTTATTCGGGTTCCTTCTTGGTCTGCTGTTTCATTGAAAAATTATCAGATCTGGATTCTGATCTTCAGCAAAATATCATCATTTTGTCCTGGTCACCCACCCAAACCTGTCCACTAAATTTCGACCGAATCCGTCCATAATTTTTGAGATATCATGCCTACAGACAAGCAGACAGGGGTGAAAACATAACGTCCGCCCACCCTCAGTGGCAGAGGTAATGAAATTGGCATTTATTGCCAGTATGATATCCTATACAAATGTTGTAATGGCATAATTTATAACTGTGAAATTTCTAATTAAATTCTAAACGATATTTTAAGGGATGCTTCCAGTCAACATTTGATATTTATGACCGTTTTTAAAATTTAATATTGTGAACTAATAATTAATTTTCTTGTAGGCATCCTTTGCTTGGATTGCTTTGATATCCTGAGTGATGGGGTGAAGGAAATCCTTGTGGGAAGGGATGATGGTTCGCTGGAAATGTATGCCTTTGACAGTGCTGGGAAGCCGATGATGAAATATGAACACGTAAGTTATTGTTGTGGTCCAGTTTTTCAACGTGTTAAACAAGATGCACGTATTGTAATGTTTAGTTTTATTTTTACATTTGATGCTTTTTTGGAGAATAATTCAGCATGAAACTGATTGTAACACTTTTTAGACATATAAGCGTGCAAAGAGACACATCATACAACTAAAATGGTCATAGAACTAAAACCAAAGCATAATGCTATTATAATCATATGTAAATAGCAACTCATGGAAATAGATGAGTGATACACTTTTATGAGGTACACATTGCTTGAGATACAGTTTTGTGTTTGTCTGTAAATGTGATGTAATTTGTGTGGCGACAAGCAAACATTAACATGAAGACGACAAAAAAAAATCAACACACTCGATTCGTGGAGATTTTTGGAAGTCAGCCGAGATTTTGGAAGTTTAACCAAAGGGTGTTATTGCAAGAACGTGCAATTGAGAGGGTGGAAGGAAAGAGAGAACAAAGGGAGCAATATTGGAGAAGAGGTGGTAAAAAACAGAGACCTTGTCACAGAAGATTCCTATAATGTTGAGAGCTTTATATTCTACAGAACTCAAGAGAGACACATTTGATGCTGAGGCACTAGCCCATAGGGGAGAGCAGTACTCTGTTGAGCTATGGACAAAGGCCTTGTAGATTGTGAGTAGCTCTGATTTTCCAAGGAAAGACTTGTATTGATAGAGAATGCCCAGTCTGAGGCTGGCTTTGGAGGCTAGTTTTGCTATGTGGTTGGCCTAGGAGAGATCATGACTGATGGTGAGGCCAAGAAGTTCAAGAGACTGAATCTCTTCCAATGGCTGACCATGGGAATAGTGTGATGGTGGGTTAGTTTAACGATTCTTCTGGAGTGACAGGGTGAGAGTGAGATGTTCCAGGATTGAAGGATACGTTCCATATTTCAGATCAGAACCTAATCAGAACCAAATCAGATCAGCAGAGAGTGATTCAGCAACAGTCTATCTCACATTGGGATCGGGTACAGTCTGTCTAGCCATCTGTATCACAGAATGTGGTCTGTCCAGCAGCCTGTACGAAGGTAGGCTGTATAGCAACTGCAGTCTGTGTAGCAGTCTCTACGACAGAATGTAGAGTCGTTTGCAGAAAGGAAGAGAGGGTTTTCCAGAGCAATGGTGTGGTAATTTTTTGGGGGCATTTGACCAGCCTCGGTGGCATAATAATTGCAGCATCTGCTTCCTTGCTTAACGTTCAGCATTTAAAAAGGATAGAGCATGGACAAACAACAATTTGGTTGGCAATCATAGCACAGGCCTCCTGCATGGAAGGTCTTTGTAAGGGAACTAATATTATTATTATTATTATTATTATTATTATCATAGATAAACAAAACTGGGCCCAACACACTGCATTGGGGAACTCCAGCCTCCACTGGGAGAAGGGAGGATAGGCTTCCATTGACAGTGATATGTTAACTGCATGGGGGGAGAAAGTCAGAAATCCAGAAATGAAGGTGTCCTTGAATGTCATAGGCAGAGAGCTTGGCAAGTAAAGCAGGATACAAGACTAACAAATACCTCAGATATGTCAAAAGAGATGGTCTTGACCTCTTTATTGAAATCTAGAGTCTCCAACCTTTCCTGAGAGAGTAGCAGAAGTATGTCCAGAGTTGAGTGACCAGGACAGAATCCAAACTGATGGTCAGAGATCAGGCTGTTTGAAAGCAGAAATGACTTGACATCAACAGCAATGATGGATTCCATCACTTTGCTTGTAATTGGAAATAAGCTCACTGGTCTGTACTTCAGAAGATCTTTTTGATCTGCAGTTGAGAGTAGATTTACAATGAGAAGAAAGATATCTTACCAGAAGATGCGTCACCAAAATAAATCATCAATTCTATATAAATTTGAACATCCTTTAGCTTACTGACTGCCTGATTCAATAACCAATTGGATTATTCCGTGTGTGTGTGTGTGTGTGTGTGTGTGTGTGTGTGTGTGTGTGTGTGTGTGTGTGTGTGTGTGTGTGTGTGTGTGTGTGTGTGTGACAGACAGAGATAGAGACAGACCTCCAATTATTTGTGAGCTTTGAACCAAAGATTTACAGTTTGGTGGTGACTTAGCCATGCGTCCGATCTTATACTTGGGGAAGGATATTGGATGTGGACTGGTGTAAAAGTGAGGTATATAGCACAACCTGTATTTTATTATAGACTTGATAAGTAGACTGTGTAAGCCTTCATCCTTAATATAATTTATGGACCGGTGTTTGTGTGTGTTTGCTTGCTTGCCACACTACTCCTCCTACAGTTCTGGGCTGATTACATCCAGACTTGCTACATCGGATCAGCATGACCCCAATTAATGTATAGGGGTATTTCTATCTTTGCCGGTGGTCTTGGGGGGGGGGGTGGGGTGGGGGGGCGAGTGGGAAGAATGCAAATTTTCTATGCAAATGTGTATAGTGTAGCACCGCCTCCAGGTGGGTGGTTTCCACCGTTTACACTACAATATTCCTGTACCCACGTTTTCCAGTGCAGTGTGGTGTTTTGAATTATTAGCAGTAGACATATTTTTGCTTCATGCACGAAACCTGGGTTTTTTTTTTGGCGAAAACAGAGCTGTCAGTTGTCTGTACACCGCTCAAATAAAGGTATGCGTCACAAGAACCTGTTGTATGCTTGGAACAAGATCGCCCATTGGGTGGGTACTCTGCTCGTCTTCATAATTGGTAGAAACTCTGTGCTCCATCATTTATCCAGGTTTTGGCTGAAAGTGTCACCTCAATTCAAGGAGGATGTGTGGGCAAGCCTGGATACAATGAAATAGTGGCTTCTTCTTATGCAGGTATGATGCACCTTGAGTTTTCTATTTTCCTTGACCTGCAGCAGTCAATTACAAAGAAAGAAAATACTGATATTGATAGAGAGAGATGGAAAGAGACAAAAATGTTCCATGTCTTTGTCAGCATTTCTTCAAACTTTTATTCACTTTAACAGGCTGGGTGTTAGGCATGACAACAGAGCCATTACTAAAAGAGGCTGGGCCTGGCGATGAATTGCATATCAACAAAGAGACAGAAACCAAGCTGATAAAGTTGCGGTAATGTCCACAAAGTCTTGCCCTGCCATGTGACACACTCTACACTGCAGCTTGCTACTTTATAATTCAGACAGATCAATTTCAATCAAAATAAGGTGATAAATTTTACAGTAAATTGCATATCTCTAGATTTTACTCTTGCAATAGAAATGTTAAACACAGAATCGCAATTATTGAAAACTTTTTATGAAACTGACAATATTTTGACATTAGTTCTTCTCTGGTTAATTGCTTCCCTTCTGCATAGGACAGAGCTGGATGAATTACAGGCCAAAGTGCTGCAGGAACGTGAGCGTTACCAGCAAAGCTCAATATCAGATGCCACACTATCATCCATTCCACCATTCTCAATTCGAGACAAGTTTGTGCTCAGCTCGGAGGATGCCACCTACATACTGGGCATCGAAGTCCAGACGGCAATTGACCATGTCTTGTTGCAGGTAAAGTAAATTCTTGTTTTAACGATTACATTATATGGACTACTTTTTATGTTAAATATCTATTATACTGGGACTCCGAATATGTGAGGCAGTGTAATATATACATATATATATATATATATATATATATATATATATATATATATATATATATATATATATATACATACATACATACATACATACATATATACACTGCCTCACATATTCACTGCACAGAACACACGAACACCACTCCAAATGCTGGCCAAACTGGACAAGGTGTACATGCCGTGATGTCCTTATGGAAAGATTTATAGTGTGAAAGAGTGCTGGAAGGATTGCCTCGAGGTACACACACTCGCCTCTCAGCTGTCTAGCCTGGGTTTGAATCCCGACCCAAATATAAACTGTCACTCTGGTGTTTCACAGGCAGGGTGATTCATCATTGTGTGTTCCATCCCTTGGAATGATGTTAAATGGGCATCCTGTATGCCGACATTAGCTGGTGGATGCTAAAGACCCCACAGTGTCCTTCAAGAAGAGGAGGTGAGCTAGCGCCAGCAGCATGAACAAATTCCAAATTGCTGCACTAACCTACAGAGGGCATTGCATCAGGGGCACAGCCATGCCCTCAGCCAATGATGCTCCACCTAGCCTTGTGCTGCATACAAAAAAAGAAGTGTGAAATATTAGCATACATACCACCTTCCCTACTGCACACCTTGATGAACGTGATGTTGATAAAAATCACATCAAGTATCAAGTTTAATATAGCACCAGCAAATGAGCAATATGAGAGCAGCATTTCAACACTGCAATGTTGTACAGATTGCAGTATTATCGTGATTCTTCACCGGTTGTATGATAAGCAAGAGTCTTTGATCATGAGTGAGATAAACACATTTGATTGTGCTGTTACATTTCTTTAAGGATGCTTTACCTTCACCGAACAAAGTGTTGTCCTCAATGCTCACATTCAACAGGCCCACCTTGCATGCCAGTGGCCTTCCATAGAAAGGTATGGGAATTATGTGCACACAGTACATTGTTCACTGCAAAAAAAACCTTTCCGGACTGCTCTCTACATTCTTACTGGTATTGAACCCATTACTTCGCTGATGGTAGTTGAACAACATAACTTATATATGTTACAGTACAATAATACAGTTTATTGACAGTCAATATTTGCAAAAAATTTTTATTCCAGAAACATTTTCTTTACTGCTACCAACCTCGCGTTAAAGCCACAATAAAGGGACTATAGTGTTACAACAATAATTGTCACGCAACAATTAAGAAACGTTGGCTAATTAGTTATGGCTTGTTAGCAGTTGTCAGAAGTGGTTTCTGAAATAATACACCACTGTAAAGCCGTAGCCTAGTGCTCGACATAATGACGTAACACAACGCTATCTTAATACAGCTAAATCTTATAAAATACTCCATCCTGACATCTAGTGTCTGGCATTCAGACTGTCGCCTGCAGATGTCAGATAGTCAAACAGTCAGATATATGGGTTGTATTGTTCAATTCCCATCAGTGAAGCAATGGGATGGGTTGAGTGCTGGGCACCGGGATAGCGTGCATGTCTGTGAGGTCGAGCCTAGCGCTAGACGTAGTGCCAGATTTCCCAGACATAACATCGTAATGACGTCCCAAATGTATTGATGTCCCAGATATAACGCTGTAATGACGTCCAAGCGGAAAGAGTGTGACAGACAGACGGACGGAGAAATCTAGCGACTTTAATATATAAATTAACTGGATTCTATTGTTGCTGTCCATTATACTGTTCTCATAATAAGGTGCCATACCTCATTTGCCTTGTGTGTATCACTAAGTGTTTTTGGCTTGGCCACTTCAATTTGGCTCCTTATTTGGATGAGCATGATTAATTTTGGACCTGAACTTCCTGTTCCATTGAAGCAGATATTTGACAGGACTTTGATTGTCCATTTCGGTGAAAATAATTCCTTCAGTTGCACTGCAGCTGTTCGGGTCTATTATCCTTGCTGAGCATGGTTTTACCTACAAACAACAATGACGGCAACGGCAATGATGACGACGATCAACAAGTAGCTTTCACAAAGTAGAATTATTTGACTTTGTGCTAACCAAGCGACACAGGAATTATTCATTTTCTCCACACTACTTTCACTGATATTTTTTTCCTTTTGCAATATGTTGTGCAAGCAAATACCACCGGTCGCTTCGCTGATGGGAATACTAAGAGAAAAGGGGGCTGGGGGGGGGCAGAGAAAGAGGAGGAGGGAGGTAAGAGAGAGTGAGAGTGGTGGGAGAGAGGACAGAGGGGTGGGGAGGAGAGAGTGAAAACTGGGGAGAGTGAGGATGGTGGAGGGTGAGTGAGGAGGGAGGGGAGGAAGAGAAGGGGGAGTGAGGAAGGGGGGAGAACGATACTTTACCACATGTTGCTATACACTCCAGGAGGTAGGGGGTGTGAGGAGGGGGTGGGAGCAAGAAGGGGGAAATGGGGAGGGGAAGGGGATATTCTGGAGTTGCTTTTGGTAGTGGGACTTGAAGGGAAGAGCGGGTGGTTGACTTGCATTGGGGGGGGGGGATTTGAGTGGAAGTGGAGGTGAGGATTGGCGAGGGAGGGTCTGCCAGCATTAGCACAAGATTGAACGAAATGGGGTACATTAAAACAGTACATTTAAACAGGATAGCAAAACCACCCATCACTTTCAAACAGCACTACTATTGTTAAAGAGATTATACATTGGCTTCCCTTGAGGTATGCGACTCAAACTGTGGCTGCCACCCTGTTTACCCGCTTTGGAACTGGATCTCTCTGAGAGGGTCACACACTGCCCAGAGATGTTTAGAGTGCCAAAGAACTCACAAACCAGACAAATGAATACCCTTCCAGCAGCCAGGCCCACCACCAAGTCCAACCCGCAGTTGAAACCCTGAAACCCAGCTCGGGCCAAGAGGCCCTCGAGCCCATCATACAGTATCTGAAATGCTTATAAACACCTGGAGACTCCTGTGTTTTATGCCTTTATTTAATTTCAGCACAAGTTTTACAACCAAAAATGTGATAAGCCCCAGAATATCTCAACTTCAGCTGAATCCCAAAATTCAAACCATGGAATCGAACCCAGCAGCAGCCCTCACTGCCAGAATAAGTGCCCATCTGCCTAACCTACACACTCTGGGCTCAAAACACAACACAAACAGCACAACATGACCATCTCCAAAGCACAACACAATCACCTGTGGGAACTTGCATTATCTTCAGAAAGTATTCACACCCCTCGACTTTTGTCACATTTTGTTGTTACAGGCTGAATTTAAAATGGATTAAATTTTTAAAAAATATCACTGATCGACACAAAATACCCCATAATGACAAAGTGAAAACACTTTTTGAGAAATTTTTGCAAATTAATTAAAAATGCAAAGCTGAAATGTCTTGCATCAATAAGTATTCAACCCCCTGAGTCAATACTTTGTCGAAGCACCTTTGGCAGTTATTACAGCATCGAGTCTTCTTGGCTATGTCTGTATCATCTTTGTACATCTGGATTTAGGGATTTTCTCCCATTCTTCCTTGCAGATTTGCTCAAGCCCTGTCAAGTTGAATGGGGAGCACTTGTGAACAACATTCTTCAAGTCTTTCCACAGATTCTCAATGGGATTCAAATCTGGGATTTGACTGGGCCACTCAAGGACTTTCACATTCTTGTTCTGAAGCCATTATAGTGTTGCTTCAGCTGTATTATTGTGGTCATTGTCCTGTTGGAATAAATCTTTGCCACAGTCTAAGGTCTTTTGCACTCTGAAGCATGTTCTCCTCAAGGATTTACCTGTATTTGGCTCCACTCATTGTTCCATCTGTCCTTACAAGTCTTCCAGTCCCTGCCGCTGAAAAGCATCCCCGGCCGCAGCATGATGCCACCACCATGTATCACAGTAGGGATGGTGTTAGATGGGTGATGAGCTGTGCTTGGTTTCCGCCAGACTAAGCACTTTGTATTCAAACCAAAGACTTCAATTTTCATCCCATCAGACCAGAGAATATTTTGCCTCATGCTCTCAGAGTCTTTCACGTGCCGTTTTTAAAACTCTAGGCATGCTATCATGTGCCTTTTTCTCAGATGTGTCTTCCATCTGGCCACTCTCATAAAGCCTTGATTTGTGACGTGCTGCAGAGATTGTTGTCTTTCCGGCAGATTCTCCCATCTCAGCCAAATAACTGTAATTCTGTCAGAGCGGTCATTGGATTCTTGATCACCTCCCTATCCAAGGTCCTTCTTCCCCAGTTGCTCAGTTTGGTCGGACGACCAGCTCTAGGAAGAGCTCACTGTGCTCTGAGGAACTATCAACACTCTAGATATTGTTTTATACCCTTCCCCAGAGCTACGCCTCCTCAAAATTCTATCTCGGAGTTCTGTGGACAGTTCCTTGGACTTCATGGTAACGTTTCTGCTCTGACATGCACTGTCAACTGTGGGACCTTTCATAGAAAGGTGTGTTTCTTTTAAATCATGTCCAATAAATTGAATTGGCCACAGGTGGACTCCAATCACATTGTCGAGACATCTCAAGGATGATCAAAGGAAATTGGATGCACCTGAGCTCAATTTGGAGTGTCACAGCAAAGGGGTTGAATACTTGTTGATGCAAGACATTTCAGCTTTTAATTTTTTAATTACTTTGTAAAAGTTTCTGAAAACATGTTTTCAATATTTGTCATTTTTGGGGTATTTCTGGAAGATCGGTGACAAAAAATTTAGTTTTAATTCATTTCAAATTCAAGCTGTAACAACAAAATGTGACAAAATTTGAGGGGTGTGAATACTTCCTGAAGGCACT
Organism: Eptatretus burgeri; assembly: GCF_056783735.1. Taxonomy (NCBI): domain Eukaryota; kingdom Metazoa; phylum Chordata; class Myxini; order Myxiniformes; family Myxinidae; genus Eptatretus; species Eptatretus burgeri. Next base: position 10,823,678 of record NC_140978.1, read on the forward strand.
CTATATGGGACATTTTCACAAAAGCGGGTCAGGTAACGGTAAAGAACAAACTCAAAAATCAACTTTCTTTGATATTCTCGAAATAGTGCTTGAACCCCTTATAAGGCCTAGAAAAATGTTCAAATGATGTCAGCAATGCAGGATCACCATAAGGCCTCTGCACTGACTGGGCAATATATGCTTGATAAAAATTCTCGGACAGTCTTTACCGTTACCTGACCTGCTTTTGTAAAAATGTCCCATATATTAAGATTAAAAAATATAAAATCAGACAGACAATAATTACCTTTAAAGAAAGAGTGAAAAAATGAATTTTGGAGCCATTTCACCTCTCGTTCTGTGGACCTTATTATTTAATTATTTCGGGTTAGGAAAAAAAAATCGATCATTCCTAAATTTTTCCGATTTCACTCTATATTTCGACATAGTTAGGCCATGAGTTTCAATCATCAAATATGGAAACATATTTCGAATATCAGCTTTTAATAAGCACATATGATACATTATTCAATCTTTCCAGGAGCCAATTACATTGCACCTGGCCTCTGTGGAAGTAACAAGCTCAAATGAGCGAAGATCCTCATCCTCTTAATAATGACGTCATAAAAACGATTATGACGTCATTGTGATGTATCAGGTTTGCGATAAATTATCTGTGCCAATGCCCGGCTTGATTCCCGCAAACAAAATTCAAACAGCTTGCCTAGTTTCGGAGATAATGGTATAGGCGATTTTCATTAGCGGCGATATTATGACGTCAACTTTTTTTCTAGGAAGAATTTCCAAAATCGGAGATGGTTACTGTCTAAGTGTGGGCTTTCTGCATATACATGGCAAGTTTCACGAAGATCCGATGAAAACTCTGGGTTGTGAAACAAAAAATGTCAAAAAATAGGAATGACGTCATAAAAATTTATATGACGTCATAGTGATGTATCATATGTGCGGTAATTCATCTCTGCTAATGCCCTGTTCGATTCCCGCAAACAGAATTCAAAAAGCTTGCCGAGTTTCGCAGATAATTTTTTGGGCGATTTCCATTAGCGGAGATATTTTGACGTCATAACTTTTTTTCTGGGAGGAATTTTCAAAATCGGAGATGGTTACTGTCTGCGCAGGGTATTTTTACATATATATGCCACGTTTCAGGAAGTTTCGATAAAAACTGTAGGCTGTGAAACAAAAAAGTCCACAAGAAGAAGATGAAGAACAACAACGTGAGTAAGACTTAGAGATCCTCCACGAGGATCTAAAAATAATTAATTCCATCTTGTGAAAGATGAGCATGGACATTTTGGTAATAGAAAGCTCTATGGATCACATGACTATTGCAAAGCACTGGTGTTTCTGTATTAATTTTTTTAAGTGATTCTTTACCATTGAGAGATCGGGCCAAAGACTATATAGCATGATATCTCAAAAAGTTATGGACGGATTCGGATGAAACGTGGTGGATGAATTGGTTAGGTGACAAGAACAAGCCGATTTGATTTTAGTTCAGGTCCGGATCCAGATCTGGTCTTTCATTGGAATACAAAATGTAAGTTGTTCAGCCTGGTGGAGGTATGCAATCTACTGAGTGCCATTCTAATTTTTTGAGTGATTCTTCACCATTGAGTGTTAAGGCTAAAAAGTATATGTAACATGATATCTCAAAAAGTTTTGGAGCGATATGGACAAAACTTGGTGGACAGGTTGGGTGTATGGCGAGGATAAATCAATTTGACTTTGGTGAAAATTCGAATCTGGTTCCAGATACAATAGTTTTTAATATATCAATTCATCCTTCACTATTGAGAGATAGGGCCAAAAATGATACATAGCATGATATCTCAAAAAGTTTTGGACTAATTAAGACAAAACTTGGTGAATGAGTTGGTCAGGTGACAACAACAAGCCAATTCGATTTTGGATGTCCGGATCAAGCTCCGGCCTTTCAGTGGGATACAAAACGTAAACTCTTCAGCCTGGCGGAGGTGTGCGCTCTATCGAGTGCTTTTATAGTTCACTATGAAACAATTGGTCACTCAAATTGACAAGTGTGCCATATTTGTTATATCACGTGCTCGTTGTACTGGAACTTCATTTGCAGGCCAATCCAAAACAGCATTTGACCATGCATGTCTGTTACATTTGGAAAATGGTATCACGATTGGAAGCCCATGACATGACTTTTATTACATATCACATGTTCAAATAAATTCATCACATTGTGATGTATGTCAACAAATTGTGAGAAGATAAACCCACTATTGTTTAAACATCAAAATCAAGTCAATTGCTTTTGTGAAAATGAACCAAGACAAGACAGCACAAGTCTGTTGTCCTTGCTGAGACTGTTACACATGGATCTTCGTGCAAATAAAAATAACTTACTACAACATTGCTGTGAGCTTTTGAAGGTCACCGTATCCATGCTGGGACTTGTTAAAGATCTACTCTGAGTGAACCAAATTATTAGCTGTTCCTTCTGAACCTTTAAAGAAGGAAGTGAAATTATTCTATGCAGCTGATAGACTTTTTAACAGCTCATTGCATTCATGGTATTTTCCAGAACTGTAATGGCTATGAATTGTGACTGTTTACAAGTTTTCTTTGAAGTCTGCTTTAATTATTCCCTTTATCCAATGCAGTGACATAATGAAGTTGACAGCTTTCAAGTCAGTTACTATAAGCGACGTTCTGTTTGTGCCAGACTTGTCAGAACAAGTTTTCCCAATTGTCTAATCCATTTGATTCAAAGTCCTTTGTTCTCTTGAAGCTATGTGTATTATTTTTATCTGGCCCCGAGTTTTTGGGTTCTCGCTGATCTGCTTGAATGAGTATTTGTCATAGTGAATAAATTTCAAAGCTCCCTCAAAGCTGATTAACACTTTATATTCGCCAAATGGCAAATAATTTCCTACTCTTTGACTTTTGTATGAAGATTCAATCCATTTTGTTATTTTATTCTGATCAGGCACATTTTGTATTCTCCTATGATTTTCTTTTGGTTTTGTAGAGTGACATCCCAATTGATATTGATGATGTGGACAAAAACTCTGCTGTCGTGAGTCACAGTGTCTGTGATAATGAGGTGAGCATGTTGTGATATGACTGATTTTTAGGGTGTCACATTGAAAACCATTTATTGAGTTTTAACACTTGAGTTTGAATTAATATTGCTTTGTTTATTGCAGAATAGTAACTTCCTCCTAGCAACTTACCGTTGCCAAGCCAATACAACCCGTTTGGAATTCAAGGTGTGTGCTTGGTGCATCGAAAAACAACCTTTAAACTGTTTTCAAAATTATTTATCATGGAAGAATACAATAATAGTTGTATCAGATAAACTTGGGAAGGTTTAGGGAAGTCCTTTTGTTAACTTTTGTTTAACCTAAACCTGTGCTTCCACTTGCTTCTTGACCTGAAGGTCCGTTCGATTGAGGGTCAGTTCGGCATTTTGCAGGCTTACATCACTGCACGTCTGCAGCCACGGACTTGCCAAGTACGACAGTATTTCATCAAACCATTGTCCCTGCACCAACGTATATGCTCCATAGATCAGAGCAGGTGAGGCTTTTTGATGTAATTGAGGCCAGCCATGCGTATGATGCACCAGCAAAAACAACCCATCGCTTCGCTGATGGGAATATTAATGGGGGGAGAAAGAGGGAGAGGAGGGAGGAGAGGTTGGAGGGGAAGGGAGAGAGGAGAGGAGGGAGAGAGGAAGAGGGGAGGGGGAAGCAAGGATGACTGGGGGAGCTGGGAGTGGTGAGGAAGTGGGGAGCTAGGAAGGGGGAAGAGCGAGGAAGGGGGTGGGGGAGAGCGACACCTCCAAACGGAGTGCTATACACTCCTGGAGGGGAGGGGCTGGGAGTGAGGAGGCTAGGGGAAATGTGGAGGGGTTAGAGGGTTTGGGAGGAGGTAAGCTTGACTTGTGTTTGGTGATGGGACTTGTCAAGAAGGGAGGGGGGTAGTGCAGGATTGAACAAAATGGGGTATGTTAAAACAGCACGTTAATACAGCACATGGAGATCGCCAGGAGATGTCCATGAGGGGTGGAGAGTGGGGGTGCTAAGTGTGAAGAGAGGTGAGGGCAAGGGAAGGTAAGTCAACATGAGGGAAAGAGAATGCGATGTGAGGGCAATGCAAGGGAAGGCATCATGAGGGGAAGGGAATGGAAAGCAACATGAGGGGAGGGAAAGTGAAGGGTGATAAAACGTGCCCAAACAGAAACATTTTCTTTTTAACCACCGGGTTCCATATAAAACTGGGCAGGAGCATTTAACACCCATGCTATCTACCTGGCAAAGGTCTGCCTGTCTGCATGCATGCATGTTCGCACACGTAGCGACCTTTGCACCCCTCCGGTCGGCTCACTCTGAATCTGATTCGTACAAGCTACCCAAATGGGGAAGAAGATTTAAATTCAAAACTAAACCATCAGTCCTTAACAGTTCCCTTGATAGAGGGGGAGGAGTGGGACAGCAGGGGGAGGGGAAGGGGTGGGAGAGAGGGAGAGAGAGAGAGGGGGGGGAGCAAGATGGGGACAGGAGAGGGAAGAGGGATGGGGTGGGAGAGTGAGGGATAGGAGTGAGAGACAGAGAGGGGAGAGAGAGAGGGAGAGGAGTGGGGGGGGGGGTGGATACCGGCAAATGTGACAACCAGTTTAACATCCATCTGAGAGATGGCACAAATGTTGATGAATCGCCCTTCCTGTGAAACATCGAGATGACAGTTTAGAGCTGGGTCAGGATTCAAACCCAGGCTAGATAGCTGAGAGCAAGTGTTCATACCTCTCGGCTATCCTGTCATGATGTGGCGATTCATCACTTCGTAACAACTGAAAACATTTTTACTCATTGTAATCGTATAATTTATTTTGCCTTCCTAACTGCGGTATCACCATCGAAGCTTGAAGAGTGCATGCCAAGTGGCCTCATGAAACACTCCACAAAATAGTTGAAACTTTAAAAAACGAAACGTTTAATTAACCTCCGCCATCGAAGATGGATGGAAGTTACTGTTTTCACCCCTTTCTGTTTTTGTTTGTTTGTTTGCTTGTTTGTGAACAGTATTACGGAAAAACTCTGATAGATTTCGACGAAACTTGGTGGGGGGATTAGGTATGGTCCAAGGATCATGCCATTAGATTCTGGACTTGGTCCAAAGTCCAATATGGCCGCTATGGCGGCCATTTTGAAAAAATATTTGAATTTTTGTTTTTGCATTTCTACATGTTTTAAGTGATTTCCAACCCCCCCCCCCCCCCCAAAAAAAAATTAGAGAAAAAAAAACAAAATTTTGCAACTTTTTTTTCAACAAAATTTCGATTTTTTTTTTTTGCATTTCTACATGTTTTAAGTGATTTCCAACAAAAAACATGCCAAAATTATAATTGCAGCTGATTTTGGAACTCCAGGTGGATATACCCACGTAAAATCAATTCCTGTCTCAATGAATCGAGTTATGACGAATGAATTGAGTATGTAAAAGTTCAAAGTAAAAGGAAAAGTTGCAAACTATAACTCTGTGAGCACTGTTGACGTCAAATTGAATGAATAGGATATCAGGTTCACTTGAGTGACCTAGCAGTATTGGCGGCGGAGGTTTTGCACTCTACCGAGTGCTCCCCCTCTAGTTTTTATATGTATTTATCTTTGCCGAAGTGACAGGTTGTATAATGAAAGAATATCATACAAAAAGGGAAATGTGGTGTAAAAAAAAATTTGTACATTTTCAGCGAGCCAGCCAACACCCGACGCACCGCAGAACAACGCGTGACCAACGCAGGCGAGTGACCCTTGGACTTTGTTCAATTGATCAATAAACAGTATTCAGTGACAGTGTGAATATTGTAGAGCACTCATAAAGTGGCTTAAGCACTCAAGGAAGCACTCCAACGAAAGGTTGATAAGAGAAACGGCTGGCCTGGCAAGCGATTAGCAATCGCCGCTCTGCCAGATTAAACAACTCTTGGAGATGCCTGAAATATCAAATTATGTCTGAATTGGACAAATTAACTTTTTTTTTTAGCAGTCACAATTGCTGCTAAGTCCTTGAGCTTATATTTTGAAATTTGTCTTAGTTTAAGAGATTCTAGAGGTTGTGGCATGTGCAGAAATGAAATAAAGCCATGGATGATGGCGTCTCCTGGCATTTATAAGCGTCCAGCAATTTGTAGGTATGATGATCAGGCAATCAATGATATCAGGAAAGTGAAGAAAAAAAAACTTTCTCATGAAGAAATTGTTGCGGCCTGTTTTAAGTCAAGGCATTGTTGAGCAGGCCCCAAAAAATGTCAAATTAAGACCCCACAGACTTCGAGGGACAGCGAGGTGTCTGAGGATGTGCATGATAAAGGATGTAATTAAATATGGCCGTTAATTGTCTTCAAAAGGGGTGTTTTAATTAACCCAAACACCCAATTTTCATTCATGCACTCCCTTGGAGTTCTCTTACTATGCATACAAAGTTTCAAGCTGCTAGGTTTCATGGTTTTGGATTTATGAAGGAGACATGCACACACTGACTGACTGAATGACACACTGACACTGACATTTATTGGTATAGCTTCTGCTGTCATTTACACTTCCTGAGTACTAGAAAATAGCAATTTTGTTTGAATGTTTTTCTAATTCTTAATTTTTTTTGATGTCTCAGGTTCATGTGTTCATTGTAAATTATGAGCCTTTTATAATATCTGAACTTAAAATATTATCTGGCTCACAGTTATTGTTAACTTTCTTTTCCACATTGTTCTCAGAACAAAGTAAAGAACTGGTGAATAAAACCAACAAGAAAGGTTAACATCATGGAAGAACAATGAACATGTTAACAAATGTAATTGGATTAGACAAGAAAATATTTTGCTGTTTTATAAGATATATAAGGCTATATTTTTTCACTGTTCTTTGGGCGTAACTCCACATATTCTGCTTTCCCATCTATTGTTTCCCCTTTAGCAATATGGTGAGTCATATCCAGGTAATGGTTCCAAAACATTTTAAATGACTATCAGTCTTCTTATTTTATACTTTAGATTATGAGAGACACAGAGGTAATACATATTTACAGAAGGCTGGAATTCCCTTTTTCTCAGGTTGCACATAGCACTCACGCATATATCATCTCTTATATAATACAAACCGTGGTGTCTATCCATACATTTGTTTTTCTCCCATTTACGGCGGCTGCTTCCCTTGCTGCGTTTGAAAAGCTGCTGATTGGTTATTTTGGATTTTCATTTCACTTTTCTTGATGCATTATCATCAGTCACTTTATTGTTCCTTCCAGTAATCTTTGAAATCAACATGAACATCTGGATTAAAGTATACAGGATTTCATGCAGATCCTCATTGAGTAACACAATTTAAAATAGCGATATTTTGACCTCGTTTCAGACAAATCCAACCTCCTCCGCCTGATGTTTCACCACAATTTTGCAGTGGGCAGTCGGTATAAGTAGCTCAGAACTTTGGATCCGAGTGAAATGAAGAGTGCAACACAATATTTTTTTTAAGTCCATGAAATAATTTAAATTGATAGATTAACTTAAACGTTTCTCATCACTGTGGACGGGTACTTTTGTTTGTTTTTCCCGTCACTGGGGACGGGTCTTTTGCGAGTAGAACATGATTCAGGAGTTGAGAAAGAAAAAACAGAATTTTTGGGGAGATAGAAAGTCGAGGCTTGTGGAAGTGCTAGAACACAGAACAGACCAGAAAATAACAGAACAAAAAGAACAGTGGAAAGGGAGGAAACACACCAACAGCAGCAAAGAGGAACACAACAGAAGGACAATTGGAGGAAGGATGGGTGTCGAGAAGAATGACAACAAGGAGAGGTGGAGGAGGACAATGGAGGTGAACAAGCTGGATACAAGCTCATACACAGCAAGAATAGAAATGGAAAACTGGGCATGAAACAGAAATGAAACAGAAAAAAAATTACCCCCGGTTGGGGGGTGACGGTCATCTCTGAAGCTCTGTAGATGTGGATCTCTGATCGGCTTAGAATAGCTTCGATGTCGTCTTGTCTTTTGGTCCAACGTACAGACGAAATCAATCATTTATGATTTATCATTTATGATCAATGTGTCTTCAAAAAGATAGAAACCGGACCTCAGAAATCAAACCGCATTTCTGAGTCATAAATGGCGGATGATATTTTGACAATTGATGATTTCACAAGTTTACAGCATCGGTGACCTTGACCTTCAATCGTGTCAAAAGTCATACTGTTGTGCATCACTCATCGACCCCTACCTACATACCAAGTTTCATCAAGATCGGGCTAATTTTTTTTTTGACCATATCACATCGACGATTTTTCCAACTTTGAAGACACGTGACTCGATAACCAGGACGAATTTCAAAAAACCGGCCTGACCAAATTTAGATATTGTTCCATATTATCAGAATCCGAAGGAATTTCGAAGATCGGATCATAAACGGCGTAGGGGATAGATTTTGAAAATGGACGATTTCGCAACTTTGGAGTGACCTTGACCTTGACCTTCAATAGGGTCAAAGGTCATACCGTCGTGCATCTCTCATCGACATCCACCCACATACCAAATATCAAGAAAATCGGAAGAAAAAAATGGGGGCATACATCGAGACTGGTTTTATTAGGTCATCTCGTTAGAGATGACCTAATGAAAAGGAGAGTGAGGGAGACGGTAGAAAAAACAATAACCAGGAAAGAAGGGTATGCAGAAAAGATCATGAGTATGAATGAGGGATGACCTGACAAGGTTGTAACTTGCTGTCTTGAAGAACTGGAGGGAAGAACGAGATTGAACAGATTGAGGAAGTTGGTTCCACAGGCAAGAGGAAAAATAAACTAATTAGTGGAGGTGAGCAGTGAGCCTAGATTTTGGGTGTCTCCCAAGAAGTGGATTGCTCGCAAACCTGGGTTGCTGGTACACCATATGTGTCCTGCAGAAACCTGAGGAGGGAGGGAGGTGGGGACAGAGCATACAAAGGGCAGAGGGTGCAAGCCCAGAAAGGTGGCAGTAGACGATAGAGGCCATGGACCTGTCTGTAATACTATGTGTCTGTGAAACAGGTCCTGGGACTCTGCTTCATTGTGGAAGTTTCCAATGATATTGAGGCCCTTGGTTTCTACACCATCAGATGTGCAAGGTGTGCGGCAGGGGGCACCAACCCAAAGGGGAGAGCAGTACTCCATTGAATTGCCTACATAGGCCTGTTAATTTGATAAATGTTTAGATTTGTGAAATAAAAACTTGGCACCCAGTCAGCGGCTTTGCAGGTTAACTTGGATATGTGGTTTGCCCAAGACAGATAATGGCTGATACTGAGGCTCAAACTTTTCAATTACTGAACTTCTTCTAGAGGTTTGTTAAAGACATACTGTCGATAGAAGGGTTCGCCAAACAGTCTTTTTGGAGAGACAATGAGAGTGTAAAATTTGTCTGGGTTGAAAGATGGATTTCAAGTGATGGACCAACTCCTGATTTTTTTTTTCAAGGTGTGCTGACATATATTTACGAGCACAGAAGTGATATTACCATTTTTGTGGTTTGTATTTATCAGATATTTCCTTTAGAATTGATTCAGTGTATTCCTTATATCATAGTTTTCATGGTTCATCAAATATGGGTTGTTTGTAGCCTTCGTCAGGAACTGTGGTCGGCACTCTTTCTATGTCTTACAGGCCAATGAACATGGTTTCACTAACAGGCCGCTTCAGCTTGGCTGAAATACACTCATGGGTTGTATCATGTCTGCCTGAATTACCAGAAAGAGCGCCTCTGGGTAGTGACATCTCCTACTGCTTTCGAAACACCTTTTTGGACACACATCTGCAATGCAACTACAGGTATGTAAACATCTTGTGTCAGTTTCCTTCAGGCAACATATTGTGACGTCCACGGGACTTGAACAGTCCCGCCAACGTAGAATGAGCCGAAACGATGGAGGCGGTTTATTTATTTATAACCCAAACATGGCGGTTCTAATCGCTCTACCGCAAACGGAACGAGGAAGGTGGCACGAGTCACTTTTCACTGAGTTGATGATGTTTATTTGTTTTTATTATTACCAGAAATAACAAGACTCGGCAAGAAGGGGGATCCGGGGCGATTCGACGGGATGGTGTGGGATCGGGCGTGGGGAAAAAACACAGACAATTCCAATGAATATACAGTTCTCAATCCCTCTAAGGCGCCAAGCACACACACACACACACACACACACACACACACACACACACACACACACACACACACACACACACACACACACACAACGTAGCTATTTCTGGTGGTCAGGCTGGACCGTGGTGTGGACGCAACTGTCCCTGGATCGGCGTCGGATGAGCTGGCCTTGCTCTCGTCAGGGGGGCAGGAGAAACCGTGGTGCTGTCGACCTCCTGGTCTTGGCCCAAGTCCGCTCACAGCCGCCAGGGAACCAGTTCTGGCGCCAAGTTGTGAGCAGGAGAGGGAGGCAGGTCCGCCCGCCGTTCGACCCCGTACTCCGAGTCAGCAGAACCCCAGAGCCAACCAAGGTGAGGCACGAGGCTCAGCAAGGCTCCAAGACACGATCAAGAACACGATCGAATCAGCACAACAACAATGATGCTCCCCGCGCAACAGCCTCCCCACCAAAAAAAACACGATCTTTTGGTTGTAATCTTCTTCCTCTTCCTTTTCGACCCCGAACAGAACCTTTTTATCCTCCTGCCCTCGTCACCTCCAATCGAGCCGTTTATTGGCCCAACGCCGTCACCTTCTGCCAATCGTGATCACGGGGCGGAGCCATCCGCTGCACTGTCCTGTGACGTCACGGCCAGTCTCCAGAGAATACCAAAAAGGGGTTTACGCAGACACACTTACCCTATCCCGTGTCCCTATCTAATTACGTGACAATTATCATTTCCCCCCTTGAAGAAATGAACATTTACTTGACAACTTATCACTACTGAATTGCTACTTATTACATCGAGATCCTGGTAAACTCGAACAGCATGGCATACCGAATTAAACATCCTAATTACCCTTTGAATGCATACCCCCCCCCCTCAAACGTAACAATATATACTGGCTGGATAGCTAGTTTTGTCAACAATATGTCAAATATACTTGGATCCTCACCCATTTACCAGACTCAAATTTTATTTTATGATACTTCTTTTCTGGAGATGCTTGTATAGTATGTGTGTAAAGGTGCAGTGAAGGGAAAATTGGTGGATGGCCAAAGAAACTTGATCCTGCAAAATTTCAGATCTGACTCAGCAAATTTTTCAGTTGCAGCAATTTGAATGATTAAATTTGGGCAAAACTGCTCAATTAAAAACAATATATATTTATGCAAAATCGAACTGTCGGACCCCACTATTCGCAGATTCGCTATTCGTGGGTTATAAAGTGTGACCTACTTTGCTTGGGTCATAAAGTGTGACATCCGTGCTTTGTGTATTCACAGTTTTTTTATTATATATATATTTTTTATTTTTTTTTCTGTTTGTTTTTTAACACTCCAGAATTGGTCTCCTATATCCACCTGGGAAATTAGAAATCAGCCAACATCACAGCATTACATAAAAAAGGTGCAAAAACGGATCCCCTTAACTACAGGCCAATTAGTGTACTGTACTTTCAATCATCAGCAAGGTCATGGAATCCATAAGCGCAGTTGACATAAAATCCTTCCTTTTCTCCAAAAGCCTCACCTCAGATCATCAATTTGGATTCAGACATGGTCACTCTACATTGGACATGATGCTTCGACAGTCCTCTTGCAGCATTATTACTCGATACACTTGGATAAGCATTGCAGGTCGAGAGATTCAACTTAAAAGCAGGAATTTCCAGAAGTAAACACAAATGCCAAAGCTATGTATATTGAGTGAACCCATCGATGCAATTTGTATGTACTATATTTATTGTGAGGAAAATCAGGTGATGAAAGGTCATTTGCAAGGTCCACCTGCCTCTGTCAATTCCTCATTTCACTGCACCTGGAACACAATTAGGCAGCCCAGGAGTATGTTCCATTAGCAAGCAGCTTGTTATCGCTTTCCAAACCAGCCCCCAGCTTTGGTCAATTCCCCATGAGGCTTCCCCTCCAAGTGAGGTCTCTGTAGTCCTTTCCACACGAGCCTTTTGTTCTATCCTGGTGGACTCAGTTCTCCTCCTCATGGACTCTCGAGCCCTCACGAGCCGCTCTTTGTCCTCTCTCATGGACACCCCGGTAGACTCTCTAGTCTTGACTCTGGAGTTCTCTTCCTCCTTTTGGAGTCCGTAGTCGTGTGCAAACCGATCTCGACTTTCTCCTGGGTGGAGTCTTCCTCTCAGGTCCCAGCCACGGGGACGGGCCCAATGAAAAATAAAGGTACATCTTTTCTTCTGGGCTCTACAGCCCTCTGTCCCACCATGGCTGGCACAAACAGGCCAGAGAGATCGCATTCAGCCACATTGCACACCTGTGACATGTGTGCCTCTGCCAGGAGAATTCCACACCTTGCCCCACCCACAAACAAGAGGTTTTTCATATCCATAATTAATCTCTACCCTGTCTATAAATTACATACGCTGCCTCCTCAGCACAGAGCCGGGTTTAAGTTTAACAGCCCCCAGGACATTCAAGCAGTTAAGGCCCCCTCCCTCCCCCCACCCCCCACCAACCTTGAATTGTCGTGGGAAGAGAATTTTTTTATAAAGAGCATTACTGTGTATCAATCTATAAACATTTCACTGCAAAACTTTTTTTTGTTAACTGAAGATAAATTAAAAGTAAAAATATTTTAAACCAGACGGGGACTCGGAAGAGCGCATACATTCCTCCACCAAGCTGATTAGTTTACGTTTTGTATCCCACTGGTGGGCTGGATCTGGATTCGGACCTGAAATAAAATTAAATCGGCTTGTTCTTGTCATATCACTTAACCAACTCATCCACCAAGTTTCGTCCAAATCCATCCATAACATTTTCAAATATCGTGCTATATATCGTTTTTGCACGATCTCTCAATGGTGAAAAATTCTCAAATCCAGATTCAGATCTTCACCAAAATGGAATCAATTTCTCCTTGTTACATATCCAACCTGCCCACCAAGTTTTGTCCGAATCCATCCACAACTTTTTCAGATATCGTGCTATATATCGTTTAGCCCGATCACTAGCTCAATGGTGAAAAATCACTTTAAAAAAATATTTTGTTCACAAACAGACAGGGGTGAAAACATAACCTCCGTCCACCTTCGGTGGGTGGAGGTAATTATCAGTTGGAGCTTAATAAAGTGATATCGAATTTATAGTGATTTTGGTGGAACGTTAACACAAATTTATCAAAAACTGGATGGGGAAAGTCGAATTGCCACCCTGACATAGCAGATGTGACCCCATATACCACTTCCCTCTCTCTGCAACCTTTGAGTCAACAAGGGAATAAATAATACGAGCTTCAGAAATAAAGAAATCCGTCGTATGTTTTTTTGTGGGCCCCCTGGAGTTTGGGCCCTGAACAAATGTCCCGTTGGTCCTTCCCTAAATCTGGCCCTGCCTCAGCGTCATGTGCACCAAATGACTTACTCTGACAGATCCCTGTTACATGGTAATCTAACCTACTCGAAACAATCAGACCATCCTACGCTTACCACAGTCTAGCTATGGTTCACCCCCCCTCCACCTTTCCACATAACGCAGCCCCTTCCCTGGACACATAACAACCTTTGGCATCAGCCAAGGTTCTCCATCGGGAACCCAAGAATCCGGCCTTAGCTCTTACTGTCACACACATAATTAACTTACCAAATAAATTAGAGAGGGCTGTGGGAGGCGAATTGCCACTAACCTTACCTATTCCTCTTAATGCCAAACCCCCCTTGGTTTCAATCATTTCAACAAATGAACAATTTTATGTACAACTAGCATAACCCGCGCTCTGCGCGACATGTTGGGGTGGGTGTGTTTGAGAAAGGAACTGATGCAGAGTATCAGTAGTAATTTTACTTTAATGCAGTAAATGGAATACAATGTTCAAAGTACTTCTTGATACACAATGTTTTGGGTTATAGCATTGTCATTGTGGAACCCTTGTTTTGTAGTTGGTATAATTTGCACTGTAAAGCCAAATGCAGTAACCGTTTTTGGCACGATTTCACTGTTTCAGAACCATTTTATTTACTTTTTTTTGTACCATGCACCTCATATGGTCTTTCAGATAATGTAAGCCGAATATCACGTTACTCGAGCGCAGAATAAAGTCGAAGATAGCGCGACAGGAAACCACAAACTCGGAAATAATATATAAGATGGTCCTCCCTCTTGTCTCTTCACTCCGATGTCCTGGGCAGGAAGAGAATGACTTCCAAAAACAACAAACAAGCAGGCCTACCTTCACCACAATTTAATTTATCAAACAACCAATCCCATCTAATTGACCATGTTCCCGAGTGGATGTCACCTGCTCCAACTGTCAGCTGAGCCCAAATACCCAACTACCTATCCAATTTTATGGGCTACCTGCCATTCATTGCACATATCAAGTCACTTGGGACCGAGTGAAACATTCCCACACTTGGACTCAACAACAACAACAACAACCACCATTACAAAAACCAGTCATTCCCTGCAAGGCCAAGGCATCTCAGTTATCTGTAGGTGTGGCCTCCACTGGCAGTAGGGAGGTCAAAAATTGTGACGGAGGTGGTGTGGCAGTGTGCGCATATCTGCAGCACAAAGTCCCATCTTGAGGGAAACCCTGGACTCCCCATCCTCGCCCCCAACACCACAACAGCTCCCTTTTGTGCTGGATTCACCTTTTACACTTTGAGGCTGTGATCATTATTATTATTATTTGCGGTATGCGAGAACCAAAAATGCTTGTGGTGCCAGATAACCATCCACATGGGTTTACTGCACATATACATGGTGTGTATGCCTGGTGTTGGCTTAATGGTTAGGGTGGTGGGATCCTAGGGATCCTAGGGTTCTGAGTTCAAATCCCACTCAGCTGTTGAATTAATACCAGGTGGGGTTAACTCGGCCTGTCATCCTTCCGAGGTAGGCAAAATGAGTGCCAGCATGCTGGTATACTGTGTCGAAGTGGCGACCCGTCCAGGATTGTGCCCAATAGCCAAGGAGACTGCTTGAGCAGCACCAACGCTTTGCACAGAGTATGGTCCCAATCTCCTCCTCCTCCTCCTGGTGTTGGCTTCGTGGTTAGGGTGGTGGGCTTGGGATCCTCGGGTCCTGAGTTCAAATCCTGCTTGGCTGTTGAATTAATACCAGGTAGGGTTGACTCAGCCTGTCATCCTTCTGAGGTCCACAAAATGAGTACCAGCTTGCTGGGATGATTGAGCCATTTGAGTGTCCTGTGTTGGAGTGGCGACCTGTCCAGGAATGTGCCCAATAGCCCAGGAGACTGCTTTAGCAGCACCAATGCTCTGTACAGAGTATGGTCCCAATGCATCGATGGATACAGTGTGTGTGTGTGTGTGTGTGTGTGTGTGTGTGTGTGTGTGTGTGTGTGTGTGTGTGTGTGTGTGTGTGTGTGTGTGTGTGTGTGTGTGTGTGTGTGTGTGTGTGTGCGCGCGCGCGCGCGCGCGCGCGCGTGTGTAATATGTATATATATTTTAATATATTGTTGTGGTTCTGGGAACCGCATCCCTCCTCCAAGGCAATGGTATTCAACATACAGTGATCCCCAGACAGTTATTTCATAAATATACGTACAGCTAGGCCCTTCCCTCTTGTCTAATGGGTTAAACGGGACAGTGTGTTGTGTGGATCTCATAGTTAGGTCTGATTATATCTCTAACTTCATTCCTACTCTTTTTCTCTTATTCCTGAGATAAATCCAAGCAGCGGCCACCTGTAAAAGCCGCGGCCACGCCCTTCACGTAAGAATGTGTCCTCATAGAGGACCACGGCCAGCAGTAGAAGCCAACAATAAACGCCAATGCTGCACGGAACACGTGCAGCACAGAAATAATCTCCACCCACTGTGCAGAAGTATAAAGGAACAAAACACCAAATGCCAACGCCGTGCAGGCAAGTTCTTTTCAACCCATTTCTGAATCTAATAATTATATCTATCCTCTTTTTCAATTCATGACACAGATCAGGGCTGGCATCGCGCACACCACCGCCTTTGATAAATAACCGCATGCTCGATGGCAGGCAGACCCAAACGCAGCCCCGTGATAATTTACGAATGGCACACATCTTGTTCGGGTCTGCGCATGGGTTTACAATAGCATCTTACCGTAGGTCTTCGCTCACCACCACGGCCACGGGAATCTCCCATCGACGGCAGATATCTTCTCGCACCTTCGCCCTGACAATGCTGCCACCAGGCAGGGGCATGCTGTTCGACCCGGATCGCTCGGGCCGCATGGCGCATTGACCAGCGCTGACCTCGGGTCGCCGAGGGTGCCCGGGCGGGCATGTGGGACCGACACAGCCCTTGGCCAGTCGCCAGGGCACGGCCAGGGATTTCGGTGCAGGGCGATTCGTATCACGGTGTTCGGAGCATGACGATTCCGCAGCTCAGAATCGTCTTGCCGGATATAAAGTGGAGCCGCATCATGGCCATCACGGCTGGCCCGTATGCTGGCCGGGGCCCAGTCAGAGCGCCCAATGCAGGGGACGACACATCACTTTGGGTCGTAGCCCCCGCCCCGCACCACAGGGTCTATAAAAGGATGGGTCGCGGGGCCGTCTGTGGTATCTTTCCTGCTCGTTGTTCCCCATCTGCTGGTTCCTGCTTGGCGTTCCCCATCTGCTGGTTCCTGTCTGCTCGTTCCTGCTCATCATTCTGGCTCGTCCTGCTTCCGCTATGTTGACTATGGGACCGATCTCTGCAATCGCCTGCAGACTCCGCCTTCTTCACCGACTCGCTGCTGACTCCACCTTCTTCACCCACTCACCGCTGGCTCCACCCACTCGCTTCTGGCTCCACCTAAAGTCCCTTCCTCACACCTGACGGTCGCGCCCCATTCTCTGGATCGACGCTTAGCTGCATGAAGTGCCACGAAGCAGGAGACGATGCGCCAGCTGTCAGGGAAGGATCGTCCAGCGGAGCATCCTCCCAAAATGTACTGGTGGCGCGGTCGGTCAATCGTGCAAGGTATTGCAAGACCGTTAGCCTCATCTCCTCTCCTTTTTCTTATCATTAACTCCGTGTGTGTGTGTGTGTGTGTGTGTGTGTGTGTGTGTGTGTGTGTGTGTGTGTGTGTGTGTGTGTGTGTGTCATGGTGCCTGTCTTTGATTAAGTTAAGATTGCAGAAGATATATCGGGATAACTCTGCTCTGTGTCTGCTTTTGTAAGTTGCTTGTTTTATTGTCGCACCACACTTTTCTCTCTGTCTCCACTTACACACAACAATAAACTATTAATCATGCCACATATTTTTCATCGCCTGCCTGTAATAAATCCTGTTGTAGAAATGTTCCCAGCTCGTTTTTGTCTTCTTTCATCGATCCAGCATGGTCCTTATCCTAGCCTAGCCAGGACTTTATTCCCAATGATCCGTTCCTTTTTGCCGGTACGTCCTTGGCAGTGTCGCTCGGCTGCATCTGATCCGGTAAGGTGATCCGGTTCGGAGAAGGCGTATCGAGGGTGTGTCCCCTGGTAATTAGATTACGTGATTATTTTTTAGGTCACCGGATAAACTAGACGGTGGGCCCGAGGTGACGTGGTTGAGCTATTGGCGTTCACAGTGGTTAGCGATCCGCACATCACGGAGTTATCCGTGTGCGACGGCCTGCGATTCCGGGGAGTCTGGTGGGATCCCGAGATAGCTTCCCGCCCTGGTGGTCTTCTCACCCAGACCCCCAGTCCGCAACAATATGTATATATCTTTTTGAACACTCCATGTATGTGGCCCTCGAGCAAATTAAATTCTTTCATGTGAGATCATGTTCTCACAGGCAAGTATAACTTTATCCCAGAAAAGATGATGAATTTAAACAGGGTTTGCACAGTCCTTGAAACTCCTTGTAATTCCTGCAAAAATGAAAAGGCGTTTTCCAACACTGGAAAGTCCTGGAAAACTTGTCCAAGTCCTTGAAACTCCTGGAAAAAATTGAGAAAATTGCGCATATATAAATAATGTCAGTCCCCCGGTCGGATTTGTTAATTCTGCTGGTCTCTTTAAAAGAATGTTACCATTTTTAACCTCCCCCAGGGATTTACCATTAAACCTGTGCTAAAATGGTTTCTCACTCGCAAAATCACTGGCATTGGAATGGCGGGTCACCACATGAAATGTGTTTACGGAACAACTATTTCTTAGAAGAAGGCGCAGGATGATGAAAACAGAGAATCCCAGGACAAAAGTTAGATGGACACGAAAAAGGGCAGAAAAAGAAAAATAAAGCACACTCGCGATCCAAGAGACGAAAACACACTGAACACAGGAAATAAAATGTAATCAAATTGGCCACGAGCACACAATAAATGGTGCCAGATGAGGTCTTTTGAAGGATACTGGTACCAGGGATCAAAAATGCTCTACCATGAACAGGTCTCCAGCCTACAGCTATGGCACCCATCAGAGAGGCGAAGCATCCAGCAGGCGAAGAGATGGCAGATAAAAAGAAACACCAAGAACTTGTAGGGCAGCCAGGGAGATCAGCGTGTTGCACGTGGAGAGTGGAGAACATGTGACTAAGTAGTGACTAACTAAACAGGACACGATGTTGGTCGGGTCATGCATACATTATGCAAGTGTTTGCGGAAACTCCCGATTAAGCATGAAGTATCGACTTAGTCTGCACAGTGCCAATTGTAAAGGGAAAGGGAAAGAGAATTTGAAGAATGCCAAGACTGCTATTTTAATTCCTTGTGGCTGAAGCACATCGACTACTGTGATACACATCGACTGAAGGAGTCCATTCACAAGGCGAGATGCAGAGTCGATGAGAAGACAATCGATATCGGGAACATGGGGAAAGTGCACTTTGGAATTAAGCGAGACGCAAAGCACAAAATCATGGTGTCACATATAATTGCAAATGACCGATCTCCTGTGTTTTGGAATTATTTGGCTCTCGGACAGATATTTATACTTCATAAAACAAACAAGGTTTCATTCCTATTCTTGTGGTTTATTCCATTGTCACTTGTTAAATAAAACATTTGTGTTAAAAGTCCTGAAAAACAACTTTTTTGTCCTGAAAAACTAAATTTTGTCTTCCACGGCTGTGTGAAACGTGTTATGGAGCATTAATCTTACTGGCAGTTAAGTATTCCTTACATGAGTTGTTCCCAAGGCATATTCTTCAACAGCCTTCATCCTGCTCATGACCATTAATCAGAATGTTTTACAGGAATGGTGAGGGCGTGTTTAAATCAGACAACATTTCCACCATCTCTATCCTCAAGGACGTTCTCACAAAGGAAGCAACGAAAAAGAACATCAGCCTCAATGTGTCCTGTGGTAAGCATCTGCAAAGTAACAGACCTCCACTTGCAAAAATCGACATCTTTAAGAGCACAACATAACAATTAAGTTGCAATGTAAAATACTAAGTGTAGCTTCTAATTTAGTTGCTCACTGGGAAACATGAAGAATGTCTGTTTTCCAAATCAAGTACATTTAGGAATTAGAAAACTTTGAAAACCCTTAAATGGTAATAAAGTTCTTTACATGATCGAAAGAAATTGTTTCGTTTGTTGAGACTCAGAAGCAGGCTTCTTGATATGGTGATATATTGGGGTTGCTTAGGCCTAAGTCACATTTGCTCTACGGCGAGGATACGGCGGCTGTACGCCCTCTGAATTGACAGAAACGTGCGGCGGCCGCAGAGTTTCTGCAGTGGCCCTACGCCGTTTGGCTATATTTTACAGGTCGTAAGGTCGCCGTGGAATTATAACACGGAGTTATAACTTTTTTTCATTTCGACGTTCGCCGTAGCAATTCGACAAGCCAAAAAAAAAAAAAACTGGTAAAAAAAATAAATAAAAATTAACCCATTCATTACCGTCCGTCTGGCCGCACGTTCGCCTTAGGGTCCCCTGCGGTCACCTTGCGGGCACCTTGAGGCTACCTTGCGTCTGCTTTGAAAATTCTATGAAAATTCTTGAAAAAAAAAGGGGGCCGCAGGGCCCCCTTAAGGTCACCGTGCGACATCAGATCAAAGACCGTATGGCAACCCCACGTTTTCGGTCTCCACAATTTCTAAGACCTAAGGCCTAAGTCACATATGCTATACGGCGGCCGTACGCCCTCTGAATTGACGGAAATGTGCGGCGGCCACAGAGTTTCTGAGGTGGCCTCAGGGTGGCCCTACGCCGTATGGCTATATTTTACAGGCTGTAAGGTCGCCATGGAATTATAACGCGGAGTTATAACTTTTTTTTCATTTCTACGCTTGCCGTAGCAATTCGACAAGCCGAAACAAAAAACTGGTAAAAAAAAATAATAATAATTAACCCATTCGTTACCGTCCGTCTGGCCGCACGTTCGCCTTAGGGCCCCCCTGCGGTCCCTCTGCGGTCGCCTTGCAGGCACCTTGCGTCAGCCTTAAAAATTCTATGGCCGCCGCAGCAGCGCCCTAAGGTCACCGTGCGACATCAAATCAAAGACCGTACGGCAACCCCACGTTTTCGGTCTCCACAATTTATAAATACGCCATGCAGCTCCCCGAAAAATAAAAACATATGTGACTGCTACATTGTGTGACCGTGGAAATACTGCGGTCGCCGTATAATTGCTAGTGGCCGTAGATTTTGGAGACCCCACGGCCGCCGTGGCAAATGTGACCTCGGCCTAAATGCAACGATCATGCACTTCTGCTAGAAGTTTTGGCCTTTTGCATGGAGTTAGTTAAAACCATGCCCAAACATAAAATTTCTGTAAGCATCTTGAAACTGCACTCTGGCGGCCATTTTGGGGAATTCCAAGATTGGCGGCCTCAGTGACTCAGGACTAAAATATATATATATATATATATATATATATATATATATATATATATATATATATATATATATATATATATATATATATATATATATATATATATATATATATATATATATATATATATATATATATATATATATATATATATGTGACCCTGGTGTTGGCGCAGTGGTTAGGGCAGCGGCTTGGGATCCAAGAGGTCCTGAGTTCAAGCCCCGTTGAGCCACTGAATTAATACACCAGGGGGTTAACTCAGCCTGTCATCCTTCCGAGGTCGGCGAAATGAGTACCAGTATACTGGGCCGGTGTATACCCCGGTTAAAATAGGTGTACCATATCCCTGTGTCGTAAGAGGCGACCAGGGTTGCGTCAGGAAGGGCATCCGGCGTAAAACATGTGCCAAATCACTATGCGGATCATAATGGATGATCCGCTGTGGCGACCCCTAACGGGAGCAGCCGAAAGAAGAAGAAGATATATATATATATATATATATATATATATATATATATATATATATATATATATATATATATATATATATATAATATAATATGCAGTGCCTATAGAAATTCTACACTTTTTCAAAATTTTCACCTTTTGTTGTCTTATAGCCTAGAATTACATTGTATTTAATCAGACTTTTTCCACCTTTATTTTACACATCATAACCCACAACTTCCAAGTGAAAAACAAATTTCATAAAATTAATTAAAAATACAAAACTATAATATCTTGTTTGGATCAGTGTCATTGCTACATTTAACATTTCACACAATGTAAACTTACAGGTTGTATGGACATCACCTGTTGCTAATAAAATCTTCGTTGTATATGTTGCTATTCAAAAAAAATAATTCCAGACCACATTCTACTTTTTTGACTTGACTTCTTATTCAATGGACCCAACAGCTGACACAATTTTCATGTTGATTTCATAGTTTTTGACTTGAAAACAAAACTTCCATGTTTCAGGAGATGCCAAACTAGCATTTGACTTTGCCAAACTCAGCTTTTCACTCATAAAATGAACTCGGCCAATGTCTGCATTCAAAACCCACTTTATTCCCACCAGCACAACTGCAATAGCAAGAAAATGGATTCCAGGTTAATCGGCTTGTTCAATTCATCATTCTGAACAATAAATCATGAACAACTAGAACGGACACTCAGTGGAGCGCATACCTTCGCCAACGCTACATTTTGCCCCCCCCCCCCCAGAAACCGTTGATTGTGAGGGTATTTTATCCCATACCACATCTGCCATCTCATGTGTTATGATGGCTTAAAAACATTAAATTTCCTGCTGTTTGACACTGATTCACGTACATTGTACAATTTCTGTATGAACTCCCTGACCTTTTTGGGTGTCGGTGTCAAGTCAATCTGATGACAACTGGTCACATTATAAGAAATAAATTCAGTGACACCCCCCCCCCCCCCCAATGCTTTAAACTCACCAATAAAGTCACTGTCAAATATTACACATCACAGGATAGGGAATTGAATTCTAAACATTTTGAATCTACTTACATGCAAATTGTATAAGAATTGACCGTGTTATGATAATAAAGGTCGTTGACCCCCCTGACCTTTGACCCAAACCGCTAACAAAGGTAATGACGTCATTGTGTCATATCGTATATCACAAGATTTGGCATTGAATTCACAACATTTTGGCATTGGTTGCATGCAAATAGGATAAAAATCGACCGCACTATGGCAAAATGACGATTTTGACCTTTTCATGACCTCGACCTTGACCTTTGTACTATTAATTTTGTAATTGGTATTACAGTGTGGGGAACAGAACAGTCAACATTTTGGTGTTGGTTTCATGCAAATCGGATAAGAATTGACCGTGTTATGACTAAAACCGCACATTTTGCAATGTCGTGACCCCCCCTGACCTTTGACTCTCAACCGCTAATAAGGGTTATTACGTCATTGTGTCATGTCACATATCACAAGATGGGGCATTGAATTCTGAACATTTTGGCATTAGTTGCATGCAAATTGGATACAAATTGACCGTGCTATGGTAAAAAGCCGATTTTGACATTTCATGACCTTGACCTTTGACCCGATCGCTCCCAAAATTTAATCAAATGGTCCTCGGATAATAACCAATCATCCCACCAAATTTGCTGCGATTCAGTTCAATACTTTTGGAGTTATGCGAATAACAAACAAACAAACACATATATTCACAAATAAATAAATAAATAAATACACAGCGATCAAAACATAATCTTCGCAACAAAGTTTGCGAAGGTAATAAATCGGACAACTAAAGCATTTGTACACCTGTAAATTAAAGAAATAGTCGATTGCAGATTATACCTCAGTAACCTCACTAATAGTAGAAATGAGTAAAAGGTAGTCCGAGTATTCAAACCAGATCTTTCCATCTCACCCTTAAAGTTGAATTACAACAACAAAAACCCACAAAAACGGTTCCATGTGGCGATTGCTCCCACATAAATGGGAAAAGGTGAGTACGGAATTTGGCCAAGGTACCAGCAGGCAATGGTCTGCTTACTCTTTGCAAAAAGCATCAGGGGATCTTTAACATCCATCAACAAATGAAAGTATACAGGACACCAAGCTTAATATCCCTCCAAAGGACAATGCAGCCATTGACACTACTCCCTGCCTGCGAAGCACCAGTGACCGTTTATAGTCAGGATGAGAATTTAATCCAGACTAAACAAAACCAATGTGGAATGAATAACTAGTCATGTTGATGAAGGCTATAGTGTCAATCTGTGTTTACGGACAGGTATAAAAATGGATGAAATTAACAGTACATTGATTGAGGCATGCTAACCACCATGGGAATTCACAATAATAATACTGTATCAAGATAGGATAGGAGAGTGATGTGTCCCATAACATTGGAGATTTGATTTGCGACTTGTTTTTTAAAAATATTTTATTGCTAAATAAATTGATGATTGAGCTGTGACACAACATATGTAGAGATCTCATGTGTTCCTCATATAAATCACATGGGTGTATGTACCATCTAGACATCAGTGAGGATTCTGTGGAACACACGCTGCAGCTGATCAAGCCCAGGCTCGAAGAACAGTTACATCTGCGTCAAAAGGTCACCCTTATTGAAACTCTCAAGGTCTGACCACCAACCCCCTATCCATACCATCATACCTGCCCCTGATTCTCAAAAAGATTGAAGGAGTTTGACTTCATGACTTGTAATACCTCTTATTTGTCAATGTGAATTTATCAATTCAATTTTTGTGCCAACTTGATTCGAAATTACCTCAATTGATGCATTACATTGCTAAAACAAGTTATGATGCTGCAGAACACCAAAATATCTAATTCCAGTGACGTTTTCATTCAGGGTATTATTCAAAAGTGGTTTATTGGCAGTGTGACATTTAGATATGCCATTCAACACTTTGGATTTCTTTATTTAGCCAAGTCCTTCCTCAGTTTTAATGGTGTATAAGGCCTTCATCTGAAGTGTCATGCAATATGGCTCCTTTGTGTGGACTGGTCCTGCTACTTTCCATCTTGCCCCACTTGATACCTTGGAGTCTAAGGCTTTCACGACAGGAGACTGATCAGTCTCATGGTCAGATTTTTGCTCACTGCAAGCAGCTTTGATCTTTCTCACCTTGCAGTCATTTACAGGCTCTATTATGGTATTACTTCTCCTGCCCTTTCACCTCTCTGCTAAGCCAATGCCTCTCCAGGTCACACGCATTTGACCGGAAACTCTTACTTTGTCACCATCTCCAAGTGCAAGCTTATCGCTCACCTCCATTACCCTCCCCTCTTCTCTCACCTGTGAAACCGTCTTCATGATTCTGTTCTATTGTGATTTTTATCCCTTCAGGCTTCAAGTCTGTTGCCCACTGCCACCTCATGGTTTCTCCTATTTCTAATTATGAGCTTTTCTACTTCCAAAGAGACCATGTGCCCCCTTCACCGGAAACTCTTCTCTTCAGGCTGTCGTACATTCATGTGTTATTGTCCAGCCATTTCCCTTTCACCACACTTTCTGTCTGTTGAATCTTTGCCTTCTGTTATTTTGCTCTTCGTTAAGCATTAACATGTCTTTAAAAATACATGAAATCATGAGATGGAATGAAGTGATCACGATCTGTTCTTTAAAAACCCCATGCAAATCACATCACACATTTTGTGAGATCACATCAAATGCATTACATAATGGGAATCTGCAGGGCATAGCTCAACTATCGATCGTAGAGAGAAAACAATCACTTCTGTCATTATCTAAAATTGATCAACAACAACATTCTCTCGTTTATGGTTGAATAGTTGAATTTTTTAAATTTAGTGCAACCACTGCATATGAGCTAACTAATATCTCACATTCTTTGCAGATACAAATCGAAAGACAAAGTCAAGTTTATTGAATTATAATTTGGCGAAGCTGGCCAATTTCTGGCTGGAAAGACTGCGTGTGTGCCACAGGAATGTCACAACCTTCGCAGACAAGTGAATTCGGGCCCATGAGCAGCACCTCAGAGCCATGCACCCCATCTAAATTGTTGGGCTTATAGACCTCAATACTCTAGATTTTTTTGGGGGGCATCACCAGTAACAATGCACCAAGCAATGTCCACAAACCCACTTTGTTCCCGCCAGCACGACTACAATAGCAAGACGAGAATGGCACTCGGTAGAGTGCATACCTCTGCCACACAATTCCTGATCCACGAGAACATATCGGGCCCATTACATTTTTGAACTCAAAGGGCACTCGGTAGAGCGCATACCTCCGCCACAAAATGCCTGATCCACGAGAACATATTGGGCCCAATACATTTTTGAAACATCATGCTATACAGTACTATATCGTTTTTGGCCCTATCAATGGTGGAGAATCACTTTAAAGATTAAATAATTCTCGTATCCAGATCCGGATCCGGATATTCACCAAAATTGAATCAATTCGTCCTTGTCACATACCCAACATGTCCACCAAGTTTCATCCGAATCCGTCCACAACTTTTTGAGATATCCTGCACACAAACAAAGAGACAAACAAACAAGAAGAAGACATCATGCAGAGCATGACATTGCAAAATCCATAAAACAAATTTGACCTCAAAAATAATTGGTGGTTGAATTCAATGACCAAATGTGCAACTCTTCAAATTTCAAGTGAATCAGATGAAAATATAAATCCTCTTGAAATTTCAAGTCAATGGGATGAAAATTGAGGGATTTAGAAACCTCACCTAAGTTGCTGACCTTTGGAATGTTGACCTTTTGGTCAATGTTGACCTCAAAAATAATTTATGGTTGAATTTGATGACCT
The DNA here is from genome assembly GCF_056783735.1 of Eptatretus burgeri. Taxonomy (NCBI): domain Eukaryota; kingdom Metazoa; phylum Chordata; class Myxini; order Myxiniformes; family Myxinidae; genus Eptatretus; species Eptatretus burgeri. Next base: position 10,849,885 of record NC_140978.1, read on the forward strand.
ACAATATCAATCCTCTTTAAATTTCAAGTCAATCGGATGAAAATTGAGGTTTTTAGAAATCCCACCTAAGTTGTTGACCTTTTGACTTTAAAAACAATAGGCTTCTTCCTAATGACAAACTCTACCATGTGGTGAAGTTTCATGAAGATCGGTTTAAAATTGTGACCTGTAGGCGATAAAGACAGACAAACAAACAGACAGAATAACAAAATCGACCAACTAATATACTTGAAAAATCTTCCATTTTGCAAGTAACAAAGAGAGAGAGAGAGAGAGAGAGAGAGAGAGAGAGAGAGAGAGAGAGAGAGAGAGAGAGAGAGAGAGAGAGAGAGAGAGAGAGAGAGAGAGAGAGAGAGAGAGAGAGAGAGAGAGAGAGAGAGAGAGAGAGAGAGAGAGAGACAGAGACAGAGACAGAGACAGACAAAAGAGGATGTTAGGGGAGTGTCAAAGGTTAGTGTGTTTGGCATTCCCATCTGAACACATGGCTCAAGGCTGGAATTTCAAAATTGCAAGTACACTCGTCAGCACTATTTTGTTTTGTTTATTTATTTAGGATTTACAATGCTGAGGCTCATCTCATGGAGGAGCTCAAAGTTAGAACAGAAAAGGATGTAACATAACAAATAGTCAGGGTGGTGGGCTTGGGACCCTTGGATCCTGAGTTCAAATCCCCCTCGGCTGTTGAATTAATACCAGGTGGGGTTGACTCTGCCAGTCATCCTTCTGAGGTCGGCAAAATGAGTGCCAGCATGCTGGTATACTGTGTCGGAGTGGCGACCCGTTCACGATTGTGTCCAATAGCCAAGGAGACTGTTTAAGCAGCACCAACATTCTGTACAGAGTATGGTCCCAATAGATGGATGGAACGCTCTGGTCCCCATGGATGGATGGATGGATAACAAATGGAACAGGAGAAAGAAAGAAGGGGGGCATGGTTGAGGGACAAAATAAAGGGAGACTTGGAGAAATAATGGACGTGAAGGAAATTGAGGGCCGGGGGAAGACACAGGGAGCAAACAAGTCAGACACAGCTGCAAACTCTCAGTATGGAAAAACTGGAAACAATTATCTACTAACGTCATTATAAATTCTGCAAAACAACAATGATGAGTCCAAAGATCGTTATCCATGAGATTTGAGTACACGCTCCCTCCTGAAGCTTGGATCACTGTGAAAAATGTCGATGAGGAATGATTGCTCAAACGTGCAGGTGAGCCAAAACCTCATTTCAATGGGAACAGCATTAAAAAGCCTCAATTGCAGATAAATGCTGACCACAACTCTGGAACACTATCACTTCCAAACTGTCACCTCCACTGTTAATCTCAGGAGAATAAGTTGTGTTAAAATGTTTGCACTGCTATCACAAATGCTGAAGCTCAGGTTGTTTAAGTGCAAGCCAATAGTTGGCAGCCAACAGATAGTAGAATCCTTGCATATTGATGAAAAGGGCCTCCCTATAAGGAAAACTCCCACCCGAAGAGATTATTATCCCCTCTGTGAGAATAGCTATCGGTGATGGAGTTAAAATGCACAGCAACAAACCAAATTGCCACTTTAGATATGTCGAGGATAAAAAGCCTTTAAGAACCGTGGTTTTGTTAATCAAACTAAAAAAGTAGGAATCCTTGTGGAGGTGGACTATTAAAAGAAACTGGTGATTTATTGCAGCATAGTTGAGCTCTATCTTTACATGCACCTCTCTTCAGCCTCCCAAATGTGATAATTTAAAGTCAAATAAACATAAATCTCGCCAACAGACTCCATAGTTTTAGCAATCAGACAATGTTTTTGTTTTTATTTTCATTTTAAAATGAAGCAGAGCATGCTCCACATTTTCAAGAGTACTTGTACCGATAAACAAACATTCGTTGATGACATGGAGGATATTCCTTGAACTTTCTTCCACGATGCATGAGATTCTTCACTGACTTCTGCTGGTGTTTCCTTCTGTTGGACACAACATTGCTTTTGGTCTTATTTCTCTAAAAATAAAAATAAAATTATTGAGGAATGTATGAAGGGCAGTGAAGTATAATGACTATATGAGGGGTATACTCACAATGTGAATAGTTTCTGACCTGACATTACGTACACACAAGGAACTTTGGCACAGGACAAGGCCATGCGGCCCACCATGCCTGCACTGCAACAATGCGGGCAGACGGGACACCAGTTTAACGTCCATCTGACGTTGATGAATTGCCTTGCCTGTGCCAAACACCAGGATGACAATTTATAGCTGGGTTGAGATTCAAACCCATAGACAGCTCAGTGGTGAGTGTACATACCTCTAGGCTATCCTGCCAACAATATACTAGGTTGGAGCTTGCAGTTGACAAATATATTCTGAATTGTGCTTTACACAAGGTGACTCAAGGAAACTAATTATAGATCCTATTTTTGTCGATTGTGCATTCATGCAGGAGATAAATGTTAAAGCAGCATTGTGTCAAAGCATATTAGCATGTGGCACTGTCATTTTACAATCCTGTGCATACAGTATATACATACACACAAGTCTTCCGTGTCATCATTGAATATCCAGCTGTACATGTTGCAACCTCTGAAACAAGGAGTTAAGGGAAATGGCATCCACTGCTTCCTTGTCTTGCAATCATGCAAGAAACCTCATGGCCAGTGGCATAGTATGGGATGGCAGGGAAAAGGTATTTACTTTTGTCATCATTTATTCACCAGGGCTTTATTTTGCATTGGGTTAATCTGACAGTTTGTGCTATTCCCTGATGGAAATGTATGGAGAAATTTCACAACATAATCCACAGTGCCACTTTAACCCAATACTTTTTCAGGCATTCAATCCTAAGAAAGAATGTCAAAATTTCAGAAAATTGTAACGAAGTCTTCCGATATCACAACAAGCTTGATGGCACACATGTGGTTGGTTCTCAAAACATCTTCATTTGTTTCCTTCCTTGGAGAAAATAATAATAATTATTATAGGTAGTGCAGTTTTGGTTGAACAAGTGTGGTTTTCATTCATTGGATATGGTTGTGATCATTGTGAATGGCTTATGCATGCAGGAGCTGGAAGAGCAGGAAGGTGGACCAGAATGTTTGAGCCACGAGTTTCGTGCTCTGCTGGAGGATGCTGAGCAGCTACAGCAGAAGCAAAAAAAACAGCACAATTATGTGGAACGTTTTTATGGTAAGGACTGATATTTTACAGGGTAATATAGAGGACAGGCTTGCAGGATGGCCAAGAGGTATGCACACTTGCCTATAAGCTGTCTAGCCTGGGTTTCAACTCCGGCCCAGCTATAAACGGTCATCCTGGTGTTTCAGAGGCAGGGTAATTCGTCAATATGTGTGCTGTCTCTCAGATGGACATTTAACTGGGTATCCAGTCTGCCGGTATGAGTTGGTGGACGTGAAAGATCCCACGGTGCCCTTCGTGAAGAGTGGGCGAACTATCGCCAGCACCGTGGCCAAATTACAAATTCATGCCCTGACTTCCTGAGTCGGAGTGGTGACCCTTCCAGGATTGTAGCCAATAACTGCTTTGGTAGCACTGATACTGCATAAGGCATGGTACCCACATGATGATGATAATGATGACGATGATGATGGTACAGGACAAGAATACTGTGTCATTGTTCTTAATGGAACCTGATGTATAGGCTAAGAAGGATTTGTGACCATAATTCAAAATTACTAATCACGTTCATGATGGAAATACTTTCCGAGCACAAAATGTTTTTTGATACAAAAAAGAAAACCTTCAAAAATATGTATTACAATTAACGATAGCTGTGGCATGTAGAGTGTAGTCCAAGGGTAACAATTACAGGAATTCTGGTAAATTATCTTCCTGCTGGAACCTCATTAAAGTTAAATATCTTTCTAAAATACTGAAGTATACTTTTAACATATTTTTTGAACTTTTGAACTTCATTATTATCCACATCAAAAACCACTTTGTCTACAATGCCACATATGTAGCAAAAAAAATGGTTGGATTATAGGAACCAGAAAATAGCATGAAATGCTAATCGGGTCTACTACCTTAACATTTAAACATTTTAATTTTTGGTAAAAATAAATGATTATAATGTGCACATTACAAATACAGTATATTGTATTATACTTGAATATTGAATAAATAACTACCTGTTAAATAAAACATTTCCAGTACATAGTAAGATACAACTTAATCTTGATTAAACAGTTTGATATAGACCTCCCATCACATCTCAAGGTGAGGTGATATATACTCAAGAAGACTGCATACACCCTCCGTAAACAGAAAGGTAAATCAACGAGAATTCATCTCATCAGTACAGAGCTGTTCCTCAAACATCGGGGAAAGGGAATGAATCAGTCATCATGGTGGAAGTATGTAAAACAAGAAAAAGAGCAATCAGAGATTGCAGACCCTCGTCAGGACTTGTTTTGTGTCGTGTATTTTGTGTGATGTTTGTGTTCTGGTGTGTTCCGTAATTAGTAAGAGACATAATTAGAACTGCCACTTTATAATTGCTGGCGGTGATGACCGGGTACCAAGACGTCTTGCTTTGATGTAACTCCGCTTTGACCGGACACCTAACCCTGACCCGTGACGTTTTTCATTAGCATTCAATTGAATTCAGAATTGGATTAAAATAAATTCAATTCGAATCAAAAGGAAGACCAAATAGGTACTGTCCTGCATTTGAGTCATCAGAAGGAACCCAAACCAGCAAAAAGTAAAGATGAAGTCATCAGGAGGAACCTGGATAGGATTCACATTTCAGCTGCTACTCCTTTATATTACCCAAAAACCCATCCAGGCACAGCCAAGTGAGCCTTATTCAAAAAAAAAAAAAAAAACCCCCAGGTCAAAAATAAATAAATAATTCTGGCTGCCAAACCATGTGTCTGATCAGGTTAAAATGTAAAACATTTATTCCCCATTACTACTACATCATGATTGTGAAGTTTCACATCGATTGATTAAGCAGTTCCAGAGAAAATATTATTTAATATTTTTCTTCAATCCAATATGGCTGCTAAACCATGTGACCTATTAATTATTCCTTATGGGAACAAACGTATACACTCAAGGCTTGGGGAACATTTGTGTGAAGTTTCCCCTCGATCTGTCTAGCCATTCTGAAGAAGAAGATTTTTAAAGGTTTTAGGGTAAATCCAATTTGGCTGCCAAACCATGTCACCAATGACATCATATGTGTGAAACTTTTGTTCCTCATGGACAGGCGGTCATACGTGTAAAGTTTCACCTCAATCTGTTCAACCACTTCAGAGAAGATTTTTGGAAGGTTTTGTTTTTTTAAACAATATGGCTGCTGAATCACATGATCGATGACATCATCAAATTTTTTTCTGTGGACCATTTTATCTCGAGATGACCCTCAAAATTTTTCATGCCGATCGGATGTGGCATTCTACATATGCAATTATATCGTCATAACGAAGGCACCTATAACGTCATAAAAAAAATCACACTCATTACCTGTGAGGAGAACTTGCTGTGTGCCAAGTTTCAATTTTTTGCTTAGTGCGGTTTCAGAGATACAGAAGTCCAAAGTTTTCCTGTTTTTCCAATATGGCTGCCACACCACGTTTACTATGACATAATTATCATTAAAACAATCTACATGAGTGGTCACACCAATGTTGAAAATTTTGTCTCAATCCGACAAGCAGTTGCAGAGAAAAACATGAAAGTTCTGCACGGACAAACAAACAGACAAATAAGCGGACCCAAGTGCAATTCCCTCTCCTTCGGCGAGGGTAATGATGTTTTCTTTCACACTTCATTTTTTTAATTTATAAAGATATTAAAATGCATAACAGGAAGCTAAACCTGTTCATGTATAAACTGCTTATTAAGCCAATAGAGAATGCAATGCCACGGTCTGAGAAACCTTATGGAGCCTTGACTCCTGGACAATGAAGTGTGTTCATGCTATTAGTCATTGTACATCGACTGCCCATGAAGTCTCATCCAGACGACACCTCAAACTGACATCCACATCCCACCCGTATAATCGTCAGGTTCACCTTGATGGTGGATGGCAATGCTGTGTGTTACCAACCTTTGAAAATGTGCGGTGATCAGCAAATACCCGGTCCTCGTTTCCCATTCACAGAGACCTCCCATCACATTTCAAGGCAATGCGGTATGTACTCAAGAAGACTCTCTACACCCTTTGCAACCAGCATAGTAAATCAATGAGAATCCATCTCATCGACACAGAGCTTGTTCCTCAATCATCAAGAAAACTCCTTCAATTGAAGAAGAAACAAATTGGGAGGATATTTTGTCAGTTGAGGACTCTAATGAAGCTTATAATACATTTGAATTAAGATTACGAGACTTGTATGATAATTGTTTCCCAATTTGTAATTCTAAAAGCAAAACTGTTAAATCAAAATCCTGGATGACTGACGGGTTGTTGAAATCAATTAAGTACAAGATGAGGCTGTATTAAAAAATTCCTTCATAAACCTTCAATTGATAACAAATCCAAATTCAAACAATTTCGAAATGACCTTAATTTGTTGATTAGACAAGTAAAACAAAATTATTGCAAAGAGAAGTTCTCCCAGTAGAATTCATATATTAAAGGAACCTGGTCTATAATCAATTCATTAATTAACCAAAAGAAACGAAGATTTGAATATCACAATGAATTGTAATGGAGAAAAGACTGAAAAAAATTCTGGTGTTTTTAATGAGGTTTTTTTTTTTTTTTACAGAAATAGGTTCTTCACTAGAGCTCAATTCCACCAAATCAATTTTTTTTCACTTTTATTTGAACGACCCTTACCTGAATTCTCCATATTTTTTACCCCACAACTGAAGTGGAAGTCTGTGATATTGTTTGTTCATTCAAAAATAGTTCATTCCAAAATAGTAAAAAATACTGGAGAGAATTGCTTATTCATAGTTATTCAAATTCCTCAACAAACATAATGTTATTTCCCAGTCACAGTATGGATTACGTTCAGGTTACTCAATGTCTTTGGCATTAATTGATCTTAACAATCGAATAATTGATGCATTTGAAAATAATTCTCACACCATGTGTTTTTGTTGACTTATCTAAAGCTTTTGAGACTATTAATCATCAAATATTGAAATCCAAGTTATACGACTATGGAATCAGGGGTGTTGCACATGACTGGCTTTCTAGTTACCGAGCTGTCGTTCTCAATGTACTAGTTATAAATCCTCTTTGTCAGAGTTTAAGCAAGTTACTTGTGGTGTTCCCCAAGGTTCGTTACTTGGTCTATTATTGTTTATTTTGGATGTCAACGACATTCACAAATCTACTGAATTGCTTTCTTTTCTCTTGTATTATTGTCTCTCTTGTATTGTTCTCTTGTATTATTATGTTATTCTTATTAGAACAATGTTATTGTTCTCTCGTATTATTATAATGACACAAATATTTTGTATTGTGATAAAAATTTTGATTATTTAATGTTGTAAATGAGAATGTCTTAAAAGTATGTGATTGGTTTAAAGCTCATAAGTTATCTTTTAACTCAAACAAATGTAATTATATTGTCTTTAGGGAAAAATTCAAATGTACTGATTTGACTACTGCTAATGTCCATATCAATTCCCATTCAATTTTGAGAATTGAAGAGACCAAGTTTTTTGGGGTATATATTGATTCCAAACTTTCTTAGAAATATCAGTCAGGAAATTGCAAATAAAGTCACAAAAATTTTGGTATAATCTATAGATTGAATTATTTGCTCCCAAATACAATACTTAGATTGCTTTATTGTTCATCTGTACTTCCATATCTGTCCTATTGTAATTTAGGCTGGTGAAAAATACATTTCAACCACATCTAACTAAATTGGTAATATTGCAGGAAAAAACAAACATTCAAATCATATCGAACTAACCTCCAAGAACGAGTAGAAACAAATTATTTCATCATTTAAATCTTCTGAAATTGTGCGGTCACATTACATCAGCAAAGTATTTTCATGTATAAATACATTAATAGACTACTTCCTTTTATATTTTGTGATCTTTTTTAATTTAATGATGAAATTCATAAGTATGATACCAGATTCGCCACTGATGTTCATTTTCCAAAACACAGAATCCTTGCTTTTCAACATAATATTCGTTTCTCTGGTCCTAAACTATGGAATGAATTGCCAGATGGTATTAAAAAATCTCCGTCTTTGAACAATTTCTCATTCCAACTTCAGTAATATTTTCTCTCGCGATATTGTACATAGGTTATTGAAGAAAGCTATTGAATATTTGTTTGTTGAATTTTACTCTCGTGCTTTCCATTTATTTATTGATCTACTGATCTACTCTTTTATCCTGTGGAATTGTTTGCCCATGATTTTTTTCCCATCATTTATACCATGGTTTATTTCTACATTTGATATGATTACACACAATCAAACATGTAGTTTGATATGATTTCATTGTTTGTTCTTGCCAAATTTTATCTGTAAGTGTGAGGGCTTTCCTGCTACAAGCTTGCCTTTTGGGATTCAGCCTCATTCAGTTACTTAAATGTCTTCTTCATACCTGTTGCTTTTCTTGAAGGAAATAAATGTTGTTTTGATTGATTGATTGTGACATACAGTTAATCTCTCATTGGGTACTCTGTAAGAGCTTTATGGAAGCAGTGTCGCAAAGCTTTCTTTCTCATATCTAACGGTAATTCATTCCAAAAAAATAGTACCTGTGTATGATATAGAAAATTTCCCAAAAGATATGCGACATTTTGGTACAAACAGTTTTTCACTTTCCTTTTGGCGTGTATAATATTTATGCAGGGCCAGATTAAGACCTTTAAAGGCCCTAAGCACTGAAAAGATTATGGTACCCCCATATATATGTAATCCAAAATAAAAACAATACTAAACCGTAAAATGAAATTTTATTTTTTGAAATGAAACAAAACTTACAGTAAGGTTTATTTACAGTAAACGCTATGGCATCAGTATTGTATTGCATAAAAAATATGTGATATTAGATTGAGAATACAGAGACGACTCTAAATCCTATAAAAAGACAGCCATTCAGTATAACTACATGCGAATTGGATACCAATAAACATAGAGTAGCTCATTACAAAAGATCAACATAATATATAGTGAAAAAAACTTACCCTAGCAAACACAGTGCACACACTTTCATTTTCATTTCTTAAGGAAATTGATATGAGGGAAAAATGCAAATACAAAAATTTACTTTTTTCATTTATTGTGGGGCCCTTTTTGTGGGCCCTGGTTCAGCTGCAACATTTGCACCATGGTCCATTGTAAATCCGGCACTAGAAAAAAAACTCTGTGGGGCCCCTCTTCCCTTGAGGCCCTAAGCACGTGCTTATTTTGCTTAATGGTTAATCCAGGGCTGTATTTATGTTGTATTGAAGAAGAATCCAGTATTAACAGTTGAGTGTGGAAGTTTGTTATTTATCAAATCATATATAAAGCTGCAGTCTATGCAATTGAAAAACATTCAACAAATTCAGTTCTTTAAACAAAGGCTTAGACCATGACATAAATGTACTAAATGTAATAGTGTGGAAAAGCCATCTTCTGAGTTTACATTATACACTTCAAATTAGTTTCATATGTCCTAACCCACACTTCTATTCCATATCATATGTGGCTGTATAAATGCCTTATAAATTGAAATCAAAATATATCTTGGGACAAATTTTCGCAATCTATAAAATATGCCAATACATTTATTAACCTTCTCAATATGATTTTTCCAAGTGAAGTGCTGATCTAAAATCAAACCAACAAATTAAGTATTGTTGTGGGCCGGGGTCCGGTGGCGGGAACGACCGCAAGATGGGGGGAGTTACGTCGTCTCCCACCAGACTCCCGGAATTGTAGGCCGTCGCTCACGGATAACTCCGTGAGGCGGCGGGTCGCTTAACTGACCGTGGACGCCAATACCTCCACCGCGTAGCGTCGGGTCTTTTTGTCTAGAAACAATTTACCTAATTAACCACGCGGTGTCGTTTACCGGGAACCATGCCCTCAGCACGTCTTGCTCGAACCGGGTCACTCTACCGACTGCGGTAGAGTTCCAACTACCGACTACCAACTCCGGTTCGGGTGCAGTCAAGCGGAACTGCCAAAGCCGTGCCGGCTAGGATGAGCAGATTAACGGGAACAAAGACCTGGCTAAACTCAGATCAGAACCATGCTGGACCAATGAAGGAAAAGACAAAAACGAACTGGGAACATTTCTAGTAATGGTTTATTTACAATCAATTTACAAAAGGACTCAGAGCAGACTTATCGTGGGATATACAGGCAAGATTTACAATGATCAAAGCACTTATACAGTTTCTACTTATTAGACTGGCGCCACACACTCAGACACACACTCGGACAAAATAAACCTAGTTGAAGGTAAAGGACTTTTGCAGCCAGGGAGGGAGGCGAGCTGAGGTCGCAGTTCTTTCGAGTACCTGAGTCTCGGGGAAAGGAATGCTCCATTGTGCGGCACCTGCCAACAGTCGTGCAGTCAGGTCCACAGCCGCCCGTGTGGAGTTCGGGTCCATGGAGGAGCTCGAGTGGGCCGGGATTAGTAGTTGGGGCGAGACGCGAACGGAGCCAAGCAGTGGGTTCAACTCCGGCCTCCAAGCACTCACAAACGAATTCTCCGACCTCCAAGCACAGAACGAACGACCCCCAAATAACTCAAGACTGAGGATGGTGTCGTAGTTTATGGACCTCCCTCAGCGGGGAGGGGCCTTGGTGAAGCCGACGCCACTGTCCGCCCTGATTGGACAGGGCCTCCATAGGTCCGCCCTTTCTGGGTGGGGTTTCTTGCCATGCCGGGAGAAACCCGCCCCCCCCAACCCCCCTCCACGCGTGTCTGGATTCATCAAGAAGAAGCCACAACCCAAAGATTTTGCCCCGGCCAAAGGGCATTCGGATACAGCAGGTGGACAGTGGATCGTGATGGGGGATGGGATATAAAGATTTATTACCCTAACTAAAAAAACATCGCAACGCACCCCTTCGATTTCCCACTAAACACGAGGAGGGAATCTATCTACACATATACTTAACGGCATAACGAACTTTGGGTCAGCTGTATGTTTGAATGCATACGATTCCTAGAACCATAACAGTATCATCAACCTCACTTATTGTGGTTTCTGCAATCTTGAGGCCTCCCTGTACTGTAATGGTTTGCCGTCATCCTCTAACAAGCATATAATTTGTCTCAGATAAATTAATTTTAAGTATATTTACAATACACTAACTTGTAACCATTTCCATATGTGTACTTACTTCTCTCATATGTACTGTAGTTTTGTCCTTTGGAAAAGTATGAAATAGATTGGAATCATCTGCAAAAAATATCGAAAATTAAAATAGTTAGTGGCATTTGGCAAATCATGACTATAAACAAGAAACAAAATTGTTCCTAAGACTGAGCTTTGTGGAACACCACAAGATATTGGCATTTTCAAGGAATTTTCTCTACCATAATGTACAAATTGAGTTTGAGTTAATAAATAATTTCTAAACCACTGTAAAGGTAATCCTCATATACCATAATGTGCCAATTTACCACATAAAATATCATGATCAATTGTTTCAAATGCTTTTTGGAAGTCTATAAACACTCCAAAAGTTATTTTTCCCTCATCCAAAAAATTTAGCATATCATTTGCTAAATTTATTAAGGTTAATTTAGTACTGCATTGTTGATGAAAACCAAAATGTTGTTTATGAAGTACATGATTCATTAAAAAAAGAAGTATTCTTTTATTTACCAATTTGTAAAACACCTTGGCTAAAACGGATAATACAGATATTGGTCGATAATTACTTGGATTGTCTTTTTGTCCTTGATTATAATTTGGTGCTACTTTAGCTATTTTCATTTATTCTGAATTTTTCCTGTCAAGAAAGGCATTAAATAAAAAAAATATACATTAGCGGTTTTACAATGAAATGTGCTGCATTTTTTTTATCAATCTGGCTTGCATATTATCAAAGCCACGTGCTTTATCTTCTCTCAAAGATGTGAGTTTGTCCTCAACCTCACATTCTATAATGGGTTTCCAGAATAATGAGCATCCAACTTCATTACCATGATATTTATTAAAATTATCATTTACAGCAGTATCAGGGATTTTTTTGGCCTAAATTAGGACCAATATTTATAAAGAAGTCATTAAAGACTTCCCCTATTTCTGTAGTAGATGTAAATACACTACTTCCTCTCTCCCATGTCTTTCCACACATAGCTTCTCAACATGAGTGGCTTTCAATCTCCGATTACCACTGTGAAGCAGATCATTAATAGCTCTCCATGCCTGACCAGTGTCATTTCTATGAGTCATAAATAACCCACTGTAGTACACTCTCTTTGTATTCCTTGAAACATTTGTTAAAGTATTTCGATACCTCTTATATCTAGCCAAATATTCCTCATCATGGTTAGATGCTATGACTTTCGAATATAACTTATGCTTAATCTTCTTGATTTTTTTTTTTAATAACTTTTGTAATGCACAGCTTTTTCTTCTTCTTCCGATGAATACATCTCAGCACGATTGGTGCATGTCTGTCACAAATCTTTTAAAAAGACTTTTTTTAAAACAAGAAAAAAGATACACTTTATCCACATAAATACATTCCATCACTCCTTGCCATGTTTCAACAGAAAGATGTTGAGAATAGGCCTCCTTATCAAAATATTTGTAAGATCTGTAGATTCCTCTTTCTTTTTGTCTTTCTACTAATTTTTCTCAAAAATGGCAAAGATTGGGAAATAATCAGATATATCTGTAAATATCGGCCCCACATATATACAATTTAAAAAGAAATTAGTCAATTAGTGAGGCCGAAGAGTCGGTGACTCTAGTGCACGTCTTCATTTACTGTTGCAACCCTACGCATTGCAGTGATGTAAGAAATATTTCTGCATAATTTTCTAAATTATGAATATTAATGTTAAAATCACCAATCAAAATATACGGTGGTTTATCTACTGTACTTTCATATTTTCAAGTGTACAAAGCAAACTATTTTGAAACTCAACAATATCTATATTTGTTTTCCGATATACAACTCCTATAATAACCTTTCTTTTTCCAATTTCTGTCTGGAGCCAAATCGATTCTGTATGCATAACATCACCTTTTAAAACCTTATATTTAATTGACAAATTAATATAGGCTCTAACAACTCCTCCTCACCTTGCAGCATTATGGAAATTTAATTCCAATGGGTGACCTTTTAGAACGAACATATTTGATAACAAAACTTGCCATACTTCTGATACACCAATTATGTGAAAGTCTTTTTCTATACAATGTTCATACAATAATCTAAGACCCTCAATATTCTTATTTAATGATCTTTTATTAATATGGGAAACATTAAATGCATTCTTCCTTACTTCATTTAAAACTGAATCAAAACTATTAGAGCATAATTAGAAAAATTTGACATTCTAACGATTATCATCACCATTTAGAATCATTTTCTATAAATTTAACCACAGTGTAAAAACTTTGTAAAATCATCACACGAGATGAAGTCCGACATCCTCATATATCACGTCCTCAATATCAACATCAAACAAGTCATCCAGAGTATGCAGCATTTTAGAGGAGTCATCAGTCAATTTGCAAATGTTTCCATTCCTGGTGCTGACCCTTTTCACTGAGGGAATGAAGGCTGTTGCATGCAGGAGTTGTATAATGGGCATAACATTTGTGGCAAAATAATGAAGTTCTTCAATCAAACCTTCAAACAGAGAGCTAGATGCAAGACAGTTGGCATAAGCACTATCTTAATTTGCGCAAGTTTTGGAGTTCTGAGTTAGAAGTTCTGGAACCCTTAACTGCATTTTTTAAATGAAGTCAAAGGAAAATATCTCTGTTCTTACTCGACTCATTTTCGCATTATCTACATTCATCAGGATTTGGAATCTTATGCTGCATGTGAATGATAAAGTAAAATCAGCAGAGCGATCGACTGTTAGAAAACTTGTTGAAGCACAAAAACCTTTCTGGTGGATCTGTGTGTGATTTGAAAACCCCTGAGTTCCAAATAAATTATGCACGAGATATGCATGTTTGAAATGCTTTAAAATCCAAATAACTTTTGAGTTGTAACCTGGTTACTTTCACGTGCAAGAGTTGTGTACATCATCAGTCATGGAGTAACAGAGATGGCTCCGATTCACTTGACACATTCATGTAATTTCAATAACTTCAACACACATATTGAATTCGAACCAAGGTAGCTTTTACCACTTAATTGGTTTAAACTATAAGCAATGAAGATAGGATAGCCTTCTACTTGTAAAGCTTCTGTTACGTGTATCGATATCTCTCGTCTCTGTCATTCACTGGCCGCTTTTCCATGTATCCTCCAGGCACAATTGCAGACCTGTTTATTGACAAGTTCAAGTTCAAAGGCACCAATGTCAAGAGCCGAGTACCACAACTGCTGGATATTCTCAACAACTACGACTTTGATACTCTTGTAAATTTCTTCAACTTGCCGTGAGGCCCCCTTTTGAGAAATAGTGCAGTCCCGATGCATCTCCAATGGGTTGCATTTTTGCTCCCGTTTTATATTGTACAATAAACATTTCTCGCTGATGAGTAAAGCCGAATTACTATTAAGCAATTTTAGGTTTTAGAGTTAAAAGGATGTGGAAATGTGAACGTATGTTCTGCTTTCTGTTCAGCATGTCCCAAATTTACAATTGATGCGCCATTAAAGCACATCCTGGAGATATGTCTCAAATGGGATGTCACACTAAACGAGATTTCTATTTTCAAGCATTCCAAAGTTATGACAGTGTGACATCAGGATCCATATACATATTACAGATGAGGGTGGAGAGAGTCAAATAAAATAAAGAAAAGGGAGGGAAGAGGGGGTGGGGGATGGGAAGTTCGGAAGGATAGGGGAGTAAAAATAAAACAACTTGCAAGGAAGTAGGCATAAAAGGTTAGGGGGAGCAATGTACAAGGAATATGGGGAAGAGAGTGGCTATAAATGTGTGAGGAACATTGGTAAGAGAGTGGTTGTAAATGTATGAGGAATATGGGGAAGAGAGTGGTTATAAATGTATGAGGAATATGGGGAAGAGGGTGGTTATAAATGTATGAGGAATATGGGGAAGAGAGTGGTTATAAATGTATGAGGAATATGGGGAAGAGAGTGGTTATAAATGTATGAGGAATATGGGGAAGAGAGTGGTTGTAAATGTATGAGGAATATGGGGAAAGAGAGTGGTTATAAATGTATGAGGAATATGGGGAAGAGAGTGGTTATAAATGTAAGAGGAATATGGGAAAGAGAGTGGTTATAAATGTAAGAGGAATATGTGGAAGAGAGTGGTTAAATATTTCACACCTTTTTGTTATATGTAGATGGATCCAAAGCACACAGGCACGAAACTATGTCTTGCATATTTATAACAATGACAAATGTGTCCAAGAGCAGCGTCCTAAAGGTTTTGTCGGCTAAAAAAAAAATAAATAAATAAGTAAATTTTAAAAAACAACAACTTCCGATATTTCGTCACGTGCCTTGATTAAGCCAATAGCAAAACCCGTCATACTGTATTTACGTATTTACGATATATCGTGTATTTACGAAATAAATAATGTATTTACGAAATTCTAATATGATAAATGGAATAATCTTTAAATAATAACGTGAACTTTTCGAAACTTTAAAGCAAATGTCCGAATATATTTAAAAGTTCATGATAGACGCTCTCAAAAGGCACCATCCAAGTAAGGATGTGTACATGTGCTTAGTATTTAAGGAGATCCAGATCTTGTATATACAAGAGCCAAGTCCGGGAGATTAAACTTTTAGAAGAAGAAGAAGAAGAAGAAGAAGAATAAGAATAAGAATAAGAATAAGAATAAGAATAAGAATAAGAATAAGAAGAAGAAGAAGAAGAAGAAGAAGAAGAAGAAGAAGAAGATGCAATCCTACACTTGAAGCTAATAAGGTTATAAACATGGCTTGACTTCCAGACCATGTTTTTGCTGTTCATATGCAAGACCAATGACACACACTAGATCAAACAATCTGAGTTGGCATTTTCAGCATTTAATTTCTATCTCAACCCATGGCTCCATGATGCTGGAATCCCACTTTCAAATCTCATTACTTGCGTCACCGAAGGTGGACGGAGGTTGTTGTCACCCCTGTCTGTCTGTTTGTCTGTGAGCATAGTATCTCAAAAAGTTATAGATGGATTTGGACAAAACTTAATGAGCAGGTTGAGAGTGTGACATGGACGAATTGATTAGATTTTCATGAAGATCCAGATACGAGAATTTTTGAAGTGATTCTTCACCTTTGAGCAATGGGCTGAAAATATGTAGCATGATATTTTAAAAAGTTGTGGACGAGTTATGACAAAACTAACGAAAAGAAAAAAAACATACGAGTCCATTGGCCTCCAAAAGCCAGTCGCCGAGTGGGCATCCTCCACCATGCAGTCCTTCCTCGGCACACCTGAGCTCCTGACCACATACAAAGTTTGTATCCATAGCCTGATGGAGTACTGTTCTCCCCTCTTGGCTGGTGCTCCTGCCTCTCACCTTTCTTGGCTTCACGCTGTGGAAACCAAGGCATTTTGGATTATTGGTATCTCCTGCGATGAGGCTGTCTTTTCATCTCTCACCATACACAGGTCAGTGGTCTGTCTATCTTATACCGTCTCCTCTCTGGCCTCGCCCCCCCCCCCCCGCTCTGTCTGAGATATGTTCCCCCAATATTTCCGCAGGGCGCTCAAAGTCCGCCAGCAACCCCCTTCTGGTAAAACGACGAAAATCAAGAATCACTGCTGACCTTCACTCTTTCATTCCTCTTTTTTCCCCACCTTTGGAACAAACTCCCACACTCTCTTCAATCCCACTCTTCCCTCCAGGTCTTCAAAACAGCTGTTCACCACCATGTCTTATCTTCCCCCATCTAAAACCACGATCTTTTCTACCCCCACTAATCCACCCCATACCCACCTCCTTCAAATTCCCTGCTTTCCTTCGTGAAAGTCCCCTGTAGTGTCCATCTTGTTTACCCTGTGTATCCCACCCCGACCCTCTCATTTCCACAGATCCCGTGTCCATTCCATAGATTTTTTTCGTTCCCTCCCTTTCTTGTGTCCTGCTCCCCTTGTTGTACATTCTGTGTGTTAGCTCTCATACGAACCTTGACAGTACAAACAAAAAAAAAAAACTAGGTGGATGATGTATCTGATGATCTCTCTTTCTTAATCATGCATTGACGTTCCTTGTAAGGAACTCGTATTAACCTTGAGCATCATCAATTAGGCTTAAAAAAACATCCTAGCCCATTAGCTTACTCTTAAATACAAGCACATTATATGGAACACTACTCTCCACTATGATTACTTGTTTAATCGCCCCAATTAATCTCACCTTCTTGTGGGGTTAGCTGAGGAAAATCTATCATGAACTGGCTGGCCAGGCCTGACATTCAAATTTAGGAGGCAAGACTTTGGAAGCTAGCCAGTGTGCCGGACATACCTTGCCGACTCTTCGTGAAAGAATATTGGATCTGTAAACTTCAAGGCATCGCCCACTTTGTGATGCAACCAACGCCCTGCCTGCAAAGCACTGATGAGACAGTTGAAAGTCATGTTGGGAGTGAAATCCAGACGAGACAGCTCAAAAGGTAAATGTGCTCCCACTGCATCATTCTGTCAGACTACAAGCACATATAACACCTAGCTTAATATTCTTTTAAAGGCAGCTTACTCAACAATGCAACTACTACCTGCACACAGTTGTATCGAGATTACACTCCATCAGTTAAGGAAATTCAAACCAATTTTATCCATGACATATAATTCATTGAAAAAGAATAATTAAAAGAACACTTTCTGGAAAATCCTCTTTATCGATTCGCTGATGACTCCACCCTTTGCCGTGACATCCCTCATCCTGCAGACAGGCAGGCTACAGCCTCTTCCCTCTCTTCAGACCTATTAAACAAAAGCATAAGCTGGTCAAACAATGGAGGATTATTCAGGACGGCAGGGTCTACCGAAGTGCTCAGTTCTCCAATACCTACAAAAGGCTTGTTGTAGCAACTCTGTAAGTTTCAGATTAAATCCAGAAGAATGGTACCATCCCAGCCTCGGCTGGACATTGGCAAGCTCAAGGATGAGAGTGTAGCTGAGGAGTTTGCGAACAGGCCAATTTGGGGGGGGGGGGGGTCTGGGTGTTTTGGGGAATTCTGAAGAGTTGTAGAGTGCCTTCAAGACTACCATCCTTGATGTTGCCGGTGGATGTCTTGAAACCCTCCATCAGGCGAAGAAGAAAGAACTTTGTCTCCCAAGGGACACTGGATACCATTGACCAGAATTGCAGGGCCAGGCTTAATGGCAGAGCTGAATGGTTCATGGAGTTGAGGCGTAAAACCGCACATGTGCAGAGGGCAGACAAGGAGGCCTATATGTGAGGAATCTGTGAGGGGGTAGAGCATCACCTGTGGTCAAGTGATTCTCATCCTGCTTACAGAGGAATTAGTGCATTGCGTTCTTCCAAGCCCATCACTCGGTGTGCTGCACTTAAAGCGGAGTGTGGTGGGATCTTGACAGAGGAGTCTGAAGTGAAGACCTGCTGGGCCGATCACTTGGAACGGCTGTACCAGGCTGATCCACCAGCTGTCGAGTTAGACATCAGGGGTGTAACTATCCCTTTTGCTGACCCTCCAATCAACTGTGAACCACCTTCATTTGTAGAAATGCAGGCGGTGGTGAATCAGTTGAAGGGGGGTAAAGCTGGGATCTGTGGCATCCAATGCTGAATTTCTCAAGGCTGGTGGAAATGCTGGAGTCAAGTCGTTGCATGCAGTTCTGTGCTCTGCTAAAACACAGGAAAGGGTGATTGCCAGGACTGCAACAACTACCGAGGGTGATGCTGCTCTCAGTGCCGGGCAAGGTCTTTGCTCGGATAATTTTTGATAGGGTTCGTCACCATCTGCTTGAGAACCAGTGCCCAGAGCAGTTGGGCTTGACACCAAAGAAGAAGTCAACAATTGACCGTATCCTTGCTCTTCGGGTCCTCACTGAATGCAGAAGAGAGTTTCGACAGGGGCTCTTTGCAGTCTATGTTCATCTCAAAACATTCGATTCAGTGAATGGGGATACCCTCTGGAGGATTCTCGGTCTTCATGGGGTGCCACGAAAACTGATCAATCTGATTTCTGAACTACACTCTGGAACTGAGAACTGAGAATGCTGTGAGGTGTGGTGGTTGCATCTCCAACTCTTTTTTTTTTGTATACACTGTGGAGGCTCGTATGAGGGCAAACACAGAATTTCCAGTTGTTACTGGAGTTCGTCAGGGGTGTGTACTGGCCCCCACACGTTTCAGCACTTGTATGGACTGGATTCTGGGAAGGATATTAGAGAGGTCAACTTGCGGTGTATCATTTGGGAATATCAAGATCTCTGGCCTTCATTTCGCAGATGATTCAGCCATCTTTGCAGAGACGCTGTATATCCTTATGGGGGCCCTCGAGGTGCTGAATGAGGAATTGGAGCCACTGGGATTATGGGTTTCCTGTGTCAAAACTAAGATCCAGGCTTTCAATGACATCTTGGATACTGCGATCTTGTCTGTACCTGTTTGTGGTGAAGATGTTGAGGTGACGGAGAGATTCACTTACCTTGGCAGTGATATTCATGTCTCCCCTGGATGTGAGCAAGAGGTCAATAAACATCTGGGTCGGGCCTGGGGAGTCATGGATTCACTGGATCATGAGGCGTTGCGCTGTCAGTACTGATGCAGGATGAAAGTGCGAGTCTTTAAGTCCTTGGTGCTTCCAGTCTTGCTCTACGGATGTTAGACTTGGACTCTGACCAGGGATCTGAGGTGGAGACTTAACTCCTTCAGCACCAGGTCTCTTTGGAGAATCCTTGGCTGTCGCTGGTTGGACTTTGTGTCCCACGAGCGGTTGCTGAGAGATACTTCGATGAGATTTGTTACCTGTATAGTTCATGAGCGTCAGCTGCAGCTGTATGGACATGTGGCTTGTTTTCCTGATGCTGATCCTGCTCACCAGATTCTCTCAGTGAAGGAGGCTCATGAGTGGAGGAGGCCAACAGGCCAACCACGTTCCTTGTGATTGCAGCAGGTTGATCGGCATCTCAAGGAGATGGGGATGGGTCAGGCATATGCCTGGGGGATGGCCAGGTGGACGTGATGTGCTGTTCCAGCACATGCTCCTGTTGCTGACCTAACCTGAACCAACTTCCACATCCTCTTCAATCTCATGCTTCCCTCCAGGTCTCCAGACAGCTGTTTACCATCCTCTCAGATCGTCCCCAATCCAAAACCATGATCTTTTCTACCCCGTTTAATCCCAAAACCATGGTCTTTTCGGCCCCATATTATCCCCCCCCCCCACTCCACAGCCCAATTCCTCCCCCTTCCAAATTTCTAGTCTTCCCTCCTGAAAGTTTCCTTTTGTATCAATCTTGTCCACCCCATTCATCCTCTCCTTCCCTCCATTCCTACCCACACACATTGTTTGGCTGCCTCCATATGTCTTGGCCTTTGGCTCTGCTGTTGATGTTTCTCCCCTCTCTCTGCTCGACCTTTTGGCCTGTTACGTCCTGATGCATTCAGTGTTGTACCGTCTCTACCACGAGCCTCAACTACGTATACAAAAAAAAATAATCATGATAATAATAAACATACGACTACCCCTTTTAATATCTCGATAACATCTCACCTATGCCCTCAAACAACAAAGTCACCGAGTCATAAGAACAATTAGTATATTCATCATTTTAATACAGATGTGCACACATTGCTAGAATTGATAACACATCACCACAAGTAGCAGAAAGCTATAGAACCTGAGATGCCGTAAAGCACAGCAACCAAATTCAATTCCAGAAATGCTTTTTTTTTTCATGGTGAGAACATACAAATAAATGGTGAAAATAACATTAAGATTTGAAATGTTGGATTTTAAACAAACTTAAAATAAATTAAATTATATATCACTGGAAGTTACATTGTCTTTTAAACTAACTTAAAATAAATTAAATTATATGTCACTGGAAGTTACATTGTCTTTTAAACTAACTTAAAATAAATTAAATTATATGTCACTGGAAGTTACATTGTCTTTTAAACTAACTTAAAATAAATTAAATTATATGTCACTGGAAGTTACATTGTCTTTTAAACTAATTTAAAAATAAATTAAATTATATGTCACTGGAAATCCGACGAACCACTGTCGAAATGCTTCTAACCAGACTCAATACAAATTCAGCAGCACACAAACGATAAGCAGTAATCATTTAGCTCCAGGTGTGGCATTTGTCTTTTCCAGGACATGCAGAATATTTCCTTGATGGTTGGCCTCTTTGCATTTCTGGAGCCTTCCCGTGGTGGAAAATGCTCAGGTCTTCCAATCTTGGAATGCTGCAAAAAAAAAGGTTAGGGATTCAATGGTAGAAAGTGACAGCAGTCATCCTTATGTTATTCTCGTTTACAGTTACAATTAACAAAAGTTGTACACAGGAATATGCGAGGTAAACTTATCATTGGTGTAATTGCTAATTCCTGGTGCACAACTATCCCGTAAATGCTACCTCCAAAGTCCTTTGGTTAAATTGACGTGCCCCTGCCTCACAACTTGCTCAGCTTGATGCCGTGGAAACCATGGCCATCATAAATCATTGGAATGTCCTGCATTGAAGCTGAGTCTATGAGCCTATCACTTTAATATCACAGAGAGGTTGGTGGTCTCTCTGTCTTCTACAGCTTCCTTTCTGGTCTTGCACCCTCTGCTCTTTTCACGCTCTGCCTTCCCAGTTACACCCCTCTAAGCACGAGGTCCACCATCAACCCCCTTCTGATGAAACACCCAAAATCAGGATAACTGCTCACCTCCACTCATTCATTCCTCTTTTTTTCCACCTGTGGATCAACTTCCGAATGCTCTTAAATCTCATTCTTCCCTCCATGTCTTCAAGATAGCTGTTCACCACCATCTCAGATCATCCCCCATCCAAAACGATGATCCAAAACAATGATTCTTTCTACCCCAGTTCACCCTCCCCAAGCACCCCTCTTTCCAAGCTTCCAGCTTTTCCTTTGTGAGAGTTTGTGGATGTATCAATCATGTCCACCCCGTGTCCTTCCCTTGCCCTCATTCTTCACCACATCGCTTATTTCTCCAAGTCTTCCTCTATTTTGTCCCTCAACCCTGCTTTTGCTGCATTTCTCCTCCCCACCACCCTTCTTTCTTCTGTTCCTTTTGTTCTGTTATGTCCTGATCCATTCCATGTTCTCGCTCCGACATCGCTTAGGGTCCCCCTGCGGTCGCCTTGCGTCTGCCTTCAAAATTCTATGGCCGCCGCAGGAACACCCTAAGGTCACCGTGCGACATCAAATCAAAGACCGTACGGCACACCCATGTTTTCGGTCTCCGCAATTTATAAATACGCTGTGCGGCTACCCGAAAAATAACAAGGACAAATGTGTCCAAGAGCAGCGTCCAAAACCTAAAGGTTTTGTCGGCTAAAAAAATTTTTTTTAATTTTTTTTTTAAAACAACAACAACAACTTCCGATATTTCGTCACGTGCCTTCATTAAGCCAATAGCGAAACCCGTCATAATGTATTTACGTATTTACGATATATCTTGTATTTACAAAATATATAATGTATTTACGAAATTACAATAAGATAAATGGAATAATCTTTAAATAGTAACGTGAACTTTTCGAAACTTTAAAGCAAATGTCCGAATATATTTAAAAGTTCATGATAGACGCTCTCAAAAGGCACCGTCTATGTGAGGATGTGTACATGTGCTCAGTATTTAAGGCGATCCGGATCTTGTATATACAAGAGCCGAGTCCGAGAGATTAAGGTTTTGTCTTCAGAGGAAGAGGAAGAAGAGGAAGAAGAGGAAGAAGAAGAAGAAGAAGAAGAAGAAGAGGAAGAAGAACGCCGAGCTCTCTATGAGCAGCGTTCGCTATGCGAGACGCTGCTAAAAACATATGTGACTGCTACATTGTGTGACCGTGGAAATACTGCGGCCGCTTTATAATTGCTAGTGCCCGTACATTTTGTAGACCCTCCGGTCGCCGAGCCAAATGTGACTTAGGCCTTACCTCATGTTTTCACCTTCATTTGTGATGTTTGTTTTTTTAATAATCTTGTGTTTTAATTAATAACAAAAAAAGCAATCTGATCACGTGGTGTGACGGACTGTCGGGCAAGGATTGAATTTCACAGCAAAACCAGTTGTAATTTGGAATATCCATGATTACGTCAGCCCGATACGTTTGATGAAAGTGATTGTGGTTCTGCGGGCATCATGTTTGATGAGCTGCCCTGGGGGCAGTGCTCTCGCAGAGTGCGCGAGCGATCAGAACCTAGGCCGGAGCACAAGCCTGTGTGGACCTTTGGATGTGGTGATTGTACCAGTTTACATACCATACACCGCCACCGAAGGTCATTTACTCATCTTATTTTACCTTAAACATGGGTAATTTCAGTTGAAAGTGTCTTGAAAGCAGGTTTTCTTGGGGTCCAGAAACGGATTAATTCACTTTCCATTATTTCTTATTGGGAAAATAGTTTTGGAATCCAAACTTTTTGCAATCCGAACAGCCTCCTGGAACGAATTAAATTGGGATTCTGGGGGCACCACGGTATAGGCAAACATCTATACTCCGATCTCGAGCGGTAGCGCACGGTCGACGCAGACTGCCACGGAGGCCGTACGTAGGTGCACGGCGGGCGTAGGGGAACCGTGCGTCGACCCTGCGTTGCCCGCAGGTAGTCACACAGAAGAGTGCACCGTACGGCGACCGTGGAAATAGTGCGGCCGCCGTAATTTTTTGGAGGTTGGGAAAATTCATTTTTCATTGAGAAGAGCTTACGGCAGCCGCACGAATAACGCAAGCCCACCGTACGCCCTACGTTCGGTCGACGTGGAACACATCTACGTCATAGCTTGGCTTGTCGAATTGCTACGGCAAACGTAGAAATGAAAAAAGTTATAACTCTGCGCTATAATTCCACGGCGCCCCTACGGCCTGCAAAATATAGCCAAATGGCATAGGGTCTCCCTGAGGCCACCTCAGTTTCTCTGCGGCCGCCGCACGTTTCTGTCAATTCAGAGGGCGTACGGCCGCCGTATCCTCGCCGTAGAGCAAATGTGACCTAGGCCTTACCGAGAGTGACTTTATGCCTTGTTTGGGGCGACTTCCATCAACAACAACAAAAAAACCTTGAGAGACGCGTGGGGCCTCTTTAGACTCACTGGAGCCTCGCTTTACCCGGTGGACCCATGCTGCGAACATTTATGATTTTGTGTTCAGGTTATTTAAATACCAATTAAATCGATACCGACAACGTCCCCAAGAAAGTCAACTGTGTATGTAATAAATAGATTGAATGCAGCATTTTACTAAGTCCATAACTCATCAGTCCCATGTTTTATCAAAGCGGGGTTGTAGCGAAGATAGGTTGTATCAAAACGGGACGTCTTGGTACCCAGTTATCGATCACTGCCAGCAGTTATAAAGTGTCAGTTCTCGTTATTTTATAGCACTGTACAAGCTATAGATTGACAAAGCCCTCTGCAGCATCATAGTACTAGTAACAAACTGTGCATGATAAACACTTGGATATTGATATTTGGATAAAACAAAGCAAACGGAACAAAAAAGTCAGATACCTGTGGCTCCAAAGATTGTCTGGGAAAGTTCTATGGAAAATAATGCTGAGGCATTTGTTGTTCCAGGTTGGTGTACTCACTCTTCTCCACCCTCTGACCTTCATCTTCATTGTTCTGCATGCTTGGTACATGCAGTGTGGCATCACTTACCATCCAATTAAAATGTGTCAGGTTAACGTCCATCATTTTGAGGTCAAGACAAGTTTGGTCAGACAGGTTCTTCACATCAGTATTGGGTGGCAGGGCAGAGACATAAGGAATGTTGGCGGAGGTTGAAAAGTCCCCTATAGGGTTGCTGTTTGAGGAAACTTGCGTGCATAGCCCAGCTGCAGTTTTCCAGTCTTCAGAAGATTGTTGGGGAGGAACCTGTGTGTCAAAGACACTAGAAACTCCAAGCAATTCAAAGAGTGCATCGGTGTCCATTTGGTCTTGTTGCCATGGTATCTGCACCATGGGTGGAGCACAGGACTGAACCGGTGACAAGTTGCAGAGGTCAAGCATTGCAGGTTCTGGAGCAAATGAAAGTGGATTTTGAACCTCCACTGATGTCAATGGACCTGCATAGAGAAATGGCACATTAAACTTGCAAAACCTCTTGAACAAAATGTGCAAACTATTTGAATTCATATCAAACATGGTCAAATGGTTAATTTACTCGAAAAACACCAGACAGACTTGTGGCTTTTCAAAATAAAAGCACGAAGGAAATTGTCCATAATAACACAAAATAAACTAGAACGACACTTGATAGAGCGCATACCTGCAACCATGCTGAACAGTTTATGTTTTGTATCCCACTGACATGTAGGATCTGGATCTGGATCTGGACCTGAACCAAAATTGAATCATCTTGTTCTTGTCACCTAACCAACTCATCCACCTAGTTTTCTCATAACTTGTCCACAACTTTTTGAGACATCATGCTATATATTGTTTTTGGCACCATCTCTAATGGTGAAGAATCACTTTTAAAGTTCTCGGATTCAGATCTTCACCAAAATCGAATCGATTTGTCCTTCTCACACACCCAACCTGTCCACCAAGTTTTGATCGAATCCATCTACAACTTTTTGAGATATCCTGCTCACAGACAGACAAACAAATGGACAGACAGGGGTACAAACATAACGTCCATCCACCTTCGGTAAGTTGCGTGCATCACAAAATAATCTCCATGGACCACCATTTTTGAGAAATATTGGTACTGTTATCAGCTTGCACAATAGTTCCATTAGACGAAACACTCATTAATCATCGTCATCATAACAAATGGCCATTTGGGTGGATAATTCAATTTTAACAAATAAATTTCAATTTAATATGATAATCAGAAAATCTTGGGACTTTTAATGATCAAAAAGGGGTTTTTTTTCTCTCATTTATAACTGGTATATAAAGTCGAGGCTGGCAGGATGTCCTGGAGATATGCACACTCATCTCAAAGCTGTCCACCCAGGGTTCGAATCCCGACCCAGCTATAAACTGTCATTCCGGTATTTCGCAGGCAGGGTAATTCATCACTGTGTGGGCTGTCCCTTGGAGGAACATTAAACTGCCGCCCCATCTGCCGGCATTAGTTGGTGGCCATTAAAGATCCTATGGTGTCCTTTGTGAAGAGTAGGTGAGGTATCGCTGGCACCATGGCGAAATTACAAATCCCTGCCCTAACTGCTGCTGGGAAGGCAATGGTAAACCACCCAGTATAACCCATGCCAATAAACTGTTTCGGCAGCACCGACGCTCTGTAACAGAGTATGGTACATCAAAATCAGAAGATATAAAGTCTAAGCTCATGGAAGAGTGCTATGACAATGGTTAGTGGGTATCACACTGTCACTGGAGCATTAAGCAATGTGTGGACCACAAAATAGGATAAACAAATAAGGAGAAAGAGAGAAGAGGGGTGGAAACTTGACAAGCTTAAAATATGTAAGTAGGTATGGGAGAACTAATCAGAATAGAAAATACCATGGGTAGGGATGGAGGATGACTTGAGAAGGTAGTTTACTGTGAATATGAAGCTCTGGAAAGGAAGAGTGAGATTGAATCCACTGAAAAAGGAGGTTCCCAAAGTGGTAGGGGAGAGGAAAAGGAATGCAAGTGAGAAGTAGCCCTACATTTTGGGAGTTTTACAAGGAGGGAACTGCTGGGAGAATGTATGACCTGGAGGGACAGGGAAGGAATGGAGTGATGAAAGAGCAAAGAGAGAGCAAAACTGGAGAAGAAGCTATATAAAACAGAGGCCACCGACCTGTCTGTGATGAGACAGCAGCAGACCCTATGTTACTGCTTCTCTGTGAGCGATGTCTATGATGTTAAGAGCTTTGCATTCCATAATATCCAGGAATGGAAGGTGTAATGTGTCAGGCCCAGCCCGGATGGCAAAGCAGTACTCAAATGAGACCTTACCGACAAAGGACGAGTGCACTGTGAGAAGCATAGATTTATCAAAGGAGGACTCGAAAAACAGAAGATGCCCAGTCTGTCTCTGGCTTTGGGGCCAGCTTTGATATATGGTCTGTCTTGGCAAGGTTTGAGAGAGAGACGGAACTTATTCTATTGGTTGATTGTGGACATCGATAGTTATGTTCATTTGATGATCCTTCCAAAGAGACAGGAACATTGCGAGATTTGCCTGGATTGAAAGACATGTACCACCAGAACCTGCAGTTACACCAGAATCTGAAGCAGAGGGAAGTGCTGCTGCCTGTTTGTAGGTGGGATGCGGAATCAAATGGGATAATATGAATGCAACTGTGGAGGCGTGGAGCCTCAGTATAAATTTTCTACGCGATGATCAGTCCACAGAACAACAACCCAAGTTTGCTACGAGACTGCGATGTATCCTTTCGTTGTCTATCTCTGTAAGGAGAAGTGAATTCTAGCAGAAATTTTCCTGTAAGGGTCTTTGCTGTGCCTGGATGGGTTTGAGGGTTGTGGAGAAGCAGCTGAAACCCAAATCCTGTACAGGTTCCTCCTGATAACTCCTTCTTTGCTCTTTACTTATTCAGGTTCCTTCTTGGTCTTCATTTGAATATAATGTGGAATATCTAGCTTTTTCAACAATGCGATTTTAAATTTGTTAAGTGAACCAAATAGTCTCACACAATCTTATACCTGATGCATTTCATACACCAGGACATTGCAAATGGAATATTGCCTATCAAGCGAATAGCATCAGTAACTGGCATTCAATATCAGTCACTAACAATAGATACAACATAAAATTTGTGAAGATTATCCAACAGTACCAGGCCATGTCAGATCAAAGGGTTGCTTGATATTCATTGCCGAAGGCCACTGCCCCCCGTTCATTTGACTCTCGGTAACCTCGCATGACTTCAGCCAGGCGTCAGTACCTTGGACTTCTGCAATCAAAACAAGGATGAAGCCAGTTTCTGATTACAAATGGAAAAGCTTAGATCAGCAATCTTGTACCAAGAGTTTCCATTCTCTTTATAGGCCACTGTGGTCTTCCCAACAGAGTTCTTAAAAATACAAAGATGATGCGTGCTATTCGAAACTTTGAGCAAACGCAAGGCAATGGGAACTCACCTGATGAATTTTGAGGTCTCTTTTGATCTTCCATGTAGGCCTGATGAAAAGTAGCATTTGCTGGATTCACTTGGCACCTGAACCCAAACATTCCAAAACAACAGCATTCATCACATTGGTCTTCTTAATTGTCTTTTTTTGAGGTTACCTATCGAAAAATTTTAACATTTGCAGTTTTTCTGAGGGTAATTTCCACAAGGATGAAAAGGGTGTTTGTGGTTTATAAAATGACAAAAGTTTTGATGAACCAAATGCAGTTTTTATTGAAATACCAAACAATTCTTCATTACCTCTGCTACTGAAGGTGGACGGAAGTTATGTTTTCACCCCTAACGGTGTCTGTCTGTAAGCAGGATATCTCAAAAGGTTGTGGACGCATTCAGACCAAATTTGGTGGACAGGTTGGGTGTGTGACAAGTACAAACTGATTAGATTTTGGTGAAGATCCAGATTTGGATACTAGAATTTTGAAAGTGATTCTTCATATTAGAGAGATAGGGCCAAAAGCAACATATAGCACGATATCTCAGAAAGTTGTGGTTGGGTTATGACAAAACTTGGGGTATGATTTGGGTAGGTGACAAGAACAAACTGATTAGATTTTTGTTGAGGTTCGGATGTAGATCCAGCCTCTCAGTGGGATACAAAACGTAAACTGTTCAGTACTAGTTATGAGCTCTACCGAGTGCCAATCTCACTTTATTTGCATTGAACGGCAACAATAGTGTCAATAATATTAAAAATATAAATTTTGAGCATAAAATTTATGCAAACAAAAACCTTTGGATAGTGAGGAACAATAGTCTAGTTGTTGTCGGTTCAGAAGGAAAACAATTTAAATAAAAACAAACCATGGGCATATTCATGGTTTGATAACTCAAATTTCACCAAGAGTATCCCAAAAGAAGCCTTGATTTTTGCCGCTGGTTTTGAAAGCAGACAAAACGCATGTACTTTTCTTGTTTCAAAAAAAAACGAACATCTCAAGCGGTCCTTGTCAGGTTGATATATGGGACTTGCTTCAACTTCGATAACATACCTGCAGGGTGGATATATTGGTGGAGAGACCTCTGTTGCATCAGGGCTGAGTCCTGCTTGTGAATCAAAGCTGCTGAATCTCCGATAGGTAGGTTTGCTGCTGATGTATTGCAAGAACTTCATGGGAAGAAACAGAATGCAGAGTACCCTCATTAGTGCAGGCTGGCAGGTGGCCTCAAGGCATGCACACTCGCGTCCAAACAGTCTCGCATGGGTTCAAATCTCGGCCCAGCTATAAACTGTCATCCTGGTGTTTCACTGGCAGCGTGATTCATCAATGTCTGTGCCGTCCCTTGGATGGACGTTAAACTGGGCGTCCCATCTACTCACATTAGTTGGTGTATGTTAAAGATTCCACGGTGTCCTTCACAAAGAGTCGGCAACCTATCTCCAACATCATGGACAAATTAGAAATTCCTGGCCTAACCAGCAGAGGGAATTGCATCAGCAGCACAGCCATGCCCTCAACCAATGATGCTACCCCACAACCTTGTGCCACATACTGTATGAAAAAAATAAGAAAACCCTCATTCGTCTCCGATATGAGCAAGAAGCCACCAAGAGTGATTATTTTGTAAAGAAAACAGTAGAATCACAATAATCTGCATGAAGATTGAGTAAGCATGCTCATATATACATGAGTGGTATTTTAGGAACTGTGTGGGAATAGGCAGCAGAAAATAGCTATAGGAAGGGAAAAGTTAAGAACATTCGATACTAACGCCAGGAGTTTAAATAATAATAATATGGAAGAGCTTGAGACCAAAGTAGATTGCGAGGAGTACGATGTAGTTGCAGTAAGTGAGACATGGTTTAAGGAGGACAGTAACTGGAGGACAGGATTAGAAGGCTACAAGGTGTATCGGTATGATAGGAAGGATAAAATAGGAGGAGTCGCAATCTGGGTAAAGGACAGCATTGCATCAAGAGAAAGGGGCGACATTAAGGAGGCATTGTGGAAGTCAAGAATCCACACTGCAAAAAAGGCACTTTATGGATGGACTGCACATAGTTTAATGTGGAAAGCAGACCTAATTTTTTATTTTATTAGATTGATGCATCTATATGAATAATCATGGGGCCTGCTCTGCCATATCTCCTGAAAAACCTCCGAAAATTTTATTTTAGAAGGGTCCAATTTCCACGACGTGTCAGGGAACGTATTGACTATTGCACATACAGGGTGTTCTCCAGGGTGTTCATACAGGGTGGAACGTATTGACACAGCGTATTATTTTCATCCAAAAACAAGAGGACTCCATCTTATTTTTGTCCCAAAACAAGAGGGCTCCGTCTTATTTTCGTCCAAAAAAAGAGAGCTCCGTCTTATTTTCGTCCAAAAAAAGAGGACTCCGTCTTATTTTCGTCCAAAAAAAAAAAGAGGACTCCGTATTATTTTCATCCCAAAAACAAGAGGGCTCCGTCTTATTTTCGTCCAAAAACAAGAGGGCTCCGTCTTATTTCCTTCCAAAAACAAGAGGGCTCCATCTTATTTCCGTCCAAAAAAGAGGTCTCCGTCTTATTTTCGTCCAAAAACAAGAGGACTCCGTATTATTTTCGTCCAAAAACAAGAGGACTCCGTATTATTTTCGTCCAAAAACAAGAGGACTCCGTATTATTTTCGTCCAAAAACAAGAGGACTCCGTATTATTTTCGTCCAAAAACAAGAGGACTCCGTATTATTTTCGTCCAAAAACAAGAGGACTCCGTATTATTTTCGTCCAAAAACAAGAGGACTCCGTATTATTTTCGTCCAAAAACAAGAGGACTCCGTATTATTTTCGTCCAAAAACAAGAGGACTCCGTCTTATTTTCGTCCAAAAAAAGAGAGCTCCGTCTTATTTTCGTCCCAAAAAAAAAAGAGGACTCCGTCTTATTTTCGTCCCAAAAAAAAAAGAGGACTCCGTATTATTTTCGTCCCAAAAACAAGAGAAGAGAACTCCGTCTTATTTTCGTCCAAAAACAAGAGGGCTCCGTCTTATTTCCGTCCAAAAACAAGAGGGCTCCATCTTATTTCCATCCAAAAAAGAGAGGGCTCCGTCTTATTTTCGTCCAAAAACAAGAGGACTCCGTATTATTTTCGTCCAAAAACAAGAGGACTCCGTATTATTTTCGTCCAAAAACAAGAGGACTCCGTATTATTTTCGTCCAAAAACAAGAGGACTCCGTATTATTTTCGTCCAAAAACAAGAGGACTCCGTATTATTTTCGTCCAAAAACAAGAGGGCTCCATCTTATTTCCGTCCAAAAAAGAGAGGGCTCCGTCTTATTTTCATCCAAAAACAAGAGGACTCCGTATTATTTTCGTCCAAAAACAAGAGGACTCCGTATTATTTTCGTCCAAAAACAAGAGGACTCCGTATTATTTTCATCCAAAAACAAGAGGGCTCTGTCTTATTTTCGTCCAAAAACAAGAGGACTCCGTCTTATTTTCGTCCAAAAAAGAGAGGACTCCGTCTTATTTTCATTCCAACAAAAGAGAACTCCGTCTTATTTTCATCCAAAAGCAAGAGGACTCCGTCTTATTTTCGTCCAAACAAAAGAGGACTCCGTCTTATTTTCATCCAAAAAAAAGAGGACCGTCTTATTTTCGCACTCGCTGAGCCGATGTTGCTTTTGACTAGACTACAAAATATCTGGAGGAATTCCGATGTTTTCTTGCCTTTTTCCCCACTTGGAAAAAAAATGCCATGTTAAGGTGTTCCATTACCAATCAGCTTGCTATCGCTTGCCAAGCCAACCATTCTTATCAACCGTTTTATTGGAGTGCTTGCTTGAGTGATTAAGCCACTTGGAGAGTGCTCTACCAGCTGATTGGGCATGGAACACACCCCTGCACTTTCAGAAGTGCGTTCATTTACCAAGAGTTTTATTTTCTTATTCTTTTGTATACATAAACGAGACTCGTGGAAAAGCTAAAAGTTTATTGTGGAGCACTCGCCAAGTGGCTTAAGCACTCAAGTAAGCATTCCCATGAAACTGTTGATAAGAAAGCTGGCTTGGCAAGCGATAGCAAACTGATTGGTAATTAACACACCTCAGCACATGTACAAAACCGAGGACCCTTTTCTGGTTCTGCCACTTCTGTAACGAAAAAAGTTAATTTCAGGTGATTTCCCCCTATTGTTGAGCTTTTCTCGCTTCCCAACACCGCTGGGGTAGTTTCATTTCATCCTTGGGACAGGTGTTCTGATTTTAAAAATGGCAACGTTCCGCCGTGCACATGGGTTCGTCTCTTTACTAATGAGGGTGTGTTTTGTGATCGTAACATAAATTGTGGTGTGGATTTGTTAAACAATATCGATATGTATTCACATTCGGAATTACACAAATTGTGTTTATTGTGATTGTTGTTGCATTTGTAAACATTAAACGAAGCTATTATTCCACTTGCTTTCTCTACTATCCTAACCTCACCCTCTAATTTTGTAATGCTGTAGTTAACATCAGGGAAACCAGTTAAACATCAGGGAAAACATTTTTGATTGATTCATTACGTCACAGTGCTTGCTTTCCTTGAGATGGAGCATTCCCTTCGCGCTGTGTTTATTACCACTCACAAGGTGATGTGTTTTATTGGCAAAGCGAGACCCCATCCTCGGGAGCCCTGTCTCAAAAGAATGTGAACCACGATTAGTTGTGTGGAGCCCCATGTTATTGCATGGGTTCATACATGACCCTTACCTCTGCCAGGGACTCACGTTGAACCCGGAACCCACATTAAGCTCGGGGGCCCCCTTGAGCTTGGGGCCCTGTAGACGGGCCCGGCATGCCCGTGTGTTAATCCGCCATTAGGTACCATGAGTCATGCATGAAAACAATATTTAAACAGTCCGGTACACAGCAACAATGTGACACAACCATTCTGAGTAATGATGGCCAATAACCTATATTGATGACAAAGTGTCTCGTGACAAAAACACGATCATTTTCCTAAGTGTGCTCCATTCTAAATCCAGAGATTGGTTGTTGGAAACTGATATGCTGAACACAAGCTGTAGATCCTCTCTATTTAAGAAAAGACTGAATGAATACTTCATCAGCCATGGTGAAAAGGTCATGATAGTTCCACAAAAAGGACAGTTGTCAATCATATGCTCATCGAGCATGTCAGTTGGTTCTCTCCTTTCCAAGGTTGCACAGATGAAAACTCTGTTCTTGTGTATGTCAGCTTGGCTGCTGGGTAGCTATCGTTTCTTGGAAGCACAGCTGTGCCACTGATGCTGTACCCCTCTCGCAGTACGCTGCTACTCATTTTGCCGACCTCAGTAGGATGACAAGCTGAGTCAACCCCACCTGGTGTTAATTCAGCAGCCAACAGGTTTCGAACTCAGGACCCTAGGATCCATAGACTGTGAAAAGAAAATGATTGTGTCCCATTCAGCTAAAATGATAGAGAGATATTAGAGACAAGGCCCTGGAGATGAAGCAGCTGAAAAATGCAGATCATACAATTTCCATATCGTATGAAGCTGCTTCTGATTGCATTCCAATTTCCCTCTATAATGATGGAGATGGTGGAGGAGGTGGAGGTGGGAGAGCGTTTAGGATCAAGTGAACGCAACATAATGTGTGCAAGGAGTCTCAAAATAATTAAAGTTCAGGATAGTAGAGTAAGGCTACTCGATTCCAGGAAGGCAAATTTTGAGGGTATGAGGAGAGAGCCAATAGAATACATACTGTAGATTGGGAGAAGCTAACAAGAGGCCAATCAACATCAGATAAATGGGTAACCTTCAAGGAGCAAATGTGCAGTGTACAGAGGTGTATTCCAGTAACGTGTAAATAGTCCAGTGAAAGAAACCAGGGTGGATGAGCAGAGAGGTGAGCAGTGTTATTAGGGACTAGCAAAGGTACCCGGTGTTGCCGAGCAATGCCGGGTCCCTCCTCCCACCCCACCTCCCCCCCGGACTCCCACCTTACCCCTTCCCCTCCCTCCTCCCACCTCCACCATTTCCCTCCCACCTCCACCCTTCTCCTCTCTCCTCCCACAAAGGAATTTTTGCAGGGTGTATATTAAAGTGTACAGGTACACAGAATAACTTCTAAAAAAAGAATTCTCGGCAATTTTCCTGGCAGCCTCCCGACTAATTAATTATTACAGATGACAGAGTACCCACCCAGAGGGTGGGTCGAATTTTCACATTACTGACTGAAAAATGTATCATTTATCTTTTGTAAAAAGACTACAGATGTTTGTGTGGGTGCGCCTAAAAGGTTCCAGATGGTCTAAAAGGTACGTTCCAGTTGTAGGAAGTGTCTCAAGAGTCGAAAGGGTCGAAAACTCTCAAGCATGTAAAAAGAGTCAAAAAGGTCCAAGAGGTCTAAAGCTCCAAATGGTCAAAGGTCCAAGCTGTCTGAAGGGTGCAAGGGATTTTGAGGGTCTTAGGAGTCAAAAGGGTCTTCAGGGTATTGAAGGTATTAAAGGGTCTTCGAGGTCGTAAAGGGCCTTATGGGTCTGTGTGGTCTCAAGGGTGTTTCGGGTCTTTAAAGGCTGAGGTGGTGGATGAAAATACCCTTCGGACAAATACAATACAAACTGTGCCAATTTTGGTGGTTGTCAGCCCAGCGGTCTTTGCAAACAACGCAAACATGCAGACAAATGGACAGACAGCTGGATGACAAATTTTAATTATTAGACAAGCAGAAAACATTAAGGATAAGCAGAAAGTACAAAATAACAGGACGAGAGTACGACTCATCAATAATGGTGTATACAAAGGCTGCTTTAAAAAATAAATCGGCAAGGCAAAAGAGAGGACGAAAAGGATATGGCCAAAAATGTTAAACGTAACAGCGAGACATTATTACCTCCCCCCACCGAAGGTGGACTGAGGTTATGTTGTTGGTGCATGGCACAGAATCGGTGCATGGTGATGGTGAGATGGCAGGCTTATTAAATATGGTGGTTGTTTTGCTTCAATATTTACACAAGAACAGTTTGGGGAACTTCCAATAGCTGAGAGTATCTATCTCAGAAATGAACAAGGGCTTCTTGAGGAGATTCATGTAGGAGTGGAGGAAGAAAAGAAAAAGCTAGGAAGTCCCTGTCCCTGTCTTTGTCCTTGTCCCTGTCTCTCTCTCTGTCCCCGTCTCTGTCCCTGCTGTACCGTACTCTTCACAGAGCATCAGTACTGCTGAAGCAGCTCCCTGAGCAAGGGTTATACTGGATGGTTTGCTGGTGCCTTCCCAACAGTAGTTAGGGCAGGAATTTGGCAAGGGGGCCGGTGATAGGTTGCCTACATGTCACAAAGGACATTGTGGGGTCTTTAACATCCACATTCCACAAACGAACACTGGCAGACGGGACACCCATTGAACGTCCATCCGAGGGATGGCACACACATGGAGAGAGTATCTATGTGGAGGAGGTGGAGGTAGGGGAGCACCCTTGCTCAGGGAGTATCACCCTGCTTGTGTAACACCAGGATGACAGTTTATAGCTGGGCCGAGATTAAAACGAGGTGAGACAGCTCAGAGGTGAGTATGCATACCTCTGGGCCACCCTTCCAGCCCTGAGGAAAACTAAAGGATGATAAAGCTCCAGGGCCAGACAATATGTATCTAAGGGTATTGAGGGAGGTGGCAGAACAGATAAGCGAGATGTTATCCGATATCTTTAATAACTCACTGGAGTCAGGACAGGAACCTATAGGATTGGAGGATTCAAATGTAACACCAACATTTCAGAAAGGATCCAGAGAAGAATTTTGGAACTATGGACTTGATGGTTTGACTTCAGTTGTTGGAAACGTTAATTAAGGAACAACAATTTAAATAAATACAGACTAATTAAAGGTCGTCACCACGGACTTACCAAAGGGAGGTCTTGTCAAACAAATATTGGAGTTCCATGAAGTAGTTTCTGCCTAGGTGGATGAGAGAAGTGCAGTGGATATAGTACAACTAGATTCTAGACTTTAAGAAGGCCAGCCGCTACCTGGTACCACCTCGGAGGTTGTTAGCCAAGGTGAGGGCTTGTGGAGTGGCTGGTCAGGTAGCTAAATGGATTGCAAACTGGCTTGTTAATGGGAAGCAGAGTGGCTGTGAGTGGGAAGATGTCTTGCTGTCTTGCTGAGAGGATGTATGTAGTGGGGTACCTTAGGGATCAGTACCAGGATCATTATTATTTTACATAAATTATTTGGACAGTGTGGTTAAGATAGCTTTCTAAATTTGCAGATAACACAAAGCTAAGATGTAGAGTAGATTGTGGGATAGTGGGGGGGAGGTGGGGTGGCAGTGGTGTGTTGTGATCAGATTCAAGAAAGTATTGATATTTTCATGGATGAGCAAAAGATTGGGGATATAATTTAACATAAATAAGTGTAAGGTGTTGGGGATGGGGAAGAATAATGAAAATAGAGATTACAGGATGCAAGGGGTAATTATGGAGCGTGTCACACAGGAGAAGGATCTGGGGTGGTAATAGATATGGGAGGTAAAGCAGGCAGCACAGTGTCAGGCAGCTATAGGTAAAGCAAATAGGGTTTTTGGTTGTAATCGGAGGGGGATCATTTATAAATCAAAAGAGGTGGTGTTAACATAGTACAGGAATTTGTACAGGAAGTAGTTTCTGTGAGGTGAGTCGTTGAATTACACACAGTGAAGGCCACATCTGGAAAAACTGTTGCAAACAGTGAAGAAGGAAAATGAAGAAGCTGGTTTTCATTGAATCCTAAAAAAGGACGAAAATCTTGTCAACTGGGAAGATCGATGTGTTCAGATTAAGTGATGACCATGTGGAAATAGTGGAAAGTTTCAGCTTCCTGGGTTCTATGATTGAAGTGAGTGGGAAATGTGGAGGAGAAATTAATAGACGGTTGGCGTTGGGGAGAACAGCAACGTCAGGGTTGATAAAGATCTGGGAAAAAAAAGTGACAATACAAACCAAGAGGAGGTGGGTGAATGCACCGGTATACCCAGTTGCAATGTATGGATGCGAGTCATGGACAGTGAAGAAGAAAGAATGGATGAAGATTGACAGTTTTGAAATGTGGTGTTGCAGACGAATGGTAAAAAAAATTCCATGGACTGCAGGAAGAACGAACAAATCAGTGAAACGAGACCACCGTGTACATTTGAAATGCTAATGCTGAAACAGAAACTCTCATACTTTGGACACATCGTGCGTGCAGAAAACGGAAGTCTGAAGAAATCAACCGTGATGCTGGGTATGGTTGAGGGAAGAAGAGGATGAGGCAGAGAATGTATGTGTTGGATGGATGGGGTAAAGGCTGCAACCAAGCTGTCTCGGCCAGAGCTTCAGGAAACAGTGTAGGGTAGGGATGTTTGGAGAAATCTGATCATGAATGTCACCAGAAGTTGCACACGACTTGACGGAACTACATAACATCTGCAACATTGTGTACTGTTTTGGTCACATCTGAGGAAGGACATAGTTGCATTGAGGGAACAGTGTAGAACTAGATTGATCTCAGGCCTAACTGGACTCAGCTATAAGGGTGAAGGAGACAGGAGTTTTTACATTCGAAAGATGATTACAATGGGATATGATGGAGATGTGATATAAGAGAATGAATGGGATAGACAAAGTAACTGCACAATAACTTTTCAGCAGAAAGAACACCAACAGGACATGGGGTCACAGTTTATGAGCAAAGAAGAAAACAGTTAGGACGATGGTAAGGTAAGGGTTTTCACTCAGGGAGTGGTGAATGTATGGAATGGTCTTCCTGCAATAGTATTGACAGTAGAGTCAATGTATATGTTTTAAAATAGAATTAGACAGGTATCTGGAAGTACCGTAGTTGGGATATGGGGGTACACAGGGCCACTGCAAGGGTATCCCCCCCCCTTTTTTCCCCAGGGGACCACTATTAACTTTCGAAAATGCATATTGTGTATTAGTTTGAATAAAACGTCTGTGTTTATAATTACAGATTTGTTTTACATGAAAAAGGCAAATCTGATACCGATTGTATATTGTCATTGTTCTTCACTTTTAACAAGATATGTACTCAAAGAAATGCACATTGTAATGTGTAATATGGATCACGTGATGTCATATTGTTGTGGTGCCGGGTTCGGTAGTGAGGACGAACGCCAGAGGAGCAGTTGGGCCGTCTCCTACCGAACACCGGAATTGAAAGGTCGTCACCCCGGATAACTCTTGAGTCGACGGGTCACTTAAAGGACCGTGATCGCCAATATTTTGACGGCGTGAGGTCGGTCCACTTGTCCATTCCAATTTACCTAAGTACTCACGCTGTCTAGCTACTGGGGAAGCCACACCCTGGGCTGACTTTGTCCGAACCGAGTCGCTGTTCAGATCGACTTCGGATCGAAGGCACCGACTCGGATCCGGCGGAACCGAGCGGAAGTTACCAAAGTCGCGCTGGACCAAATGAACAATTTATGGCACAAACGGCCTCCCTAATTCTCAATAAGCACCGTGCTACGCCAATGAAAGAAAGCACAGACAACGAGCTGGTACATTTAACATTTGGGGTTTATTTATAATAATCGGGAGGGAGACACAGAGCAGACTTAATCACGAATATAATATGCAATGTACAGTGAGCGAAAAGCATTTAACAATTCTACTTACAGACGGGGCCCACGGACACACACGCATACACATACACCCAAAGGAAATGGACCCCATGGGTCTTTATTTGGCCTTTCAGCTCGGAAGGAAGGAAAGCTGAGGGCAAGAGTCTACGCTTGCACCTGTCCGCCTCGTGCGGTCTGGTCGAGCTTGTCCGGTGGCGGGACTTGAACCCACCGCCCAACGCAGCACCAAGCACCAGGGACGAGGGAAAGAGCGACGGACGCCAGCCAGCACAAAGGCGGACGAGGCGAGAGATGACGAGGCGACCGGCGATCAAGCCCGAAAAAGCTTCCCCTGATCAGGCGACACCAGGCGAGGCAGACCCAGACAGAACGCGCCGATCACTCTGCCTCTCTTGAGGTTGGAGGAATTTCTTTCCTCGCCACTCGCCTCCTGATTGGATGGTTGCATCGCGCGATTCGCCAGCCGTCCCTCATTGGACAGGCCCACGGTAGGCGGGGCAACTCCCACCTTTCTTGGGCAGAGTTGGAGCTGAGGCGATTGTAGCTCCGCTTACCTCCTCACCTAAGGCCACGTGCGTAATGGCGACGGTGGAGCGAGGCGACGGTCCGCTGTTGTTGTTGTTGTAGTTGATGTATAAACTCTAAAATAACTCGTAGCACACACACGAAACTCCCATTAGACAGAAGGAAGGATTCTAACTATAAACACATACTTATCGAAATAACTAAGCTTCGGGACTGCTGTCTGTTTGTGTGCAAATGGCTTCCAGATTCGTAACAATACTGTTGCGGGCCGGGTATCGGCTGCGAGCACGACCGCTAGGTGGAGCAGTAGGGTCGACTCTGCCGAACACCCGGAATTTAGATCGTACCTTTCAGAAAACTCCGAGGGTACGGGTCCCTTACCGGACTGTGAATCGTCAATAATTCCACCATCTGGTACAGGGTTATTTGCCAAAGTTCAAAATACCTAGACCCACATGGCGAGCCACCGAGTGTTCACACCCTCGACGGCACTCGTCCGGGATGAGCCGTATGTGCGCTCGACCCGTGCGTGACCCGAGCGGATGGTCACCGAGCTTCCGTCGGTCCCAAATGCACACCACTACGGCAACAACGGCCTTTCTAATTCCCCAACACACACCGTGTTAAACCAATCAAAGAAACACAAAAACGAGCTGATACATTTAACAAATAGGGTATTTATTAACAGTAGGTGGGGAAGGAGGGAAGCACGTAAGGGCAGAGTTATCACGACTCATAAGAGATGCAAGGCAAATAATGTACAGCGAAGGCACTTAACAATTTACTACCTAAAGACAGGCCCACCGACAGACACACACAGATACCCAGAAGGACATGGACCTGTCCACCTCGTGTGGTTTGGCTGACACGAGCGAATCAGGCCAGCATCGAG
Organism: Eptatretus burgeri; assembly: GCF_056783735.1. NCBI lineage: Eukaryota > Metazoa > Chordata > Myxini > Myxiniformes > Myxinidae > Eptatretus > Eptatretus burgeri. The sequence continues at coordinate 10,890,158 of NC_140978.1, forward strand.
ATGTGGTCCGACGAACCAGACGCCAGCGATGGGATGATGATAGAACCAGGCACCAGCGAGAGGCGATGATAGAACCAGGCACCAGCGAGAGCAATGATAGAACCAGGCACATTTACCACAGATATTTTATGCCACGAAACCTGACACGTGCTGCAAACCACTGCAGTGTCCACATGGGACCTCAGGACCTCACAAAGAGCTCCCTCGGTCACCATGCCAACTTCGGCCGTGCCTGCAGCACAAGCCGTGTTATCCGAATGGCATGGCATGCGCACCGCGCATCACGCCGTGTAGTCTGCACAGCCCTCGTCTTTAATTTCGAATAATTTTTAAATAAGTTGAACAGTTAGCGGCAGCAAGCCAAGATATCGATCGATATTGGTTGGTCGGTCACAATTCTTATTTCATTTGACATCCAGCTAGAAACCATTCTCACACTGCGGAGGTTACATCGATCCCCTCTGCTTCAGTCGGAAAACAACGCAAGTGCGAAATTATTCAACAGATTGCGATTTTGTTTCCTTAATAAATTGACGACGGACATGTGAAACGACGAATCGCGGGACGATTTGTAGCAGGGCACCCCCTGTGTTTGAAAATGTTAAAATGAGTAATTAAATAACTTCAGAAAATAAATAATGAAAAAAAAAACATTTGTTGAAAAAGCGGCACAGCACAGACACCAAGACTATACACTCACATAAAGATTCATCAAAACGAGAGATAATCAACACTGATGGGAATTTGACTCAAAGTGAGAACGAATTTTTAGCTTTATTGTTTTGGTGAGATGTAATGGATTGAAAATTTTTAGATATGAGAATAAAAAAATTAAGTGCTACATCTACGTAGTGTCAAGTTAAACTTGTGTGAAGGGAATAAGCAGGTAAGAATTAAACTCCACTCTTAGTGATGGAACCTCGTTGAGAACAACATTAACATCCAAGAACAAACATGTCTGACTTTTAATTGTAATTTTCAAACGAGCAGCTCATTGAATTTCAGAAGAAAAGCATTATGCTTTGTTTGAACTTCACAAACATAACGGCTCATTCTTTTAGTAAATTAATCATAACCTGGTTTGAATGTCAAGAGATATAGCCAAATTCCATCAACATGATAATGGAAATCTTTGCGAGTACGTTCTCTCAAATCCTACCATCGCGAGACAATTGGAACCAATGAAAACAGAAAGCAAATGGAAGGTAAAAATCAGTTCAAGCTCCGAGCCATAAACAAAACTAAATGGAAACAAATTTCAGTTGGGTGCTGATGATCAATTTTAATGGCCTAATGTTATGATGTGAGAATTATGGGTAAAACGAGTAACTGTACCATGTTCCAGGCAGATACCGGTAGCTGTTCACGGATGCACGTCACATAGTTGACTGTTGCTGCCAGCACAGCAGCCATATCCATGCGGCTGTTCGAATAAGAGGGAATCAGATGCCGCAGGTGCTCACAACATCGCTTGATTCGCACCCTGGAAAGGATACAGTAGCTTTGGGTCAAGGACAATGACAACCACAAAGAATCCAAATTTCAAAGGGTCAAAGAGAGAGATCTCCCTCTTTGTACTGTTATATATATGGAGACCAACAGCAGACTCCCCAGAGTTGGGGTATGTAGGTACACAACAAAGGAAATGAGTCCAGGAGTCCAGGAGCACGACCTCAGGGAGGAAATTTCAAGATTAAACCCTTAAAATGGGTTCTGATGCATATTGAGCCATTTCTTTCATCAGAAGATAACAAATGAAAACATGTCATTTTGGGGGTAAAGTGTAGGGGGCAGCTGGCATGCTGTAACTGGTGGTACAAACCAAACCCCAACCTATTCTATTAAAACAAGAATAATCCCCTAGGGCCAAGAGCAGTCAAAACATTTTTCAACAACTACTTTGTGTCAGATTTGACCAGTTACTGCACTTTATTTTATTTTATGACAACCGAACACACAGGGAAAAGAACTCTGAACTAGCTGCAGCAGCAAAAAATGTTTATCAAATGGGAATCAGCTACACGTACAGATTCCTGTACATTGGCCAAGGCCAACCTTTTACCATGGTCACACGGTCCACTGCACAATGACATCCCCTCATTTGTTACAAATAGTATTTAACAGTGAAAAACTTTCATGAACACCATTTATTTTTCACATGAAAGACTCCCCCGTGACCCTCGGCATATTAGTCATATCAGGTTTTGTGTGAGAGCATGCGCCAGAGCAGCGTGTCGCTGCGTCCACTTTCCGCCGGTACTCCAGGGGCCTCCGTCTGGCCATCCCCCAGGCAGATTCCTGGCCCATCCCCATCTCCTTGAGATACCAATGAACCTGCTACAACCATGAGGCACCTGGTCGGCCCATTGGCCTCCTCCACTCACGAGCCTCCCTCACTGAGAAAATCTGGTGAGCAGGATCAGCAAAAGGAAAATGAGCAACATGTCCATGCAGCTGTAGCTGACGCTCATGGACTATACAGGTCACAAATCTCATCGAGTACCTCTCAGCAACTGCTCGTTGGACACAAAGTCTGACCAGTGATAGTCACGGATTCTCCGAAGAGACCTGGTACCGAAGGAGTTAAATTTCCATCTCAGATCCCTGGTCAGAGTCCAAGTCTCACATCTGTAGAGCAATACTGGAAACACCAAGGACCTAAGACTCAGACTTTCACCCTCCTGCACAGGTATCGACAGCGCCACACCCCATGATCCAGTGAATGCATGACTCCTCAGGCCCGACCTAGACGTCTATTGACCTCCGGCTCACATCCAGCAGAGACACGAATATCACTGCCAAGTTAAAGGAGTCTCTCCGTCACCTCAACATCCTCACAACAAACAGGCAGAGACAAGATAGTAGCAACCAATATGTTATTGAAAGCCTGGATCTGAGTTTTGACCCAGGAAACCCATAATCCCAGTGGCTCCGACTCCTCATTCAGCACCCCGAGGACACCCAAAAGGATATCCAGAGTGTCCGCTAAGATGACTGCATCGTCTGCGAAATCAAGGTCAGAGCTCTTGACATTCCCAAACGATACACTGCAGCTTGATCTCTCCAACATCTTCCCCAGAATCCAGTCCATACAAGTACTGAAAAGTTTGTAGGCCAGTACACACCCCTGACAAACTCCAGTAACAACTGAAAATAAGTCAGAGATGGAACCATCACACCTCACAGCACTCTCAGTACGAGGAACAGAAGAGCAAGGACACGGTCAATCGTTTACCTCTTTGGTGTAAAGCCTGATGATTCTGAGTGATGGTGCTCAAGCAGATGGTGGCAAACCCCATCAAGAATTATTCGAGCAAAGACTTTGCCCGGCACTCAGAGCAGCGTCACCCCTCGGTCGTTGTTGCAATCCTAGCGATCACCCTTCCCTTTCCAGAGAGGGACAACAAGGCCCCACTTCCAGTCAGTTGGGATGATGCCTGTGTTCCAAACAGCACAGAACTGCATGCAATGACATGAGCATAACATTTCCACCTAGCCTTGAGAAGTTCGGCATGGAAGCAACAGAGCCTCGGAGCTTTACCCCATTTCAACTGGTTCACCGCAGTTAATGTTTCCCCAAATGAAGGTGGATCACAGTTGATTGGTGGGTCAGCAATAGGGATAGTAACATCCCTGACATCCAACTCAACAGCTGGTGGATCAGCCTGGAACAGCTGCTCCAAGTGACCGGCCCATCGGGCCTTCACTTCAGGCTCCTCTGTGAAGAGCCCACCACCCTCTGCTCTAACTGCAGGACACCGAGGGATGGGCTTGGAGAAAGGCAATGCACAAATTCCTCTGGAAGCAGGACGAGAATCACTTGACCACAGGTGATGCTCTACCCCCTCACAGATTCCTCACACAAAGGCCTCCTTGTCCACACTTAGCGCACGTACAGTTTTATGCCTGAACTTCCTGAACAGCTCAGATCTGCCATGAAACCTGGCCCTGCGACTCTGGTCAATGGTATCCAGTGTCCCTTTTGAGACAAAATTCTTCTTCGCCCTCCGATGGGTTCCAAGACATCCACCGGGAACATCAAGGATGGTAGCCTTGAAGGCACTCCACAACTCTCCAGGATTCCCCAAAGCACCCAGACCCCCCAAATCCCCACTCAGCCTGTTCATAAACTCCTCAGCTACCCTCTCATCCTTGACCTTGCCAACATCCAACTTAAGCTGGGATGGTACCATTCTCCTGCATTTAAGCTGCAACTTCAGAGTTGCTGCAACAAGCCTGTGGTCGGTATTGAGGAACTGAACACTCCGGTAGACTCTGCAGTTCTGGATCATCCTTCACCCACCATCAACGATCATATGGTCAATCTCCTTTGCCCCACCACCAGCATTGGAATATCAAGTCCAGCGATGAGCCTGTGGGTGCTGAAACAATGAACCAGCCACCCTAAGTCCACGACTTCCTTTAAAGTCAAGGAACTTAGTGCTATTCTGGTTCACAGTTCCAGACCCAGGGGGACCAACACATGTCTCAGAACCATCCCTATCAGTTCCATTTGATGCACTGAAATCTCCTAAGACTAGAAGTGCGTCTCTCCTGGGGCACTCATCAACCACAGACTCGAGTGCGGCGTCGAATGCATCCTTCACGGTGAGATCACTCGCCTCAGCCGGAGCATAAATAGAGACCAGGGAAATGATACCCAAGGAGTGACGAATCCTTAGTCTCATACAACACTCATTGACCGATGTTACCTCAATTATCATTAGAGTTAGCTTATTGGACACAGCTACAGCAACTCCTTGGGCATGGTAACCATCAGAGCGACGAGCCCAATAGTAGGTGTAACCACCCGCCATGATCTCGCCACGATCCAGTCTCTGAACCCCAGAGAGTGCTGCAATACCAATGTTCAAACGCTGGAGCTCAGATGATAATAGAGAGAGTGATTATCTTCTCTTAGGGATGGGACATTCCAGGAACCCACCGGAAGGGACCGCCTCAGGTTAACCCAAGGAAACCGCTGTCTGGTGGATGACACCTCAGCACCACCCCGACACACTATCGCAATCTGACCCAGGAAGTTTATCCCGTGCTTTTCCTCCCATCATCAAGGAATGGGGGTCCCGAAGGCTTTGCCCCAATCCCGTCATCCGGTGAGCCGCTCTGCGACGGGTTGCCCTGCGAAGGGCAGCAGCACAGAATGTGGGTTTTCAGTTTTCTTTGCGTTTGTGGGTTGTGTGGAATGAAATGTTTTGCGGTGGCTGAAATGCAAATCCTGCCACCAACCTCCTAAAAAGGTAACCCAACTGCAGGAGGACATCTGCCGACAAAGTTGGGCACTAGATATGAATGACTTAGCATCCTCGTGTCTCTCAAAATAATTATTTTCCATTACTGATGGAAGAATCCCGGTTAAAGATGTGACATAAACCTGGTTTCCTCCCTTGTTGCTGCACTGAACCCATGGAAAACCTTTCGCCTAATCCTCTACAAATCGAGATTCCTCTGTCCATTTCTTTGTGCCAGTGTACAAACCGGCTCCAGACTGCTTGATCAGCATCATTTTGCCGAATGGATATTCACAATGTCACCAACAGGCTCTCAATGTAATTTGTCCAGAATTAGAAAGCTAATTAAACAAGAGAATTAATTGCTTTGCAATCCATGTCCCCTACCAATGTGATATTTTCTCCAAGTCCATAAAGGTCATAACTGTGAAAAATTGACAAAACGCCCTGAAACTCGAACTTGTTCTGTAACTTATCATAATAAAGCCATGTACCAAGTTTCAGTTGAATATGTTAATGAGTATGGGAAAAAAAACGGTCTGAAAAAACACAGGTGGGACGGACGGACGGACAGACGGAGAGCAAACGTATAGTCACCTCTGATGAAACTGGTAGGTAAGGGACTAATAAACAAATTGTGTAAAAGGAAAACACCAATGAGGTTGCTCGATCCATATCACACGTTAGTGACTTGAGGTCAAGAGGGTCACCCCACATAGTTTCTTCCAAATTACATCAAAGTCAAGCTGCATAATGGTATACGAACAACAAAACAAGTTATGCCAGCAAACTCACAATGTGACTTCAAAGTTAAGAATCGGGAGATGTCGAAATGGGCAGATTTTTGGTGGCACATCAGAAGACCGGGAGGTTTTGTGGAATTGGATTGGGGGAGATCTTCTACCATAGTGGGATAATTGGAACGAATGAAAACAGATTTTGGCCTCCAAGACTAGTCCGTGGTGCTTGTGTTGGTGAAATAAAACTGGTCAAACAGCCAGATGGTGGGTATATTCTAATGATACAACATTGGGATACCCAAGCTTTAAATACTCAGGATAATACACAGCCTGTTATCTTTATATTGTATGCAGACCTGCCAGTGTGATTTGAAAGAAAATAACTGGCAAAAATCTGTGCCATATGCACGTGGCGAAGATTCGCCCGGAAGCAAAAATCACATCACAATTCACAACTGGGAAAGATTATTGAGCATAAACAGCTCCAGAGTGAAATGAAGGAGTTTGAACAAAGTGAGACAACGATCAATTCCAGAGTAACGAGAGGACAAAAGAATTCAGCTTGTAGGTGGTGAGAATACCGCCGAAGCCGTTCCTTGCTGGTGTGCCGAGTGTTGTTTGCTCCAGTCTTCTCATAAAACTCGTGCACCATTCCTTGAGTATGGCTATATGTAGACGCAGCTGCCTTCTGCTCCAATGAGCTGGAACCTCCCTCCCTGGTGGTGGTACAATACAACTCACTCACAAAAAAGTCATTCATTTGCAAAAAGAACACAGGACATGCCTGCCAAGCCAGGAATCAATCACCTTTTTTATTGTCGGTAGAAAAACAATAAACCAAAGTATTTTTCATATTTAAAGAGCATGTGTGATGAAACGGGTCAAATTTAAGTGTTGATTCCGACCACATTGCTCATCATTCTTTCCGATAGAGTATAACGTTTAAAAGCTTTGCAATCGAGTTTATATTTATGAAAACATCAATGGAATTTCAACATGGGGAAGCGTTTCCCTTTCCCCTCCACACTCCCCACCCCCCCCCCCCCAATAAAAAACATGCAGAACAAACGCTCTCAACTATATGTGAGGAATATAGCAAATCAACAAGATTTTTTTGGCATTCAAAAAAAGGCCAAAATCTTGTCAACTGATAGTTGAGTTGAATTTTCTTGGGTGGTGCTGATCCTTTGTGCTTGCATTGCAAGAATACCAATTTGGTTCAGATTTCTGGTGGTGAAGCCGTATCTTGTCCAGTGAAGTAGTCATAAAGTCTGCTGGATCTGCATCGAACAGTTCAAGAAGCTCGCAACAGGATACCAAGAATTGCTGCCAATCGCAAGTGCTGAAGATTCGGGGGACCCGGGTTGGCGAGACCTTACTCATGGATGATCGTGAAAATAGTGCCTTGAAAAAAAATTGCAAGTTCTGTGGACATTTCGGAAACCTTAACGCAGCGATTCTCCATGAACAATGCCTTGACTTGAGCGACAGTCCAATCCAGAGGTCATCTTCAAGGGACTCACATCCACACTCAAAATCAGCTGCCCATTTGGTAATGTATGTGGAATGCAAGGGCCTTCCTTCACCATGCATGGCCACCATGTGCTTGTGAATTTCATCCAAGCTGGCAACCTTGCATTAAAGCGTGATCACATCTCAATGCTCAAATTTAGCAAAATCCATAACAGTGTGATAAAGCAAACTTCTGAATTATACCCTCAAACAACAACCAATGTCAGATCAATGAAACTATTGGCAAATAACAAGTATACTTGCAAACTTATATTGAGCAAACAATGTGGTGACCTTAAGGTGCTGTTCCTAGAACTTTGTGAATGGACCTTGTATGTAATATATGGATGCGTCCTTCACCCTGAACTGCAATGGGCCAAACTTGTCTGGCAGTGTGCCAATACGGACGGTGTGAAAGTTGCCATTTTGAAGTTTTCCTCAGTTTCGTCCCAGAGCAACATCGAGGTCCACTGAGCACAGATTCCATGGATGTCCTGCGTGCTCAAAGGCCAGGTAACTGTGTCGCTCACACCAAATTTGATCAAATCATCTGCGAACAAAAAAGGGTCAAATCAAGGCTTTTACTATTCATCAACTCGACTTTTTCTTTGAGCTAATGAAAAATCAAAGTTCTTTCTCGAAAATGTATTTGTGGCAAGCATGGTAGCACACAAGCCAATTTGCTTTGGAAATACTGCTGGTATCATCTTGTATTGTTCAGAAAACTACAGTGACAAGGTTGTGCTTTTCAGAGAATGTGCAATCGGTCCACCCTACATCTTGTCGGTGAAGTTGATGCGGTCAGATCTAAATCAAGACTCACTGCTGTCGGCCATACGAGACCAAAGTAGTCGAATTGTGAGGCTTTACCTGGTGAGTTGGTGTTAAGAACAGTAATTAATGGAGTCCTTTCGTTCTTCTTACTTGTATTCCTGCACAAAAATAAAAATATATCACTCTCGCACAAATATTAGCACATACATGCAAAAGTGCAGGAATGATCTGAAGCATAGGAAAACACCCTCCCCACCAACGCCCCCTCCCAAAACAAAGACCTCAGTGTCCAACAAAAAGCGAGTTCTTCTGCAGATGCACTGGATTCAGCCAAAGCCAAAAACACGATGGTGTAACGATACTGTTGGAGCAACATCATGCCCTGGCGTAGCCCACAGGCTAAAATAGCAACGGGTCGTCGGGCAGGCACGCCGGCTTCAACACTGGCTGTCAATGCAGAGAGTTGCTCTTGGCCAGCGACGATCAAAACCACTGCCTGGTCAGATCATTCGTCACAACACTATCTTTTCATAAGAACAGGTAAATATGATTATTTGTGACTCATTTTCAATAACAATGTGAAGCTCAAATTAAACTGAAATTCACAACTTTCAAAAAATACCATCAAGCAGAACAGGTACAATAACTTCCTCACTTTGTTGGATCAATTTTTGATCACGGATAAGAAATTTTAATATCCCTTAAATGCAAAAAAATAAGGAAAAAATAAATGAAATAGAATGGCACTTGGTAGGATACATACCTCCGCCAGGCAAAACAGTACAAGTTGTGTATCCCACTGATAGGCCGCATCAGCATGCGGACCTTCAACAAAATCGAATCGCCTTGTTCTTGTCACCTACCCAACTCATCCAACAAATTTTGTCATAATCCATCTATAACTTTATGACATATCGTGCTATATATCGCTTCTGGTCCATCTCTCAATGTTGAAGGGTCACTTTTAAAAATTTTAAATTCCAGTATCCGGATCCAGATCTTCGTCAAAATCGAACCAATTCATCCTTATCAAACACCCAACCTGATCACCAAATTTCGTTCAAATCCACCCTAACTTTTTAAGATATCATGCTCACAGACAGACAAACATAGTTGAATACATAACCTCCATCCACCTTTGGTGGTAGAGGTAATAAGGCAATGGGGAATTTAGATCGTTGTGGCCAGGTGATTTGTCATGCGATCCATAAACCCAAACAAATCTGCAACTATTTTGTTCAAAGACTGTGTTGAACCTTAAAAACAAACATGGGAGAAGGACACAGTCAAGTAATGCAACACCAGTTTGAATAGACACCAGGTCAGGTCAGGTATGGGAGCATGCACCGGAGCAGCGCGTCGCTGTGTCCACTTTCCGTCGCTACTCCAGGGACCTCCATCTGGCCATCCCCCAGGCAAATGCCAATCAACCTGCTGCAACCACAAGGCACATGGTCGGCCTGTTGGCCTTCTTCACTCATGAGGCTTCCTCACTGAGAGAATCTGGTGAGCAGGATCAGCATCAGGAAAACGAGCCACATGTCCATACAGCCGTGGATGACGCTCACGGAAAATACAGGTAACAAATCTCATGAGTCTCTCTCAGCAACTGCTTGTTGGACACAAAGTCCAACCAGCGATAGCCAAGGATTCTCCGAAGAGACCTGGTACTAAAGGAATTAAGACTTTGTCTCAGATCCTTGGTCAGAGTCCAAGCACTCGGACTTTCATCCTCCTGCATAGGTACCAACAGTACCACACCCCATGATCCAGTGAATCCATGACTCCCCAGGCCCGACCCAGAGTCTATTGACTTCTGGCTCAAAACATGCAGAGACATAAATATCACTGCCAAGGTAAGTAAATCTCTCCATGACCTCAACATCCTCATCACAAACAGGTGCAGAAAAGATGGCAGCATCCAAGATGCCAATGAAAGCCTGAATCTTCGTTTTCACTCAGGAAATCCGTAGTCCCAGTGGCTCCGATTCCTCAATCAGTGCCTCGAGGGCCCCTACAAGGATATAAAGCATCTCTGCAAAGATGGCTGAATCATCTGTGAAATCAAGGTCAGAGATCTTGACATTTCCAAGTGATGCACCGCAGCTTGATCTCTCTAACATCTTCCCCAGAATCCAGTCCACACAAGCGTTGAAGATTGTGGGGGTCAGTACACACTCCTGACGAACTCCAGTAATAACTGGAACCAAGTTGAAGATGGAGCCACCAAACCTCATAGCACTCCATGTACCAGAGTGTACAGTGGCTATAGAACGTCCACACCCCCTTTCAAAATTTTCACCTTTTGTTGCCTCATAGCTTGGAATTAAATTGCATTAAATCAGACTTTTTCTACCTTAATTTACCTCCACCACAGAAGGTGAAGGAGGTTATGTTTTCACCCCTTTCTGTCTGTTTGTTTGTTTGTCTGTGTACAGGATATCTCAAAAAGTTGTGGGCGGATTCAGATAAAATTTTGTGGACAGGTGTGATGTGTAACGAGGACGAACTGATTAGATTTTGGTGAAGATCCAGGTCTGAATCCGACTACTCGAATTTTTAAAAGCGATTCTTCACCATTGAGAGATAGGGCCAAAAATGATATATAGCATGATATCTCAAAAATATATTGGGCCCGATATGTTCTCATGGATCAGGCATTACGTGGCAGAGGTATGCGCTCGACCAAGTGGCCTTCTAGTTTGCACATCGTAACCCACAACTTCCAAGTGAAAAACAAATTTCATAAAATTAATTAAAAATACAAAACTAGAATATCTTGGTTGGATAAGTGTCCACCAAGTACATATACTTTGTGGAGTTAAATACTTTGTGGAAGTACCTTTGACAGCAATTACAGCTGTGAGTCTGTGAGGACAGATCTCTACCAACTTTGCACCCCTTGATTGGGCAATATTTGCCCATTCTTCTGTACAAAACTGGGCAAGCTCAGTCAAGATGTGTGGAGAGCATTGGACAGCAATGTTCAAGTCATGTCACAGATTTTCGATTGGATTTAGGTCAGGGCTCTGACTGGACCATTCAAGGACATTTATCTTTTTGTTTCCTCGCCACTCCAATGTAGCTTTGGTCGTGTGCTTTGGGGCATTGTCATAATGAAAGGTGAGCTTCCGTCCCAATTTCAGCTTTCTTGCAGAGGGCATCAGCTTTTCCTCGAGGATTTTTCTGTATTTTGCTCCATCCATTTTCCCTTCTATCCTGACAAATGCCCCAGTCCCTGCTGATGAGAAACATCCCCATAACATGATGCTGCCACCACCATGCTTCACAGTAGGGATGGTGTTCTTTGGTTGATGTTCTGTTCTTTGGTTGGTGTTCTGACCTGAAAATCTGGGTTGGGTACCACCATATCAGCCAGACTGCTCTGTACCGTGTCTTGCTCGGCACAGGGCAGAACACCCGCCCTCAAGTGATTCCCCAATCCAAGCCTCCCAGTAGCCAGATTACAGGTGCATGCCACTACGCCCAGCAGGGGTGGGGGGCGGGGGTGAGGGGCAGGGGTTGAGGACTTTCGGTTGAGTGGGGCAGTCGAGTTGTGGTAGGATGTGGGGAGGGGGGTTGAAGGAGGATTGAAGGGTGAGGTTGAGGCCTTTGGGTCTGGGAGGGGGGTTGATGACTTAGGGTTTGTGGTGGGGGGGGTATGACTTGGTGTTTGCCGGGATGAGGGGAGTTGTGGACTTGAAGTCACATTTTACATTGTGTGGATGTATTACAGGCCTCTACTCGTTCTTTTTTAATGATAGGATGCTGTACCATTGGACGCATCTATCGATCAGAGAAGGGTTTCAAAATTTATACATTTCCTGTCGATGCCGAAAGGAAAATAAAAATTGGGGAAAATAAAGTTGTCTGTCTGAGATAGAAACCCACTTCGTGGTTATTTCTGTGAAAGGTAAGTTGTAGTCAGGTGTGTGTACATTTGTGCGTGATGCTGTAATTGTATCGCAGTTGGCAGTTGGGTATAACTCGGAAACAGACATAAATCATCATTGAAACTCATGAACAGACATAACTACTGACTGACTGACTGAATGAGTAACTGACTCACTCACCCACCTATGGACACTGCTACATCGCATAAGCTCACCTGACTAAAATCCAGGTGAGCTAAGAATGTCTGTCTGTCTATGTCGCCATTTTTCTCAGAGATGGCCAAATGGATGTTCGTCAAAATTTCAGAGGTTCATCATTGAGTGCTGGGAAAGTGCTTTCAGCAACAAAAATTTAGAAAACTTTGAAAAAAAACGATTTTTTTTTTTTTTAATCACTGCATCGTGCCTCTGACTTTGTAGCCCATGTGACAGGGAATATTAAATTATTCTCAACCCCATTTCTTAGTGAGTGTATGGAGGTGTTTTAGGCCTCCACAATTTTTTTTTAGGAAAAAACAAAATTTGATTTCTTCAAAATGCCACCATGATTACAACAACACCGGGTACCCCTGCAGGTGTTTTACAAATGCTGATGCCCAACAACGTGATTTTGTGTCTAGAATAATGCTCTAACCCTAATAGTGTGGTATGAAGTGTAATCCCTTTGGATTTTTGTGCTAAAAATGATTTTTTTAGCATTTTTAGTTTGATTTGGAGTCTCGATGTTGAAAAATGATGGGGTTCAAATTTCCCGTCCTTAGATCTCATTCTGGAGCCCCCCTGTCTTCTGCGAGCCCGCCCCACCTCCCCCCCCCCCCCCAATCCAGGACTGAACTCATGTCTATCGCCACTGATTATGAAACAATTTTAGGAATATTGTTTTATTTTGAAGAACTTTTGGAATATGTTAATGCTTTTTTTTTCTGCTTCAGATGAGACATTCTAATCATCATGTCAAGCAGTGTCTGCAATGAGGGTGCTATCCCAAGCAAGAGATTGGTGAATAACCCAAATATGATTGAAGATCTAATTGTTTGCTGTAATGAACGATAATCTTTGGGTCAGCTTAATATGACCCAACTTAGTGACTGCTTAGGTATCTTGAGTGAAGCGGAGCGCAAATCTGTGTGTTATCACACTGAATGTCGGAAACCTATCGTCAACAAGAGCATGATTGAAAGGCTCAGAGGTAAAAGAGCCCGGCCTGATTGCTCTGCATGTTCCTCTCGAGGGCCTGGGTGACTTTCCAGTGCAATTGATTCTTCCCCCCCAAAAAGGACAAAAACCACACCAAAGGCCCAGGTGTGTTTGTTCTGGTCCTGCAGCTTTTGTCCTAATGATGCTTCAGAACCTCTTCATCGCGTTTTTTTTCGGAATGGGTGAAAACTTCCTGAAGATAAAATGCAAGACTCAAGATGACCATGTAAGAACTTGTGTATCTGAGTTAGAGAGTGCCGGGGATGCTTCTGCTCTTGAAAAGTACGATCACAGGAAATGCTTGCATTATACACAGTGCACCTTTGCTCCATTAGATTACAGTAATGCCCAGCTCATTCTCTCTGTATGTGATGAACAGCTGCTCCTCTCCATTCAAAACACCCTCTCTGATGATGATGTTACCCTAAACATGGCTGAGGTGAATGATGCATACTTGTCAATTTTGAAGAGGTACCAAGTTGAGGTTAATGAGACAGAAAACTACCGCAAGCATCTGAAAAAAAAAACTTGAATCTGAACGGCTTCCTAATGTCCAGTTTGTCATATCGCTATGCAAAAATGAGCCTCACAATGCCATCCTCCCAACAGCAGTTAGCATTGCTATGGAACTTCCGTCTGTCCGAACTTCCGTCCATCCACGATGGTGGATAATGATGACAATTGACCACTTGAAGAGCATGGCAAACATTCTACGAGAGGAGATAATGGAGTACCAAAATCGGTCATTCAACAGTAGCTTTGAAGACTGAGAATCTTCCGCTACTCCAGTTCTTCCTCACTCATCTCCTCTTTGGCCGTCATGTTCTCAAAGTTTCTGGGATTCGCAATGAAAATGTAGACAAAGTTGTTGACGTCACTTGCCAGTTCCGCATCCGAAATACTAAAACTGATCGTCAGGTGAAGCATCAACCAAAGAAGGAAGATTGGTTTTTGCAGACTGTCCAGACACTTCTCCCAATTGACCTGTCCCATGTCTGTCAGAGATTCTATCTTCCTCAAAGACCAAAAGTAGACTGACAACCATGTTCGCCCAAGGTTTGCTTGAAAACTTTGCCAAAAACAGGGTCTTCAAAGCTGGTTGTTGTGCACAGCAACAAGATAAAGCGCTACGACTTTGAAGAAGAACATTCACATGAAGAGGCCGATTCGCTTATTTCTCACCAAGTCCTGTCATCTGTAGCCGAGAATGCTTGGCAGGAGATATGTGTTTTGTCACCAGACACTGTCGTTCTCATGCTTCTTCTTGACCCGGTCTCTCATGGTCGACTTGGAGCACTAATTCGCCTCAAGTTCTTGACTGGTAATGGGACAAAATAAAGAGAAATTGATGTGGTAGGGCGAGCGCAAGTAATTGGACGTCACAAATGCCAAGGACTCATTGGACTCCACAATTTCACCGGTGCTGACTGGGGTGGGGCATTTGTGGGTATTTCCAAGGAGACTTGGGTTGGTGCTGAAATGAAGCTTGAAGAAGATGACCCAGCAATAAACTGCTTCAAGGTGCTTGGTGAAGGTCCTATTCAGTGTCCTGGTCAACGGCGAATTGCCACCACAGGTTAAGGGTTTGGAGCAGCTAATCTGCCACTTGTACTACTCGGCAGGTCCCACAACCCTACCAGCTTGAAGATGGGAAATGTTTCGTTTCAAGAACTTGGAAGGAGAGATGTTACCTCCTACTCCTGCTGCCTTACTACCACATATCACACATGCAAATTACATTACCATGCGTGATAAGTCATACACTCCCAACTGTCCGGCTCTTCCTCCCATTGAAGAAAATGGTTGGAATGTTCAGGAAGGTGTTTATGTTCCAGTGAGGAGTCTCGCCTTGCCCACCCCTCGAGCTGTGATTGAACGACGAAATGTGCAAGTAAATCAGGGTGTAAAGGAAGGTGCAGCTGCTTCAAGCACATAATTCCCTGCACTTCTCTCTGTAAGTGCTATTGCAGTGAATGTGGAAACATAATTAAGGATGATACCCATGAGGATGACGAATAAATCAGCAAACAGTTTCATGTGATGGTGATTGATGTGGATAAGGACAAGGATGATAAATAATTACGTACTTGGTTTGGATTTTTATTTTTAATATCACTTTGTACTTGTGTAGATTAAAACATTCTGAATTTATCAAAAAAGGACAAACCGAAGGTGCATTGCCAATTTTTACAGTTCTTCTAAAGTATGTTTTTCATTCTAGTTGGACTGCATTGTGAAACAAACCCAATATTAAAGGTGTACATTGTGATTGGTATTTTCAGTATTTATTTCATATATAGTCTTGTGTGAAAAATCGCGCGGATCATCTAATCAGAAGGTTCAGTTTAAGTCAGATCCCTTGATGATGTATAGATCGCTCAGGGTATGTCATTTATTGACTCATCTTCATAAAAAATAAAAATAAATCCCCCAAACAACTCATGTCAGACACATTGATTTATTATTTACCCCAGATAAGCACAGGTTTATTACATGTCCATTAATGGAACACCCCCTCCCCCCTGATCTTGCCCATGACAGGGGGTCAATGAATGTACATGTCACTTTAAAAGTGTCAAAAATGGATTCAGAATCATCATAAACCCCTAAAGTGAATCTAAGGTTATGAAAGTAGGTTCATTTTAAGCGGAGCTAGTGGGGGGGGGGGGGGAGATAGGGGGAAAGGGACAGAGAAGGACCCAGGACTGGGAAGATTTGAACCCCATCATTTCCCTATAGTTTGACCCTAATTCAATACAGAAGAGCAAAAAAAACAATTTTAGCACAAAAATTATACAGGAGATACTTTTAAGGAAACTTCATACCACACTGTGAAGATTTACCATAAATAGGTGGATATATCAGGAATGGGCTGCAATTGTTGAACTGTCCTCCCTTGACAAATGGAAATTAAATTGGTCAAGCACAGTGAGCCCACAGACAGATCACAACACTACTTTGGGACACCCTGTATACATTTTGGGTGCAGAGAAAAACAGCTTGAGCAGTTTCGGTGTGCTGTGCTTGGATACAAAATGGTGTCAGATTGCAAGTTGTCACTAAGAGTATCCAAGGGTTCAACTCCAACCAGACCTCTCCCTCCTCATGATGAAGTACCTCAAACAACCCCCCCCCCAATCAAAGAAAGAGTGAACCCCCCCCCCAAAAAAAGTCAGAATACTCTCCCCCAGAAAAAGCCCTCCCCCCCCAAGGCAGAGTATATTCCCCAAACTCTGCCTCCCCTCCAAGGGTAGAGTATCGTAACCCCCTCTCCCCACGGGCAGTGTATCTGAACCCCCCTTCAAAGGATAGGGTATCGTACCCCCCAAAGGGCAAAGTATCCTAACCTACCCCCCCAATGTCAGAGTATTATAACCCCCCTCCCGTGGACAGGGTATCCTAACCCCTACCCCCTCCCCAAGGGCAAAATACCTCAACTATCCCCTCCCCAAAGAGAGAATACCCCAAACATCCGCCCCTCCTCCATCCATCCATCCATTCATCCATCCATCTCTCCGCCACCCCTCCAAATCCAGGGACAGAAACACCAGAACAGAACTCTCTTTCTCACTCTTTCTCTCTTTGTTTCTTTCTTTCTTTCTTTCTTTCTTTCTTTCTTTGTTTGTCTATCTCTCTCTCTCTCTCTCTCTCTCTGTCTCTCTCTCTGTGTCTCTCTCTCTCTCTCTCTCTCTCTCTCTCTCTCTCTCTCTCTCTCTCTCTCTCTCTCTCTCTCTCTCTCTCTCTCTCTCTCTCTCTCTCTCTTCTCCTATCTCACTCTTTCTCCCTTTTCTCCTCTCTTTCTCCTTCTTCTCCCTCTCCTCTCTTTCTCTTTCTCCCCTTTCTCCTCTCTCTCTCTTTCTCCCTCTTCTCCTCTCCCTTTCTCCTTCTCCTCCCTCTTCTCTCCTCCCTCTCCCCTTCCTCGGCAGGTGAAGTAAGTACCCCAAAAACGCGCCCCCCGCTCGAATGTCGAACGAAGTGTGTATAATCCGGCGCGGCGCCTCCTCAGATTACCCGCACGTGTTTCACACACATCACATCCACAGAGCACCCGCTCCCAATGGAATCAGTGTTGCCCCGAGGGGACCGCACTCCATCGTGCAAGCGAAGCATTCACTAATCATTCATTACCACTCGCACTTAAAAAGGAAACGAATGATATACTTGCGCTACTTTCACAGGCCTGGAAATGTTTCCCTGCGCCTCTCCCATCGCCGGTGCGCTCGCCATGCCTCGCTCGTCCACACTCGCACACCATCGACCTCTTGTTTAAAGGCGCACTCTGGTGACGGCGTCGTCCATTTTGTTTCGCCTCAGCCGCGGGGAAAGATTTCTTCTCGTCGAGAAAAACACCGTTATCTGGTTTTCTTCCCCCGAATCGAATCCAAATTTTAAAATAAATACATATTCTCTCATCGAAGCGAAGTTGTCAGCTAATAACGGCAAACATCGCAATGATGGCACTTAGCTTCAAATAAAATAATACTTTGTTATCAGCAATCGGTTTACTCCTCAATGTGAGCAGACTTTCGTTCAGGCATTTTGAGGTGTATCCAAATGTTTTGCCTTTCGAGGAACTGCACACAAACTACCCACGGAGCTTCAATAACTGGATGAACTTTTGGCCAATGAGAGCGCACTTGCTGATGAAGCCACGCGGCCGCCATATTGGGACTCCCGCCATATTGGACTCCCTACCGATTGGCAGTTTGAGAGTGAACAATGTGGACAAAGCATCACAGATTACTAGATTAGCAGGTTTTTAAATCAATTGTGAGTTGTTTCATTTTTTGGGGGCTTTTTCATGTTCTCAACTATTTCACAACATAAGGTCCTGTGTTTTAAATATATATATTTCGCCACAATATTAAATAATTATTTAGATTTTAGACCCAATATTGTTACGACTCTCGCAGCCAGGAGCACTCAACATTCAGGTCCCTATAGAACAGTTATATCGTTAAGTGTGTGTTTTTAGTTAGGGCCCCCTACCTGTGTCTAACGGGAATTACATGTGTGCGCTACGGAGTTTCGTTTACAACAAACCTCCTTCACTTCACTTCACACACCGACGCCATTGCCCACGTGCGTTCTGCCACGTACGTGGGCTGAGATTTCCATCGCCTCAGACGGGGATTCCGCCCAGGAAGGCAGGGGGCGTGACCCTTGTCCAATCACGCCACAGAGAGCGACTTTCCCACGACACGCCTGCCAATGAGGGTGGAGAGCGCCTGAGATGGCGATTTTCTCACCCCGGAGGTAAAAGGAATAAAAGGAACGCCAGGCTGGGAGCATTTGTGGTCGCGGTCATGGTTATCGTGGTGGTCGTCATTGTCGTCTTGGGGGTCGCGGGTCTTGGTGCTGGTTGGTTCGTCTGGTCCTGGGTCATCGGCGTCTCTGATCTTCTCCTTGGTCGATTGGTACGTGGCCGGTTGGAGAGTGCGGTACCTTGTGCTTGGAGCAGCATTGTGTTGCGGGTTCGAGTCCCGCCGGGCCGGACCGTCGAAGACCACACGAGGTGGACAAGTCCAAGCACAGGCTCTGGTCTCCAGCTCTCCTTTCCTCGAACTAGAAGTCTTCAATAAAGACCTGACAGGGTCCGTGTGTGTGTGTGTGTGTGTGTGTGTGTGTGTGTGTGTGTGTGTGTGTGTGTGTGTGTGTGTGTGTGTGTGTGTGTGTGTGTGTGTGTGTGTGTGTGTGTGTGTGTGTGTGTGTGTGTGTGTGTGCGCGCGCGCGCGCGTGCGCGCGTGCCTGTCTTCAAGTAGAATTGTGTAGGTGCTTTCTTTTGTTCATTGCACATTGCATTTCTTATAGTCGTGATAGCTCTACTCTTTGTGTGTTCCCTTCCCCCTATTGTAAATAAATACCCCTATTGTTGAATGTACGAGCTCGTTTCTGTGGTTCTATCATTGATTTGTCACGCTGCGAACGGGAACTAGGAGGTCTCGTTGCTGCCGAAATCGTGCAATCGTCCCGGCAGGATTCTGGTACTCTCCGCTCGGTAACGGCCCGGATCGTACAGATCCCGCCGATGGTGAATTTCCCCGGTAGTTTGGACGACGTGGGTATTTAAGTAAATTGGAATTGGCAATCGACCCTATCCCACGCGGTCGACCTATTGGCGATCTTCGGTCCGATAAGGGACCCGTCGGCTCCGGAGTTATCCGGGGTGACGGCCTATAAATTCCGGGTGTTCGGTGGAGCTGACTCTACTACTCCATCTAGCGGTCGGTCGTGCTCGCCACCGAGACCCGGCCCCACAACAATATAGGGGCACATACTATTTGGCATGCTCTGTAGATTTACTTGTGTGTGGCTGATAATGCTTATAGATCTCGACCTAGATAAATACCGCAATGGCCATGATTCACCTGATGAAATACTGAATAAAAACTGTAGTTTTCCATACATAGGGGAGAGGAGGGTAATTTGACTCATGGGGTAAGTTGAGCCATGGGGGGGGGGGAGTAGAAGCTGTGGGGTAAGTTGAGCACGGGGTAAGTTGCGGGTAACTTGAGCCATGGGGGAAGTTGAGCCACCCCATGCGGATTTTCTTCGCTGCATGTTTCTCCTTCGTCTAAAACTGCTTCTTCCTTCAATCAAGCAAAGTATGTGACTTGTTATGAATAGATGGCACCACCTTTCAACTATCTCCATCCTGGCACTTCGTGTCGAAGGTGGCTCAACTTACCCCCCTCTCCCCCAATTGTTGTGCTTTACGAATTATGGTCAAGGAATACAGTAGACCTTTACACACCTTTAGTTTGTTTGAATTGCTATTTTATTTGCACTTGAGATCTTTTCAATGTACAATACAGATGCAGACAAGCAAGAAAACCATTTTATTCTCAGTTGAGAAACCTACAGGGAAAATATCTTGTCTTTGATTAATTTGCTTCACCTCACATAAAATTACTGATTCTTGAAAAGGATAAGTTTTGAAAACTGCTTACGGATATTGCTTCCTGCAATGAGCGAGGTTTGATGTTTGGCAATATGGTGCGTCCTGATGTTGATGTAACATGCACAGATACAATTTATGACTGCACACACATGGTTGTTCTCTGATGTGCTGTCCAGAATGTGGTCGGACAAGTTGTTGAACACTTCTTTGTAAATGGCCTCTTGGATGGTAGACACAAGAGTGAAGGCTCGTGCTGGCTTGTTGCCTGTGGATTTGAGTATTCTCTGGAAACACCGTTCCGTAAATTCAGACACTGCAACTACCCTTGGTGATGCCATAACCAGACCACCACAGTTGTTTCGCTGCACCAGTGAGTATTGCATTTCGTGGCGCATAAGCAATCGCTTGTATGCAACTACAAATTGTCATGCAGTGGGGTTGTTATTGCAACTCCCAGATGACCTCACTGCAGCAAAAAATAACTCCAGGTGGTCCTGGCTCAGTTTGTAGGTGAGGAGCTATTTCAGAAATGGTCTCCAGAACACTTCGTTTGCTGGTCTTAGTGGACTTTTGTACGCGTTCGCAAACGGACTTCGTGATTTGAAAATATCAAATACATTATTTAAAATTCTGATTAATTTCGCTGTTGCATCGCACTGTTGGAACCGTGGTAATTTCAAGACCTGACTGCAAAATTCCAAGGCATCTGCACTGGAGCTGATCATCTATGCCTGGTGTTGGCTTATTGGCTAGAGTGGTGGACTTGGGATCCAAGAGTCCTGAGTTCAAACCCTGCTTTGCTGTTGAATTAGCACCAGGTGGGGTTGACTCGGCCTGTCATCCTTCCAAGGTCAGCAAAAATGAGTACCAGCTTTCTGGTATCCTCTGTCAGAGTGGCAACCCATCCAGGATTGTTCCCAATAGTTGAGGAGACTGCTTCAGCAACACCAATGCTCAGCATAGAGTATGGTTCCAGTGGATGGATGGATTGTCTACAATGCCAAATTAACTTTCATTTTTACTTTTTCCCACTTCATATGACAACTGTGCAGTTTGTTTTTTTAACCCTAACCCTTCATGCTCTTGCATTCTGTGCAGTTCTTCAAAGTAGGACCGTTTTATTTCTCCACCATCATTGTCAATTATTGTTCCTGCATTAGCCAGGTGTTTCAAACAAGTTTAAGATGTAGCAGATGTCTGCAGAGTGGTGGACTTGGGATGCAAGGAATTACCACAGGAAAGGAATGGGGTAGCAATGGAGGTCGAGTCATCATCATCTTCAATATCAGCTCCAACATTCACATCACCTTGGAATAATTCTGCTTTTTGTTCCTTTGTTTCCGATACCCTTAGTGCCAAAGCAGTGAAGGCCTCTTGAGTAAACCCAGGATCATCCTCCCCACACCCATTGTTTGTCCAAGTCTCCATCTATATTGGCTTTCAACTGTGTTGTTAGTGTCCCCTCCCTCTACTGTTCCTTTCATCCTTTTGCGTCCTGATCCCTTCAGTGTACTAGTACTAGCTCTTACACGAGCCTCGATTATCTATACCAAAAAAAACACTTTGGTACCAGCTCCATATAATTGACGGGCGAGGCAGTGCAAGTTGGAAAGTCCATTGGACGTCGTAAACTTTAATATCTTGGTTGGTACTGTATATATAATAAAGTAAACTATCATATAATATCTTGAAAACTTTATTTATTAAGTAGATAAGCCTTTGCTGAGTAAAACTGAAGTGTTAATGCAAATGCTCAAATAACTGGAGAGTACTCTTTTCTTGATATCGTTTTCCCCTTATTTGTTACAGCTCTTTTCATCACTTCAAGAGGCATGCCACTCTCTGTTTTCTCTAGTAATTCAACACAGTTGTCATAAATCAAGCCTTTGTTCTTCAGGTTGTTGACCACTATCTGAAACTATTTCATCTTGGTTTCAGGTCTACGAGACTTTTGTTCACTAAATTTGAGTCTCTTTCCGATGCGTGGTCTTGTGTTGGTGGAGTTTCTGTATTTGTGCTGCAGCTTGCTTATGGTGTTTCTGCTTCTCCACTTCCATGAACCCTCTTTGCAGAACACTTCCTCTTCTACAAAGGCTGTAAATATACAAGATAAATGTAAATAACAAGTCTGAGAGTCATGCTTTGAGAAAAGTCACATGTACAGTATGTTCATCTAAAATGTAACAATAATGACACATATTTTTATTTTGTTCTTGACACATTTGTTCTTGGCCAATCTTGGGACCGAATGAATACACACTGAGCTCCCACAAGAATTAGTCAACAGACTTTGTGAATTAATTCATGTTATTAAGTTGAAAGATGATATAGTGTATTTCAACTTATTTTACCTAGCAACCTGACAAAAGTTTATGGAATAAGGTTAATTCACCGATATGAGATTAACAGGTGGCTGTTGTGTTCCTGGGCATAACAACCACATGCTGAGCTGCTACATGACTTGTTTTTTTTTTGCCAATTACTCGAATTAGGAGGTTTACATATAACCAGAAGCCTGACGACCATTCAGTAGATTCTCATACAAATATACGTGCCAGGACTACAAGGAGCATTTGAAAACACCACATCCTGAAACTTAAATCAAATTCGTAACACTGAAGCATGGACAGCTATGAGCTCTCAAAGTCGAAAATCTCCATTGTCTAAGCCAATTGCAGCACATTTTGTGTATTTGTGCCCTTGTCTTGTGTCTGTAATACAACAACTAGTTGAAGCAAACATTTATGCCAACTTTGGTGGGCACTGGTTGTGACTAAATATATGACTTCCTGAGAACCATTTTACCCCTTTGAAATTAGAGGGTAGGGTTTGACTATAACCAAAAGCTTGATTAACACAAGGTACATTCTAGCACAAATACACGTAAAGCACTACAAGAGATGTTTGATACATTGCCCTGAAATCCAGTTTATGCTCCGCTGATAAAATGAAAATATTGTTGTGGTTTCCCGCCTGTCCGGTGTGCGGGCGACTGCTTTTAGCCCATGGCGGCCGCTCTCGCCCACCGAACGGGCAAACCTAGTCGCAGCTTTCGGATCAACGCCGAAATACAGCTACGCGTGTATCTTTAATTACACCGAAAATCAGCCAACTATTCTGTCCGCACGCGACAGGGTCCGATCGCCGAATTGTCAATTTACCTAAGTATGTGCGCAGACAGAAATGCCGGGGATTTACACCTCGACGGGACCTGCTTGGAAACGAACCGCTAAGCAGCTCGCTCCGTTTGCGATTTGCCGAGCTGTTTATATCGCCAAGCCCCGCCGGATCCGATTCTCTTATCGGTTATGAAGAACCAACTATATTCCGAACTTAATTATGGCAGTTCATTGTAGGGAAGAGGAAGCAACGAGCAGGTGAGCATTTACACAAGGACATTTATTTACAAAGCACGTATACAGGCATGCACGTATGCAATCAAAGCAATTAATGCAATGGGGGTAAGGGACAGGACACGAGTAACAAAGCCTACAGCCGTTTGTCTATTTATTTCGTACACTTATAACAGTTCTACTTAAGGACACGGCGCCACAACATTCATTCAAAGAAAAAGCCCAGGAAAGGCAAGGGTTAGGACTGGACCTCGTGGGTCTTTATAGTTCACGGAGCTGTGAAGACCACAGGAACTCCGACAGACGGGGCTGGTTACCTGTCACCTTCATGGTGACTAGCTGGGCGCTCCTCAACGTCCCGTCCACACGGCAGCTGGCGCGACCGCGGCTCAGCCCAGGCCTCGTCGTGTGGCCTGGTCGATCGGGCCTAGTCGACAACGCCTCAGAGAAACGAACGGGCCTTTGCTTTTTTAGAGTTGATGCTCTCTTAAGAGCCCGCCCGTTCCCCAGCGTCGTTCGGACTGTCCCGGGGCCCGATCACCTCGGACCGTCTGCCGCTGGTTGGCGACTCCTCTCCGGCTGCGCTGCAGCGACCCACAGTTCGGCACGGCACGGCAGGCTGCACTCCAGGCTCCGCTGCGACGATCCCGACTGCCTGCTCACCACACGTCTCCTCACAGGCCGCAGACCGACTCTCCACCGACTTCAACTACTCGCTTGGCATCTCTGCGCGCCTTTATATGGAGTCCGTGAGGCGAGGTTTTGATCTCTCCCCTCCGACCTCTGACCCCCCGCTGGCTCCGC
The DNA here is from genome assembly GCF_056783735.1 of Eptatretus burgeri. NCBI lineage: Eukaryota > Metazoa > Chordata > Myxini > Myxiniformes > Myxinidae > Eptatretus > Eptatretus burgeri. Next base: position 10,914,581 of record NC_140978.1, read on the forward strand.
CCCTTTTGATCTTTTGATCCGATTTTGACGCGAAGCTCGGAGAGAGCGGACGTGGGTGAAATCATCGACCCTTGTCCCAACGAAGGAGTCCCCGCGTCTGGTGGCAGAGATGTTGTTCGTCCGTGGGACTCGCCGTAGCTGGCGAAAAGATGGCGGCGCAATGGAGATGAAGGTGAGGCGATGCTGTTCGTTGTTGGTTATGTTGTGAGATGTGGTTTAGATGGCGAGATGTCATTGTGGTGAAGGTGGTTATTGTGAAGGCGGTTGTGGAGAAGGTGGTTGTTGTGAAGGTGGTTGTGGAGAAGGTGGCTGTGGTTGTTGAGATGCGGTTGTGGTGGTTGAGAGGCGGTTGGTCCAAAATAAAGATAGCAAAAGAAAAACACTACCTCAAAGATCACAGCCCGGTTACACGAATAAATCCCTTTAGACCTCGGTGGGGAAATCTATCTGAACACAGACTTATCGACATAGTTGATCTCTGGGATACCTGAATGGTGTTCTGTGAATTTCCACAACCGTAACAATATGTTCATGTGTCCATACAAATACAAAACAATTTCCTTTTTGAAGATGTCTTGGGAAATTGAATGCAGTTGGCTCTGCATCATGCCTCAGCCTGACGGTCTGGCCGGTCCTATCAAAACAGGACTCGACTAGGACGGCGCTCGGTACAGAGCAAACCTCTGCCAGGCTGAACAGTTTACCATTTGTATCCCACTTTTAGGCTGGATCTCCATCCAGACCTTAATCAAAATCGAATTGGCTTGTTCTTGTAATCTTGTCACCGACCGCACTCATCCACCAACTTTGATCATAATCTGTCCACTAATGTTTGAGATATCATGCTATATAGCGTTTTTGGCCCCATCTTTCAATGGTGAAGAAGCACTTTAAAAATTAATAAAATGCTCTTATCCGGATCCGGATCTTCACCAAAATCGAATCAATTTGTCCTTGTCATACACCCAACCTGTCCACCACGTTTCATCCAAATCCGTCCACAACTTTTTGAGATATCCTGCTCACAGACAGACAGATAAACAGATGGGGTGAAAACATAACCTCCGTCCACCTTCAGAGGCAGAGGTAATAAAGTGGTCAGATCATATTATAGACATCCATGATGGCTGCCAATCTGCTCTGTGGATGTTGGTGATCCATTGCTTTGGAGTTTAGACACTCAGGGCAGCTGAATGTAACTGCAAATGTCAAGAAAGCAAAATTACATGTTTGATTTTTTATGAAAATTAAAATTATTGTCATGTTTTACACAATTTTCACCAAGTTAATTTGAAGCAACAAGAATACAGGACTCATTCAGTGTTGTCAGAAGGTGGCAGCCGGTAATCGTCTCCACCAACTCTTAAGACTGGCGACTGTTGTCGTCCACTATGGACCGTCTTCCCAACTTCAAATCATGAGTTAATAATAAGTTATCTTCCTACTTTTATCGTTTTTCCTCCTATTCTATAATTTTGTGGAAACCCTGCTAAGAAAATAGCTTGACCGCATGAGTACATCAGCTCCAGCCTTACCAACATGTTATAGATACATATACCTATTGTACGCATTGACATACAAGAAGCACATCCAGAAAGTGAAAGCCAAGGTAACTGCCCGAAATAACATTTTGCACAATCTCAGTATTTAAAAGTGAGGTGCTCATCCTTCAACATTACGGATCACTCATCTTGTCGTCTGTTATTGATTCAACCACAGAATGTGCATGCCCAGGATGGAAGTGATCAGCACATGTGAGTAAACTCGACCTGTGCTGATTTCGAGCTGTCGTTGTGTTACCGGATATCTCAAATCAACGAAAGTGAAAAGACTATCTCCTGTCTGCCATCGCTCCACTCAACATAAGGAGGACGGTGACCAGCAGAAGGAAACGTCTTAATCAAAGCACAGACACAAGACATCCACTATACAATCAGTTGCCATTGCAGAGCAGGTGAAGTCCAGAAAGAGTTGCCTCACCAGCACACAACCACTCTATTGGGACCCCGCTTCCACAAGGATCCAAATGTGGTGCGAAAGCGTGACAGGCGATATTGTTGTGAGGCCGATTTTCGGTGGCGAGCACGACCGCGAGATGGAGCTGTAGAGTCGGCTCCACCGAACACCCGGAATCTAGGTCGTACCTTTTAGATAAATCCGAAAGGTCACGGGTTCCTTCTCGGACCTAAGATCGCCAATAGGTCGACCATGTGGAATAGGGTTAATTGCCAATTTCAATATACCTAAATACCCACGTCGTCCAAACTACTGGGGAAATTCACCCTCGGCAGGATCTGCGCGATCCGGGCCGTTACCGAGCCGGATCCAAGTCGTACTGCGAGCGGAGAGTACCAGATTCCTGCCGGGCCGATTGCACGATTACAGCAACAATGAAGCCTCCTAATTCCCGTTCGCAGCATGGCAAACCAATGCTGGAAAGGACAAGGAAGAGCTGGGACAGTCAACAATAGAGAAATTTATTTACAATAATTGAGGGATGAGGGGAGCACGTAAGGGCAGAGTTATCCGAATATAAAAGAAATGGAAATTTATACACAAGCACTTATACAGTTGCTACTTAAAGACGGGCCCACACACAGACACACACAACGAAATGGACCCCGTCGGGTCTTTATTGAAGGCTTCCAGCTCGAGGAAAGGTGAGCTGGAGACCAAAGCCTGTGCTTGGACCTGTCCACCTCGTGTGGTCTTCGACGATCCAGCTCAGCGGGACTCAAACCCGCAACACGATGCCGCTCCAAGAACCAGATACCGCGCTCTCCAACCGGCCACGCGCCAATCGACCAAGACCAAGGAGAAGATCAGAGACGACGATGACCCAGGACCAGACGAACCAGCCAACACCAAGACCCACGACCCCCATGACGACGATGACCTCTACCGCCCCCGCTCCCAGCCTGGCATTCCTTTATATTCCTTTTTTCTCCGGGGTGAGAAAATGGCCATCTGAAGCGATCCCCACCCTCAATGGATGGGGCGTCGTGGGAAAGTCGCTCTCTGTGGCCATCTCAACCCTCATTGGCCGGCGTCTCATGGGATAGTCACCCTCTGTGGCCATCTCAACCCTCATTGGTCGGCATGTCGTGGGAAAGTCGCCTTCTGTGGCGTGATTGGACAAGGGGCATGCCCCTGCCTTCCTGGGCGGAGTCCCGGTCTGAGGCAATGGACATCTCCGCCCACGTACGTGGCCGAACGCACTTGGGCAATGGCGTCGGTGTGTGAAGTGAAGTGAAGATTTGTTGTAAACGAAACTCCGCAGCACACACATGTAATTCCTGTTAGACACAGGTAGGGGGCCCTAACTAAAAACACACTTTCCGATATAACTGTTCTATAAGGACCTGAATGTTGAGTGCTCATGGCTGCCAGATTCGTAACACTACCCCCTCCCATTTTTACAGACTCGTCCAGAGTCGTTGACTTTTCGTGTGACCAGCATGTCTAAGTTCTCCCCTAGTACATTTTACCTTCGGATCCCTCAGTGCGGCATTTTTTCATACATGTCCCAAAAATAAATAACCTAGTGCGTTGCGTAACTAAACTATCATACTCACTCAGACAACTTAAAAAAATTGCCGGCGCTAACACAAACAACAGGTGGGTTGCAAAATATTTACAATTTTACCTTATCTATTTACACTAACCATGGCCCAGGACCTGTCATATATTGGGAAAAGGCAAAAGTCATTGCAAAGTCAACAGTTTTGCGGCTCAAACGCAGTCTCTAGCACAGGAGAATGGATGGAGATGGACTGGATGCAACACAAATGAACGCACGGGCTGCTCAATGCAGTCCCATGGTGAGGCTGCCGACAGGGCAGTCCTTGCAACACTGGAGATGGTCCTGGCGCACAAGGTGGAGATGGTTGACATGGGGCAACGCAAACAAGAGTAGCAGGCATGGGGTTATGGCAAAGGCTGGCAAATCAGGCATGGCAAGGCAAGGCAATGCGGACCAGGCGATGTAGCACAACACAGGCGGGCACATGAAGCTGGCTGGCCTCTGGTCCCGTTCCGTGAGGTTTGTGGAGGGAGTGCGGTGGTGCTGGCCGCTCTGGCAACAGGCTCGGACCTAACCTACAGTCTCCCCCTAACCTATCGCCTTCGCCTGTCTTTGTCCATACCCACTCCCTTAATTTGCAACAACAAAATTTAGCCCCTTTTTATTTTATTTTATTTTATTGTGATGATTTTTTTTTTATTTTCCTCTATAATCTTGTCTCCTGAACCCTCTTACTGTCTTTGTCCGGCTAACCTATCCTGTCCATCTACTCCCACCCCTAAGATCCTTTTTTGGAGGGGACTAAGGGAGAGGCTAGCGTCCTGTCTCGAGGCTCAACAAAGCCTCAGAATAGCCTCCCACAGATTTCAGCCATCTTACCAAGGTGGGTCCAGCGGCCCACGGAGAGAAGGGATGGATCGTGTGAAGGGGTACATTTCCTAACTGTCCGAGCATTTATTAACTTTAAACTACCCCAGGACTTTTCCATACACCTGGCTCTTTAAACTATCGGTTCTAAAAACAATGATTCCCGTCGCCAGTGTTGGTGTCCTGTTATAAATTTGGGCCTAGCCCTCAAATTTTCGCCCGTGCTTTTGCACAATTTCGTGTCTGGGCAGCGTGGCTCACATAGCAGGGATTCCCCCTCTACCGAATCTCAAACTACAGCACCCCTGGGCCCTGAGGTTGTCTCCGAGCTTACCTGCTCCCTATGAACGCGGGGGGGGTTGCCCTTCCTGGCATTACCCCCCTCCGATGCCCAAGTGGCATTTTGGCGCTACGGGTCCCTTTCCGAGGGTCGCCCGTGCCCACTACACTATCCCTGTCCCTTGGACCCTTGGCCTGCTCTGGCCGACTTCTCTGTGCCCGGGGGCCCTCTACTCGATACACTCATTGCAACAGCCACGCTCCCAGCCGGTCAATGAACTCTTGCACCCCTCCAAATGAGTTTCATGCCTTCATACACCAACAACAACAGAACGACCTCCTTTTGCTAAATTTGACTAACCCACGAACTAACATTACACTGACCCTGGGGTCACTTGGGTGGGATTCACTCCTCCCCCCACTCATTCATTCGCACCATGCATTCCCCATTCACTCCACTCACACACTCGGGCCCGCTGACCCATACTCATTCATTGCACATTTTTCACTTTTCAATTCATACCAAACTCTAACACTGCCATTCTGCTAACTAAATTCCCCTAACTAACTTGTGCCCCCTCATCATCCCTAAAACTAATGCACGTTCCTTTTAACGCTATCACTAAGCTACGTCCCCACTACACATTCCATGTTGGTCCATGTCTCCAAAAATCCATTTCTAAATCTACTTTCGCACTAACTCGTCCACGGGCCCCATGGAGGACGGCTCATGCCCCCATGAGGCCGGTCTAACCAAGCTAAACCCATCCCACTAGCTCGTGCTCCTATGCCCAAACAGGATGTCCACCACATGCCTGCCGGGCCGTGTACTTGGAGCGAGGCATTTTTTTTTTTATACCGCCAAGGCGGCGGTCTATGGCTCACTCGCCCATCCCTTCTGTCGGGCGATAAGCGAGGCCTTGTCGTCGCCCTGCGCATCACAAACAGCGCTCGCCTTCGAGGGGTCCGCCATGTGAGCCAACATGTGCAGCTCACCCACAACTCGCACTGGGAAATCCCCGGTGACGTCACTCGCCCACGGAACCTGTACGGCTTGCCGTGCAGGCCCGCCCAAGCTTGTCGTCCCGGGGGCTCGCTCTGCGCGTTCCGCGAACGGAACATGCGGCGCGCAGCACGTGATGCCTCGCACACGCCTTGCATGGGGACCCCTGTTTGCCGAATTCAAACAACCCTCGCCACCATTTTAGCCATCCACGAGGCCTTGTTAAATCCCACGCGGAGCGTTTCCGTGCCGGATTCCCGCCACGAAGACGCGCGCGCGAGGGCCGCTTGCTAAATGCGAAATGGGCCCCGTACGCGATGTCCCGTGAAACCGGCGCGGTTCCTGAAATACGAACTAGCGGCCCATTTGGCTAGCTATACCCGTCTCCCGTCTGGGAGGGTTGCGAACGCAAGAGGGTTCGAAACCCTCTCCTGACACCAATTGTTGTGAGGCTGAGTTTTGGTGGCGAGCACGACCGCCAGATGGAGCTATAGAGTCGGCTCCACCGAACACCCGGAATCTAGGTCGTACCTTTTCGATTAATCCGAAAGGTCACGGGTCCCTTATCGGACCGAAGATTGCCAATAGGTCGACCAAGTAGGATAGGGTTAATTGCCAATTTCAATATCCCAAAATACCCACGTCGTCCAAACTACCAGGGAAATTCACCCTCGGCAGGATCTGCGCGATCCGGGCCGTTACCGAGCCGGATCCAAGTCGAACCCCGGGCGGAGGGTACCAGATTCCTGTCGGGCCGATTGCATGATTACGGCAACAATGAAGCCTCCTAATTCCCGTTCGCAGCGTGGCAAACCAATGGTGGAAAGATCAAGGACGAGCTGGGACATTCAACAATAGGGAAATTTATTTACAGTAATTGGGGGATGAGGGGAGCACGTAAGGGCAGAGTTATCCAAATATAAAAGAAATGGAAATTTATACGCAAGCACTTATACAGTTGCAACTTAAAGACGGGCCCACACACAGACACCCACACAAAGAAATGGACCCGGTCAGGTCTTTATTGAAGGTTTCCAGCTCGAGGAAAAGTGAGCTGGAGAACAGAGCCTGTGCTTGGACCTGTCCACTTCGTGTGGTCTTCGACGATCCGGCTCGGCGGGACTCGAACCCACAACATGATGCCGTTCCAAGCACCAGGTACCACGCTCTCCAACCGGCCACGCACCAATCGACCAAGACCAAGGAGAAGATCAGAGACGACGATGACCCAGGACCAGACGAACCAGCCAGCACCAAGGTCCACGACCCCCAAGACAACAATGACCTCCACCACCAACGCTGCCAGACTGGCATTCCTTTATATTCCTTTTTTCTCCGGGGTGATAAAATCGCCGTTTGAGGCGATCTCCACCCTCATTGGACGGGGCATCATGGGAAAGTCGCTCTCTGTGGCCATCTCAACCCACATTAGCCGGCGTGTCTTGGGAAAGTCGCCCTCTGTGGCCATCTCAACCCTCATTGGTCGGCGTGTCGTGGGAAAGTCGCCTGCTGTGGCCATCTCAACCCTCATTGGCCGGCGTGTCGTGGGAAAGTCACCTTCTGTGGCGTGATTGGACAAGGGGCATGCCCCTGCCTTCCTGGGCGGAGTCCCGGTCTGAGGCGATGGAAATCTCCGCCCACGTACATTGCCGAATGCACGTGGGCGATGGCGTCGGTGTGTGAAGTGAAGTGAAGGAGATTTGTTGTAAACGAAAGTCCGCAGCGCACACATGTAATTCCCGTTAGACACAGGTAGCGGGCCCTAACTATAAACACACACTTACCGATATAACTGTTCTATAAGGACCTCAATGTTGAGTGCTCATGGCTGCCAGATTCGTAACAATATGACACTGCCAGACTGGAGCTGCAGCCCACAGAATGCATGCCAGTATGCAGTAGGATCAAACGAGCCCTGGAAAGAATGGTAACGTCTTAATCACCTGCATGCTGGGGTAGGACATTGCAACGTCAAGGTCAGCAATGACCAGACAATATGCGATTGCCAAGAGGAGTCCCAGATGATATCACACCTGTTACGCTGCCGGATCCTAAAACAAAAGTGCACCTTGATTACCATTGATATTGTTGTGGTTGACGAAATTCGCAAACCACCATTCAGGTCCCTTAGGTGAGATATCTCTGTAAGTATATGTGTAGTTAGTCCAAACCCGTTGTTTAGAGGGAATAAATGTCATTCATTCGGGCTGCGACCCCTCTAGATAGCCGTTTTTCTTTTACTATCTTTATTTTGGACCAGCCGCCATTACTACCATTACTACCACCACCAACCACGTCTCAACAGCCATCACACAACAACCACCAACCGCAACGCCACTTCACAACCACAGCCACGACCCTTACCGTCACAACTCGCTCTCGCAACCATCGCATCACCGTCATTCCCGCGCCGCTTGTGGGCACCGATACTGGACTCGTGCAGGGCGCGCACCGAGCAGGGGTGCGAAAACACCAGCCTTTCCGAAGCAATCGGATCAAAAACGACTCACGCCCACTTCTGTTCCGTCCTATCAGCGAGCATGGGGCGATTTGGCCCCGCCTCCAGGTGCGTCGGAGTAAGATCGCTATATGCAGATTCATGGATCAAAAAGCATTCACGCCCACTTTTCCTCTGTCCAATGGGGAGCCAGCCAGAGGTAAAGGGTCGAAGGTGAAGGAGCGAAGCCACGGGGGCTATAAAGGGCCGCGTTCGCTCGCCGAAGTGGAGTCAAGTGGAGTTGAGGCAGTCAGTAGTTGAGTTGGGACGAGTCGAGCAGTTGAGTTGGGAAGTCAGTGAAGAGAAGAGTCGGAGAAAGCAGTTGGACGGAGCTGTGGAGAGTTGGAGAGGTGGCGGCGGCGAAGACAGTTGAGGGGGCGCTCGTGTCAGAGTCGGGGAGCTGCGGAGAGGGGAGGCCGATAACGCGACCGAGGTCGCGGTGGAGACGCTCGTCGCGGGACCCGAACCAGCGAGATATCCTCCTTCCCCCGAGCATCAACAACCCCCTCCTGTTTCCCCCCGCGCTGAGATAGTGCGAGAAGGGGGCCCCGTTCCCACCCCATACCAGGCAGTGCCAGCGAGGCCCGCGGAGTCGGGGCGCCACCGCCATTTTGCGGCTCATCACCAGACGGATAGGCTCGACGCGGTCTCGGCCCCAGGCCGTCTGCCCCCATCATCGTTGAGGGTGGTCCCTTTTTCTTTTGCTTTGAGTATATGTGTTGTCGGCGCCGTCTGTGAAGTAAAACTGCATAAGTGTTGCCGTGTGCCCGGTAGTCGGTAGTAGATCTGCATTGTGTTTCTTCTTTTACATTTGCTATTTGTGCATTATTGTTGTGTTTCTTCCACTTTTACATTTGCTTTTGGTGTATAATTGTATATGTGTGCTATCCGTGTGCCATCGCGAAATAAATGTGCTTTATGTTGAACTGTTTCTCCCGTTTCGCTTCGTCTTTTCTTTTATTGAATCTCCATCTTACTTCACGTAAAGGGTTGGTAGTGGGCTAAATACGCCCAATAATTAATCGAACCGTCGAGGCCGACGATAACACCGCTCGGTTATCCCGATATTACGGAGCGGGTCGCTTAAAGTGGCCCGTGTCCGAAGTCGACCTGCGGCGAGGTGCGATCGCCCGGTCTACCCTCCATGTGGGTACTTAGGTAGGTCGAATTTGGCAAACAACCCTATCCCACGCGGGGGGCCGATTGGCACGATCGTGGTGAGGCCGAAAGGCCCACCCGTGACTAGTTCCCGGCGTTAGTCCGAGAGGGTCACGACGGGATTGTCCGTCCGGTGGGCGACGTGCCGCGATTCGAGTTACGTGGCCGCTCGCACGCCGGCGGGCGCGAATCTGCAACAATATTAACAAAGCTTTCAATACTGTACCCAGACACACACCCGTGCAAAATATTCTTACAACATGGACCACGATAAACTTTGGATCACAAACTCTCTCCCTGGCACATAAGTACATGTTACACTCAACAACACCTTTTCACCTGCCAAAACCCTCCAAGATGGTCTCCCACAGCAATCTGTTCTTCCTCCAACACTTTTTAACCTTTTCCTCCATGACTTCCCAGAAGCCCCACTGCATGTGACAATCCTTACCTATACAGATGACTTTTCCACAGCAAACCATACCACAAATACAACCAGACACTTACTTCAACAATATGTTACAATTCCATCACTGACTCATACTAAACAGAATCTTGTCAGCTCGATCAACAATCCATTCTAACTCCGGACAAACGTGAATATAACTATCACCCAATGATCGCAATGTATAACCAATGACTTCCAGCTAATCGATTCTATGCATTGGGACCATACTCTGTACAGAGTGTTGGTACTGCCTAAGCAGTCTCCTGGCCTATTGTGCATAATCCTGGACGGGTCGCCACTCCAACATGGAATAATCGAATGGCTCAATCATCCCAGCAAGCTGGTACTCATTTTGCCGACCTCAGAAGCATGACAGGCTGAGTCAACCCCACCTGGTATTAATTCAATGGCAGGCAGGATTTGAACTCAGGCCCCTTGGAGCCCAAGCCCACAACCCCAACCATTAAGCCAACACCAGGCATTCCCCCCAATGAAAAACCCCAAAACACTCGTAATCTCAACCGACTCTCACATGACTTTCACTAAACACGTACAACAAACCATTGCCAAAGTCGATCAAAAAGTCAATGTACTAAGAGCATGGACACCAAATTTTTTCAATAAAAAATCCCAAACTACAATCAATAAACAGTTTATGCTTGTCTCTCAACTGATGATGATGACCACTATCAACTCTGCCAACCCAAGTTGGGCTCCCACCATATCCAAAATAAACACTAAAACCTCAACAAACCCAAGACAAAGCATTCAGAATGATCACCTCCTCTCCGCAAACTCACCGATATAGACCAACCTCAACCAGAAACAAAAATACTTGTTCTCAATCCTCCAACACCACCTTGATGTCAGAGGCACACACTTCATTGATGCCACCCAGACACCACCCGTGTCACTTGTTCAATTACCCACCTCCTCCCAAACAAAAATCCACCTCACCAGCAACTTATTGTATCAACACAAACTCGATCTAACTAATGACCCGCTCTACCCACACTGTCACCTTGAACCTGACACCGTACCGGCGTACACCATCGAATCACAACCTGCCCTCAACTAGCATAACATGGACAACTCTTCAACATGTATTCTCTTAAAAATATTGGCGGGGATCTGGTCATTGTGGCCGGCTTCCTTGGGGACGTGAGTTCCAGTTTGGAGGCCAGAAGCTAATTGATGATGATGATGATGATATTGATGATGATGATTCGCTCACCTGTAACGTAGTTACAGGGAGCTTATGTGATGGCGCATTGTCCGTCCGTCTGAAAATACTTTCAATTTCTTCTCTGAAACTACACATACGATTTACACAATGTTCATCACCCGTGATGTACCAAAGTTTGCTCATGGCATTAAAAAATCGGGCCCGAAGGGGGTCTATGGGGGCGTCGGCCCCCAAAATAGGTATTTGCTTTCTTCTCCGAAACTACACATGCAATTCTGATGAAACTTGACCACAACCTTCATCACCCATGATGTTCCAGAGATTATTCATGGTATTAAGAAAAAAATCGGGGTCAAAGGGGGTCTAACAGGGGCATTGCCCCCCAAAATATGTATTTGCTTTCTTCTCTGAAACTACACACACAATTTCGATGAAACTTGACCACAACCTTCATCACCCGTGATGTACCAAAGTTTGTTCACACCATGAAAAAAAAATTGGGGACTTTTTTCTTCCTTTTCTGCCAATGTCTGAGTTGTATCTCGGAGCCAGCTGGGACTTTCGGAATGAAATATTGCATCAATAAATAATAATGGGAATAAAAATGTACGTGAGGTAAGCATCATTTTTGACCTTGACTTAATTTTAAGGTCATGACCTAATTATAAACATTTTCACACTTTCCACCATAACTCGGCAAAGGTTTGTCTGATCAGACGAAATTGCCCATCCTAGATAGCCCAGAACAAGGTGCATTTACTGTTAATTTACATCATACCCCTCCGGGTTGAAGGTCAATGTCAAATGGCGATCTGAAAATAAATAACGCGTTTTCTGTGATCGCTCAATTTTACCAACAAGGAATCTCAAAGACCGCTTGGCCTTCCAAGATGTCCTTGTGTCATAATAGTGTACCTGCCCTGAAGTTGTGCACGTGATATTTGATTTGTGGCCTTGACCGACCTTTTTCAGATGATGATTATCCAAAAACACCTGTTTGATCATACCTTGAATAATTTTCCTTACATTTTCATGATGTTGAGTTTTCTGGGAAGAGTGGAGATGGGGACTCATTTTCTTCGTTTACACTCTCTCCATAAACGTTGAATGAAGGCCAAAGTCATATGGTGATGGCAAGCCGCTTGCTGACGGAACACACCCGAGTTCCTCAACGGTTTCGAATGGCGTGCTTGCTTGAGTGATTAAGTCACTTGGCGAACACCCTACAAGAAACTTGACAACGGAACATACCTCAGGTCTTGTTGAGCGATCGACTCCTCATGTCAACGTGACGTCTCACTTCAGAGCCGCATGATGCCCAACCGATGGTTGTTTGCCCATGCTCCATCCTTTTCAACTGTGAAGCACCAACAGAGGAAGCAGAATGTACCATTTTGTAAAAGTCTTTGGTATGACTCGGGGTTCGAACTGCTCACCTCCCAGACTCACAGCGGATGCTCCAAACACACCTCCAAGCCTGGTTAAATAAATAATTTGATTTAAATGTTTTTTTTTCTGCAACTGCAAGGTGAAAACGAGGTGTTGACGTCAATGTGGTTCTCGCTTTTTAATACATACAGCTACTCCGGCTCATGCTCAGGAAAGACTACAACATGTAGTTGTGGCTGAGTGGTTAAGGTGGTGGACTAGAAATCCATTGGGGTCTCCCCGCGCAGGTTCGAATCTACAATCTGTGGTCACAATGATTAACATGAATCAGCATATCTTTATTAACAAGGACAAATGTGTCCAAGAGCAGCGTCCAAAAGGTTTTGTAGGCTAAAAAAAAACAAAAAAAACCCAACTTCCGATATTTCGTCACGTGCCTTGATGAAGCCAATTGCGAGACCCGTCATAATGCATTTACGTATTTACGATATATAGTGTATTTACGAAATAAATAGTGTATTTTTATGAAATTACAATACGATAAATGGAATAATCTTTAAATAGTAACGTGAACTTTTTGAAACTTTAAAGCAAATTTCCGAATATATTTAACAGTTCATGAAAGACGCTCTCAAAAGGCACCGTCTATGTGAGGATGTGTACATGTGCTTAGTATGTAAGGAGATCCGGATGTTGTATATAAAAGAGCCGAGTCCGAGAGGTGAAGGTTTTGTCTTCACAAGAAGAAGAAGAAGAAGAAGAAGAAGAAGAAGAAGGAGAAGGAGAAGAAGAAGAAGAAGAAGAAGAAGAAGAAGAAGAAGAACGCCGAGCTCTCTCTGGAGCAGCGTTCGCAATGCGAGACGCTGCTAAAAATCAAGGACCGCATCGCTCACCTCACCATTGGTTTTGAACACCATTGATGGTTTGCAGCCCTTGAACATCATTTGGGGCAGAACATATTGATTACATAAAAGGAAGTGGCGGGGCGAAAATCTACAGGATAAAGCAGGAGTGTCTGTCTGTCTGTCCATCCGAACCCGAACGACTCCCTCAGTTTTGGGGGTTGCCCCGCCAAACCTTCTGTGGAACGTTTTGGGTCCCAGTGGATGTCCGAAGGTGCTTGGGAGGTTTCAGAAATCCCTCAATAAAATGATGATTTTTAGTTTCGATCCCCACGAAGCTGATACCGATCCGGATGTGATGTCATCATGGTGTTTATATTCGTTTACCTCACAAGTGTTTGTTGTGGTGTTGTTAGCACAATGAGGACACACAAAGAGAATCAAACGCCATTTCGTCCATCAAAACAGGCCTCACTCGGCGAAGACAACAGCGGCTTCATTCGGTCGTCCACGATACTACACGACTCCACCCTCAAATCACATAATCACCCAAATACTCGGGTCGGACAACACGTCTGGATGAAACATGCGCACATTGAGCAACAGACATGACCGGCAACAGCGGGACCTTGGAAACGGGTGACGGCACCTCTCCAGATACCAAACCTGGTGCAGCCGAAACCGGAGGAAAATCCAAAATACTGTCCCCGACCTGAACATCAGGATCCACAGACAGAGGGACAGGAGGTCAGGACGTCGTCACGGGCACGTCGATGGATGAGGACACATCGAATGGCAGAACGGAATCGGTTACGTATGAATGATCATTCCTGCGAGCCAACAATTGATTCACAAGATGTTACCCAGATAAGAATGGCCGACGTACGAACTAGGTAGTCAACCCATCTGAATACTTGGATCACAGCAGCCGGTCCTGATTTCTGTCGGTGCAAATGGTCTCGCGTGAAAATTGGCTTGTCGACCGTGAACGGAAAGTCATCACAAAGACGATCCATAGCTTTCTGCCACATTGCCAGAGCTGAAGCGACACTGACACAAAGATGGGTATACTGGTACATGTCCTGATACATATTGACCGTGAGGAGGTGACGATCCTCTGGTGTGATCCAAGATGGAGGTCGGCATCGCGCAAGTCCAACTTCGTGAAATTCCAACTCCCCGCCAACTTCGAACATGTCTCGTCAATGGATGGCAGGGGATTTTGCTCCATGCAGAGGTTGGGGTTAACAATTGCTTTGAAGTTTCCACACAGATGGATACCTCCATTCTGCTCCAGCACTTTGACCACAGGTATTGCCCACTCAGAGTTCACCACCGGTTCAATGACACCAACGCTTTCCAATCGGTCGAGTTCCACTTTGACTCGATCGTGAAGAGCATATTGTACAGGTTGAGGCAAACAGAATCGTGGACTAACACCCTCTTTGAGATGAAGTTGACCTTGACCACACACGAGCTCATGAGCCCAGGCTCGAAGAGAACTAGGTGTTTTTCCAAGATCCCTGACAACCAGGAAGAAGGAGATGGAAATGTTGTATGAACACTGAAAATGTCTGCCCGATCCAGAGGACTTGTGTGCAACCAACCACAACCCAGGAGATACGGTTCAGAACCATCAACCACATGTAAAGGGAACACTGCTTGCTGTTCCCGATAACGAACCACCACATCGGTCAAACCTAATGTTTTGTTCAACTCCCCAGTGTAGGTAAGAAGGGTAGTGTGTACTGAGACCAACACCGGACAACCCAAACGACACCAGGTCTGCTTACTCACGACACTCACTGATGCCCCAGAATCCACTGATAAGTTGACTGCTCTGCCAGTCACACTGACGGACACCTCAAAGGGATGATTTGCAGCTGTTGTCATCGGAAACATGCCAAGTTGATGAACCTCATTGCCAGCCTTGACCACATTAACCGATGATGGTGCCTGGCCCTGACAGACCCTGCGCACATGGCATGTCCCACCACACCGGTGACACACTGCATTCTGAAATGGGCTGTTCGAGTGACAGTGTGAACCACCACAACCCTGACAAGACTGAGGTTTCAGCTTGTCCTGCGATGCCCTGCTTGCAAGCACCTGGGATCAAAGAGGTTCCTGATATGCTGACCAAGATGAGGAATTGTGAGCACTGCAGCATTGACAGACAAGTCCTCCCCAATGACAACATGAACATCCTTTCTTGGCTTGTTCCAAGACAGCTGCAGTTTCAACCGCCTCAGCAAATGTAATGTTTTCACACTTTTGACGAAAAACTGATGCGACCATCTTCTCATGCCACAACCCAGTGATAAAACGATCCTTCAATCTCTGTGACCGTTCATCGTCACCAAAAGGGCAATCCCTTGCCAGATGCTTGACTGGCAACAAAATCAGGTTCCCTCTCATCAGGAAACCGAACCAGCTTTTGAATTCGTATCGTGATGACCATGGTGGCTTGCCCATTTTAATGAGGTCATGCAACGTCTTGATGATGCATTAGTTGGTGACAGCATCATCCAAAAGCTTCACAGGTGAAATCAAATCAGACAGAAGATGGAACACTTCTGCTGGCAGCGACGACAAAGGAATCGCTTTCCGTTTCCCAGCATCGGCGACGTCAGTAGCGATGAAATAGAAACTGAGCTTCTGCACAAAGAGTTCAAAGTTGTCTCCGGAATACTCCAGGACCTTACCATGCGACGTCGTCATGGTTCGACAAATTGTCGTCGCCAACTGTCCATTTCGGAATGCAGTGTGTCATCGGTGTGGTGGGACAGGCCATATGTGGAGGGTCTGTCAGGGTCAGGCACCATCTTGGCTTGATGTGGTCAAGGCTGGCAATGAGGTTGATCAACTTGGCATGTTTCTGATGATGACAGCTGCAAATCATCCCTTTGAGGTGTCTATCAGTGTGAATGGGAGAGCAGTCAACGTCGCAGTGGATACCGAGGTGTCAACGAGTTTCATGATGAAGTAGACCTGGTGTTGTGTGGGTTGTCCGGTGTTAGTCTCAGCACACACTTTCTATGTATACTCCACATAATCATCATATATATTATATATTTATTTTTTAATGCACAGCACAACACCATTGTTGTCCGAGTGCACGGAATGGAGGGTGAGCACACACATAGAATGCAAAGGATATATAAAACAAGACATTCACCAACCATGGCGGTTTAATGGTTACAGAGTTCACTCTGAGTCTGGGAGGGAGGTCGGTGGTTCGAACGAACCCAGTGAGTCACAGCAAAGACTTGAAAGATGGTCCGGGCTCCTTTCTTGTTTGATGCTCAGAATTTAAAAAGGAGAGAGCACAGACAAAGGACCATCGGGTGGGAATAATAGCGCAGGTGTTGAAGTTCCTTGAAGGGAACCTGTTATTATTCATATGCAAAAACACATCGTAGTCAACAGGATTCGAACCAGTGCAGGGAGACCCAATGGATTTCTCGTCCATCACCTTAACCACTCGGCCACGACTACAAGATGTGTATTACCTGACGGCATCGCTCACCTTGCCATTCGTTTTGAACACCATTGATGGCTTGCAGCCCTTTTTTGTCATTTGGGGCAGAATATATTTATTACATAAAAGGAAGGGGCGGGGCGAAAATCTGAAGGAGAAAGCAGGAGTGTCTGTCTGTCTGTCCATCCAAACCCGAACGACTCCCTCAGTTTTGGGGGTTGCCCCGCCAAACCTTCTGTGGAACGTTTTGGGTCCCAGTGGATGTCCGAAGGTGCTTGGGAGTTTTCAGAAGACCCTCAATACAATGATGATTTTTAGTTTCGATCCCCACAAATCTGATACCGATCCGGATGTGATGTCATCATGGTGTTTATATTTGTTTTCCTCACGAGTATTTGTTGTGGTATTGTTAGCACAATGAGGACACACAAAGAGAATCAAACGCCATTTCGTCCATCAAAGCAGGCCTCACTTGGCGAAGACAACAGCGGCTTCATTCGGTCGGACACGATACTACACGACTCCCTCCTCAAATCACATAATCACCCAAATACTCGGGTCACACAACACGTCTGGAAGAAACATGTGCACATTGAGCAACAGACATGACCGGCGACGGCGGGACCTTGGAAACGGGTGACGGCGCCTCTCCAGATACCAAACCTGGTGCAGCCGAAACCGGAGGAAAATCCAAAATACTGTCCCCGACCTGAACATCAGGATCCACAGACAGAGGGACAGGAGGTCAGGACGTCGTCACGGGCACGTCGATGGATGAGGACACATCGAATGGCAGAACGGAATCGGTTGCGTATGAATGATCATAGCTGCGAGCCAACAATTGATTCACAAGATGTTTCCACGAAAGACTGGCCGAAGTACGAACAAGGTCGTCAACCCATCTGAATACTCGGATCACAGTCGCCGGTCCTGATTTCTGTCGGTGCAAAAAGTCTCGTGTGAAAACTACCTCGTCGACCGTCAACGTCAAGTCATCACAAAGACGATCCATTGCTTTCTGCCACATTGCCAGAGCTGAAGCCTCACTGAAACAAAGATGGGTATACCGGTACATACCCTGATACATATTTACCGGAAGGAGGTGACGATCCTCTGGAATGATCCAAGAAGGAATTCGGCATCGCGCAAGTCCAACTTCGTGAAATTCCGACTCCCCGCCAACTTCGAGCATATGAGGTGTGTGTATGTTTTTATGTATATATATATATATATATATATATATATATATATATATATATATATATATATATATATATATATATATATATATATGTATACAACAAAAACGAGGTGTGTTCAAAAAGTATCCAACCTTAATTTTTCGTGCGTAAACAAATGAAGCGAGGGAGGCGTGGTTTGGTGCACGTATGTAGGCAATCCTAATTCGTATGCATGAATATTTTCCCGCCTGCAGAAGCTGTAAGTCGCCGACAGACCGCCGATGAGTGAGGAAGTGAAAGTGAGCACCGTCGGATTTTCGTTTTTGACAAAATGACGGATCACTGTGGTCTCATCGCTAGTGATTGCTGTGTTGAAGAAGTTGGGATCGCTGTTCACAGTCTCCAGCATGTCCTGTGCGATCTCCAAACGGAGTTGCTTCTGCTCGAATGTTAGCAGCTTTGGCATGAACTTCGCTGAGATTCTCCTTAAGACCAAATCCTCAGTCACAATGGAATGAACCGATCCAATGCTGACGCCCGCCTCGTCTCCAAGTTCTCTGATCGTGATTCGACGATCCTGCATCAGCAGGGTCCTCACTTGGTCAATGACGATCTCATTTCGGGATGTTGAGGGCCTACCAGAATGTGCTTCACTTTCCACTGATGTGCGACCATCTTTGAAGCGGTTGTACCACTCTTTTATCTGTGTGGTGCCCATTGCTTCGTTCCCGAAGGCCTGTTGAATCTTGCGGATCGTTTCCACTTGGGAATCGCCAAGCTTTACACAAAATTTGATGCAGTGGCGTTGTTCAAGTTTTTCCGTCATTTTGTCAAAAACGAAAATCCAACGGCGCTCACTTACACTTCCTCACTCATCGGAGGTCTGTCGGCGACTGACAGCTTCTGCAGGCGGGAAAATATTCACACATCCGGATTAGGATCGCAGACATAAGTGCACCAAACCACGCCTCCCCAGCTTCACTTATTTACGCAAGAAAAATTAAGGTTGGATACTTTTTGAACACACTTCGTATCTCGTCAACAGATGACCGGGGACACTGCTCCACGCAGAGGTTGGGGTTAACGATCGCTTTAAAGTTACAACACCGATGGAGACCTCCATTCTGCTTCAGCACTTTGACCACAGGTATTGCCCACTCAGAGTACACCACCAGTTCAATGACACCAACGTTTTCCAATCGGTCGAGTTCCACTTTGACTCGATCGTGAAGAGTATATTGTACAGGTTGAGGCAAACAGAATCGTGGACTGACACCCTCCTTCAGGTGAAGTTGACCTTGAGCACAAAAGAGCCTCATGAGCCCAGGCTCGAATAGAACTTGGTGTTTTTCCAAGATCCCTTACAACTGGGAATAAGGAGACGCAAATGTCGCATGAACACTGTAAATGTCTACCCGATCCAGACGAATTATGTTCATCCAATCACGACCCAGGAGATACGGTCCAGAACCATCAACCACATGTGGAGACAACACTGTTTGCTGTTCCCGATAACGAACCACCACATCTCTCAAACCTAGTGGTTTGATCAACTCCTCAATGTAGGTACGAAGGGTAGTGTGTACTGAGGCCAACACCGGACAACCCAAACGACACCAGGTCTCCTTACTCACGACACTCACTGATGCCCCAGAATCCACTGCGAAGGTGACTGCTCTGCCATTCACACTGACAGACACCTCAAAGGGATGATTTGCAGCTGTTGTCATCGGAAACATGCCAAGTTGATGAACCTCATTGCCAGCTTTGACCACATCAACCGATGATGAAGCCTGGCCCTGACAGACCCTCCGCACATGGCATGTCCCACCACACCGGTGACACACTGCATTCTGAAATGGGCTGTTCGAGTGACAGTGTGAACCACCACAACCCTGACAAGACTGAGGTTTCAGCTGGTCCTGCGATGCCCTGCTTGCAAGCACCTGGGATAAAAGAGGTTCCTGATATGCTGACCAAGATGAGGAATTGTGAGCACTGTAGAATTGACAGACAAGTCCTGCCCAACGATGACGCAAACATCCTTTCTTGGCTTGTTCCAAGACAGCTGCAGTTTCAACCGCCTCAGCAAACGTAATGTTTTCAAACTTTTGACAAAAAACTGATGCGACCATCTTCTCATGCCACAACCCAGTGATAAAACGATCCTTCAATCTCTGTGACCGTTCATCGTCACCAAAAGGGCAATCCCTTGCCAGATGCTTGACTGGCAACAAAATCAGGTTCCCTCTCATCAGGAAACCGAACCAGCTTTTGAATTCGTACCGTGATGACCATGGTGGCTTGCCCATTTTAATGAGGTCATGCAACGTCTTGATGATGCATTCGTTGGTGACAGCATCATCCAAAAGCTTCGCAGGTGAAATCAAATCAGACAGAAGATGGAACACTTCTGCTCGCAGCGACGACAAAGGAATCGCTTTCCGTTTCCCAGCATCGGCGACGTCGGTAGCGATGAAATAGAAACTGAGCTTCTGCGCAAAGAGTTCAAAGTTGTCTCCGGAATACTCCAGGACCTTACCATGCGACGTCGTCATGGTTCAACAAATCGTCGTCGCCAACTGTCCATTTCGGAATGCAATGTGTCATCAGTGTGGTGGGACAGGCCATATGTGGAGGGTCTGTCAGGGTCAGGCACCATCTTGGCTTGATGTGGTCAAGGCTGGCAATGAGGTTGATCAACTTGGCATGTTTCTGATGATGACAGCTACAAATCATCCCTTTGAGGTGTCTGTCAGTGTGAATGGCAGAGCAGTCAACTTCGCAGTGGATACCGGGGCATCAACGAGTTTCATGAGGAAGTAGACCTGGTGTCGTTTGGGTTGTCCGGTGTTAGTCTCAGCACACACTGTTATGATGATATGTTAGGTGGTCATATTTTGGACCATTAGCTGTGTGTTAATCAGCTGTCAGGATTCTAACCTTGCTTGTAACTGTGCATTATTCAAACCTTGCTTTAAAATGTTGCTTTAAATGTTTCAGGCTACCAATGTTCCATGCACCCCACTGTTTTTGGACAGAGCCCAGCTGTTCCTGTTTCTTGGAAACTAAGCCCTTATCACCCTTCCTGTTGCTCTGTGGTGGTGTGCCCTTAGTGCAACCTTGGAGAGAACTGTGGAATTGTTCCTTCAGTGTATGCTGCCCACACATTCCTATTCTCAGTGATCACCAAAGCTTTGCCTTTGTTATCAGCAGGTGCTAGTGAAGGAGTGTAGGAAAGTTATTAGTTTGCAAGGCTTGCATATCTGAGAGTTGTGTAGGTGGCTTGGAAACTGTGGTTGCATATCTGAGAATTGACCGATTCAACTTCCCCTAGGGCCCGAGGGAGGGGGGAAAGAAGCCCACTGCCACATTTATTTCTTTTATTTCTTTGTTTCCTTATCCCTTAGCATACACTTTTAGCCCACACCCAGTTTTTCCTTTACACTTTTAGTCCACACCCAGTTTTGCTTTGTGTGATTATATATGTGATTGTTTTGAAGCATATTCTTAATGTGATTCAGGGGAGCCTGACTGAAGGGTCACTGAGTCACATTCCGCATGCGTGTGGTCTTCGGAAATAAAACGTGTAATTCGAGGATCCTCATCTGACTCTGTCATCTTACTCGGCCGAGTGGAGAGTCATAACAATTGGCGACGAGGATGGGATTCGACTGATGCTGGCGGTGTGGACGGTGGGACTCCACTTGGTGTACAGCGATCGCAAGGGATCAGCTAAAAGGTACGTGGCGATCGCACGTAGGGCACCTAAAATAGGGAGCCCCAGTTAGGCGAGCGCTGTACACTTGGTGGGTTGCGCCCTGCCGGACGCAGCTCCAGGATCTGCTCGAATCAAGAACTGTAACGGTAAACACATATGAGGTGATTCGAATGCGGTTTGTCTGAAGAGCACAAAGGGGAAGGGCTGTCAGGCAGTGTTTGTAGAGCCGGTAAGGGTCGAGGATAAAGGTATCCGTGTGAAATAAGGAGGAAACAGGTTGGAATCCTGTACCAAGAGAGGGAAGGTTAGAGGCCTTCATTGGGTTTGAGGCTATTAGGCGGCGGGTCGAAAGGGACCTCAGTCCCGGTGTAAAAGGAGAAACGATTTACAGCTATTAGGCGGCTGATTGAAAGGGACCTCAGTCCCGGTGTAAAAGGAGAAACGATTTATAGCTATTAGGCGGTTGATAAGATAAGAACAAAAGAATGGGGAATAAATCTTCAAAGAACGAGAAGATACCAAAAGGAACAACATTGAAAGTTATCAGTGACAAATATGGAATCGATAACGTAAAGGGAATACAGGACTGGGTGAAGTGGACCGCGGGAAGAAAAGATCCCTTTCCGCTGACTGGATCCTTAGATCCAAAGATATTAAACACAGTGAGTAATGCGCTGATAGAGGGCAAAGCAGGCGGCCCGAAACAAAGTGGACCACACTGGAAAGCATTGGCCGCGTGGCTAATGGAGTCGCAAGTCGAGACAGAGCATAGGCGACTCGGACTAGAAGGGACTGTGAACCAACGAAAAATACAAGACGAGGAACGACAAGGGAGACTAAAACAGGCGCTAGACCAGCTAACGGAAGTTAAGACACAGGGAGAGGACAAACAGAGGGAACTAGACCAAGTGTTAGCGCAGCTGACGGAGGTCAAGATACAGAGTGAGGAGAGACAGGAGAAGTTGAAGCAGGCGTTAGCACAGATAGCAGAAATCAACGACGACGTGAACCGAAAGACGACAACCCGACTTGGGACAACAAAAGGAATTTACCCTGTCTTAGAAGGGGACAGAGTAAAAGGAGGGACCGACATTCACCAGTTCCCCATGATACAAGCAGCAGGGGGAGATTGGGTTTGGAGATCATGGACCCCACAAGACATTAGGGGAGTAAAAGCTAGCATGGAAGAATGTATAAAGAAAAACCCGAGAAGGGCCATTCAGATATTACACGACCAGATAAAAATGCAGGGGGCAACCAGGACAGACATAGGGTTTATCTGCACTGCAGTCTTGCCCAGTGCGGTTTGGAGCCGGCGTGCGGCAGCCTGGAGTGTAAAAATGGAAGGAGAAACAGATACCACCTTAAACCGACATTACCCGGAGGGAGCCGACCGGGAAGCACAGGCACTGTACAGAGGAAGAGTACAAACCCTGATGGAAGAACTTGCGGCGGAAATGGCCCCAAGGGTAATGGATTGGCAGGCAATACAGGATGTCACACAGAATCCCAAGGAATCACCTGGGGAGTACAAGGCACGACTGTATGAGCAGATCGAACTGCACTCAGGATTTATTAACATCGCACAGACGCCCCTCCATTTCCTGAACACTATGTTCGTAGATGGACTGTGTGACGAAGTAAGGCGAGAGGTGAAAGCGGACATGCCAGGGTGGAAAACGGCTGACGTAGATGCCGTGTTTGAAAGGGCAAGACAGGCTTGGCAGACTCTGAGAGAAGAGGAACGGAGGGGAAAGAAAGATACCCAAGCTCTAGTTGCAAGAAATCTTGAATTGAAAAGCCGTAAATACGAAGAGAGGGAAAGCAGGCCTCGCTGGGAAAATCCAGATTGGGAACCCCGGTATGAAGCCGAACGGGACCAGCGGAGGCCTTGGAACCGAGAGAGGGAGCCGCAAAAACAGGGAGAATGCTTTAACTGCGGTCAATCCGGGCACTGGTTTCGGGACTGCCCGGCACCGCCTAAACAACGAGGCTGGGGCTCGCGGCCACCACAACAGCAAGAGAGACCAACGGCGCCCCTAGAGAGTATGAGAGGAGAAGGGAGACAGCAGGAAGAAACTATTGACATGAGGACACCGTGGTGGCTCCGCAAAGGGAAACGCGGAATGTAAGGGAATTGACCACGACCTTAAACGTAGAGGGGAGACAAGTAACATTCCTGGTAGATACAGGGGCCACCCGGTCAACACTAAAACAAGGAGAGATAAAGAACCTGCCACTCTCAGGTGAGTCAGTGAGTGTGGTGGGGGTTTCGGGACGGAGAGAGGATATCCCGATTTCGGACAAATTACGAATTGAAGTAGGTCCCCTGCGGGGAGAACATGCATTTTTGGTAGCCAAACACACCCCGATGAATTTGTTAGGAAGAGATTTGTTGTGCAGAATGGGATGTACCATAACATGCAAGCAAGACGGAGTTTTCATAGATGCTCCGCTGGCATTGCAAGAGGAAGTAATGACCCTCATGATGACCGAACTCGGACCGGTAGTCTATTGGTTGCGGGTTGTGTCACAAGAGGGGAGAGATAAACTGACTAGGGATTGGGAAAGTGCGAAAAGATTGCGGGACGTAGAGGAATGGTTGCGTGGCAACGACATTGAATTGAAAGAAGTGGAACTGCCTTTACACTGTACGGTCTATTATGACGAAACAGGGCAGGATTTTGATTACTCGGACAGAGTACATGAAGAGTACGCTACCACACGCACTTTAATGACAACCACTTTGTGGATCGGAAAAGAGGGAGCGGCAATGGAGGTGGAGCTAACTAACAAGGAACGTGAGCTAATGAAGCACAGAGAAGGACTTACCCCGCACGTCTCAATGGCGGTCGGTAAAGGTCATAGTGCCGAAGAACTGGGAAGAATGTTGACCAGGTTGAGATGTGCCTCGGAACCACCAGGGAGGGATAGTGAAACCCAGAGCACTTTACAGGCCAGTCGACGGGGGGATGGATGGAAGGTATGCTTACCTGATCAGATTTTGTCATGTATGTTAGAAAGGCATGAGATGAACAGCGAAAGGCCACGCCGCCAGGCCAACAGGGAAACGAGAACGGAAGAAAAACTACAGGAAGTACCTGTTGAATTATGGACACGACATCCGAATGACGTGGACAGAGTGCTAGCCGCAACGCCCGTGTCTATCCAGATAAAGGAGGGGGTACCCCTGCCTCGAGTGGCTCAATACCCGTTGCGCAAAGAAGCAATAGAAGGGATCGCTCCGGTGATAGCATCATTACGCGACCAAGGGGTGATAATACCTACTAAGAGCCAATGTAACACACCAATCCTGCCGGTGGAGAAGCCCGGAGGAAACAAATGGAGGTTCGTACAAGATCTACGGGCAGTGAATAAGTGTGTGAAAGCGTCCTTTCCCGTGGTGCCACACCCGGTTACGATACTGTCAGGGGTGCCGTCCACTGCGA
Organism: Eptatretus burgeri; assembly: GCF_056783735.1. Lineage (NCBI taxonomy): Eukaryota > Metazoa > Chordata > Myxini > Myxiniformes > Myxinidae > Eptatretus > Eptatretus burgeri. The sequence goes on from NC_140978.1 coordinate 10,939,605, forward strand.
CGCATTTTTCCGTGGTAGACTTGTGCTCAGCGTTCTTTAGCATACCGCTAGCCAAAGAGTCGCAACACTTGTTTGCCTTCAGCTACGACGGACAACAATACACCTGGACTGTACTTCCGCAGGGGTTCTGCGATAGTCCAACGCTCTTCTCGCAGGCTCTGAAGGAGGACCTGGAGGACATAGAGCTCCCGGAAGGATCAGTCATGATACAATATGTGGACGACCTGTTGGTATGCTCGGACAATCAAACGAAATGTGAAACGGACACTGTAGCGTTGTTAACAGCTCTCGCCCGAAAGGGCCACAAAGTCAGCAAAGACAAATTACAGTTTTCGCAGCCAAGGGTGACGTATTTGGGACATATACTGGAACAGGGGCAGAGGAGCCTCGGAGCTGAACGGGTGGAGACAATCCTAGAGCACCCAAAACCCGCTACATTGCGACAATTGCGGCGGTTCCTCGGGATGACGGGGTACTGCCGGCAGTGGATCCCTGATTATGCAGTTAGGGCGCGATCACTGTACGACATGGTAAAGGAGGCAGAGGGAGATAAGATCTCCTGGACGAATGGTGCGAACAAAGACTTTGAAACATTGAAACAGGCCTTGTCAAAAGCACCAGCATTGGGGCTACCGAACTATGATCTTCCCTTCACTCTATTCGTCCATGAAAGAGGAGGGTTCGCCCAAGCGGTGCTGACGCAAGAACACGGAGGAAAGAATAGGCCGATTGCGTACTACAGTAGTCATTTGGACTCGGTCGCCGCCGCCTATCCTGGGTGCTTACGGGCAGTAGCAGCAACGCAATACGCAGTAACCGCAACAGCGACACTGGTTTTGGGTTCTCCGCTGACCGTGAAGGTACCGCATGATGTGGCGGCGCTGATACGGCAAAATAAGACACAACATATATCAGCGGCACGAGCAGTTCAACATGATTTGGTGCTGTTGCAGGCAACTAATATAACGATCGAAAGATGTTCGCCACTGAACCCAGCCTCCCTAATGCCAGCGGGCGATGAGGGAGAGGCACATGTGTGTGAACGAGTGCTGGTGGAAGAGACAAAGGCTAGGCGTGACCTACAGGAAGCCCCGATCGAGAATGCAGAATTGGAACTGTTCGTGGATGGAGCGGCGAGGAAGAACCGGTGGGGAAGAACCATCGCTAGCTTTGCAGTATGCACCGCAAGCGCCACCTTGAGGAAACAATTGTTACCAAAGGGATTTTCAGCCCAACAAGCTGAGCTGGAAGCATTGATATGCGGGTGTGAGCTGGGTGCGGGTAAGACATTGAACATATACACAGATTCTAGGTATGCCTGGGGCATCTTACATGACTCTGCTGCCATTTGGGCCTTGCGTGGCTTTAAGACGTCCTCAGGGAAGGTTATCCGACATGGGGACTTGATCAAACGACTGATACGAGCAGCACAAGAGCCGCAACAGATTGCAGTGATTAAATGCAAAGCTCACACAGGAGGGACAGATGAAGTGTCAAAAGGCAATGAAAGAGCAGATTTAGCGGCAAAAGCAGTGCTCGATGAGGAGGAGGCGAACCCACAACCAACGACCGAACTTTACGTGGAGCAAATGGTAGACGGTCCACAAACGCAAGAACAGCTGAAGGACCTGCAGGTCTCCGCAACTATGGAAGAACAGGAATCATGGAGGGTGAAGGAGGGTGCAAAGCAAAACATACATGGAGTATGGGTGGATGAGCGAAATAGACCATTTGTACCCCGGATATTGCTACCATGGCTCGCCCTCACTGCACATGCGCAGGGCCATATGGGAATAAAAGGGGTGGCGGAAATTATTCGTCAAACCTGGAATGCCCCAGGTGTAACAACAGCAGCAACAGAGGTGGTTAGCAATTGTGCGACCTGTGGTAGACATAACAGGAAGTATGCCGCCAAGAAACGGGGAGCACACCCACCCCTATCCGGACCGTTTCAACACCTTCAGATGGATTTTATAAAAATGCCGGCATACAAACATCACTAATATGTGCTGGTAATTGTGGATATGTTTTCTAAGTGGGTAGAGGCCTTTGCCACGACCAATCAGGAAGCTGATACAGTGGCCAAACTACTTTTACAGGAAGTAATTCCGCGATTTGGGATTCCAACACGACTATCCTCGGACCAAGGAGGGTCTTTTACGGCAAAAGTAATGGAAAAAGTAGCCGAAGGCTTGGGTATCAACCAGAAACTGCATTGTCCGTACCACCCCCAGTCAGCAGGGGCAGTAGAAAGAGAGAACCAAACCCTAAAGCAGACGCTTTCCAAACTCTGCGAGGACCAGTCAATGCCCTGGCCAGACGTGCTGCCGATAGCACTCATGAAAATGCGGGCAACAAATAATGCCACAAGGGGGCTCTCGCCCCACGAAATAATAACAGGACGTCCTATACAGTTACCGGTCTCGGCTCCGCCAGATATGGGAGATTGGGATTTGGCATGTATGACTGACGGAATGATGAACTATTGCAGAACACTCACTGCTACCATTAGGGCTTTTCACTCACAGGTACAAGAAGCATTGCCGATACCTGCTGGAGACCCGTTACATGATTTCCAACCTGCTGAACGAGTTTGGGTGAAAGAGTTCCTGCGGAAGGACGCCCTACAACCCAAGTGGACCGGGCCCTACACTGTACTTTTGACCACGCTCTCGGCCGTCAAAGTGAGGGGTAAGAGTGCATGGATACACCACTCACACTGTAAACGAGCACCCAAGGAAGCCGCTGAAACTAGGGAACCGGAGGAGGTAACCCCAGCAGAGGTTCCGGCTGTGTCCGATTCAGTCTTTTACCGGGATAGTGAAGACGACGACGAGGGGGAAGACGTGATAACTCTACAGAGACCCCCTCCACCGCCACCAAACCAAGACGGGGCCGGCCCAGCAGGACAGGGAGAGATAGTACAGGGAGACCCACTGCAAGCAGAGCCAGGTGCCCCGCCGGACCCGGGACCTGAAAACGTAGACAACAGGGACCCTGAAAGACCAGCGCTAGAACCAAACGCCCCGCCAGACGTGGAGCCGGAACCTGGACCAGGCACCCTGCCAAACGCGGAACAGGCAGGTTTAAGCGACAACCACATTGTAATACAGGAAACAGCGACAGGAACTTTGACGACACAACATGCAACTCCTGGTGCTAGTGCTACTCCTGTGCGAAGGCGGCCTGTCACTAGGCAGCAAACCGACAGTCTTAGACCCCGAGAACCATACACGCCTCCTACACCTCAACCGCGAAAGGGGAAACGAGAGTGAATTAGCAACTTCTTTACAGCGTAGCAGGAGAGGGGTACCAAGAGAGGTGACAGCAAGCAAATATGCAAATTTTGGGACAACCCATAACAAGGAGTTAGACACAGTAAGAGTCTTTTCAGTTAACCGCACCCAACCTTTTTCGTCAATGATTCCGAACATTAAGGACATAAAGGTACCGCTGCTCCGACCTCAACAACTCATAGAAATACCCTGCATCCTAGCAGATGGGTCCAGTGACCTGGTAGACCGACACAAGGGCCTTGCAGCCATCCTATGGTACCATTTACTAGCAGGCCAGGATCATACAGTGGCGAGACAAGTAAAGAAGGGGTCCTCCACCAGATATGGATATGAATGGGGCCAGCACGCGAGTCTGATAACTAGAATTCCACAAGTACCAGACGACACCCATTTGGCATACTATTGCCGCGTTCTATGGAGCAACCACACAGCACGGAGTAGTTGGATACACTTCACTGTACAAAGAAAGGAGTCACCAACAAGGCCCCCGAATACCTTTGTAGCCCTAACCACAGAGATAGCAAACATTGAGAACCGGAGTGAGTGCTGGGTGTGCCTTAAACCACCATCTGGCCTCGTGACCGGACTTCCTCTTTCCGTACTACCATTAACCATCTTCAATCATGTAACCGGACCAGTAGAAGGGCTCGAAGTTGAGACCTCAGCCCGTGATTATACACAACGGGTCTATGCAGAGAAGAATCCGAGTGCTAATGTAATGGTGGTACCATCTCCCCTATGGGTAGAAAACACCAGGGGAGCAGTCTGTTTTACAGGACAGGGAGCAAACAGAATGGGAAAGTCAGAATGTGAGATTCAACTTCCCCTCCCGAAATCAACTGACCAGGAAGTCATCGCTGTTAACCCGGACACCCAGGTAGAGGAGCAAGTAACATTCACAATAAAAGCAGCCTTACACCATGACAACGGGATGATCCCGCCAAAAGGCATTCACTTGGTTTGCGGGGACAAGGCTTACCCCTACCTACCAAAAGGGTGGGAAGGGAGTTGTTATTTAGCTTCAGTAGTTCCGGATAGCAGAATTAAGACCACTTTTACCCTACCCCTGCACCACCACGGCATCGACGCAGCGCATCAGAGACAGGGGATCCAGAGGGATGGGCCGGTGTATCAGAGCGCTTAGGGGTGATCAAAGGCACCTGGTGGGAGAAGGCTCTTGGCTTTTTCATGCCACATGCCGGTACTACTATTAATAGCATTAGGTTAGATGAGCTTTCACAAGTTTTGGAATATTTAGGTAATGTAACCATGGCTTACTATACAGAATTAACAGAAATGTTGGTATCAATGCGCACTATGGTAATGCAGAACAGAGTAGCTTTAGACATGCTTCTAGCAGAGCAAGGAGGGGTATGCGGGATGATTGAAGGAGAATGTTGCGTCTGGATTCCGGACCCGAAGGACATAACTAATCGTGCGGTGGCCCGAATTAAAAAGGTGGTGGAAGTTCTCACAAGCAATCGAGTGGAACGTGAGGAAGGTTATGCATGGTGGAAGTCGATCTTCCAGGGCTGGGGAGGTTGGTTGTTGCGACTAATAGGGTCAGTACTTTTAATCATTGTGGTGGTAATTGTTGGGGTGTTTCTAATCAAACTTCTCATTACCATTTGTTTGAAGAAGTGCTGCGCAGCGTCACCCCTCACCCAGGCCATTATAATAATTAACAGTGAACTCTCTGTTGAGGACGACTTGGCCAGTAATGGGGAGGGGGACGACCAGGGCCTTCAGGGGGACATCATACACGTGGACCTCGGCCAAGGTTTACAACCATTCCTCCTTGTTGAAGCAGATAACTAACCCAGGAGAGAGTGCGTGTTGTTTTACCTTCCAGTGCAAGATGTGACTCCTGCGCTGGACGAGCTTACACCCGTGCCTTGAGTACTGCTTTTGCTACTTGCTTATGTATAATTGTTTAAACAATAGTATTACCATTGCTGCTAACATAGAACAGTATTACATGTTAATATGGTGTGGACTTAGCATTGAATTCATACACTGCAGCTTAAACGGGAGGCATGTGGCAGTGGGTAGGACAAAAGGGGGAAGACAATGGTAACAGAAGCTAACCTGAACCACCGGCAGTTGGGGACTTCTCATTTGGAGAATGTTGATGGCTATCCACGGCATTCGTAAATCCCGTTTGGCAGGCGCGGGGGCCTAGGGGTAGCTGCTACAGGAACCAAATAGGGGTCCACTCGGTCGGTGAGTCTCAGGTGTGGCTGGGAATGGTCAAAATATGACCAAGGAGGGAAACTGTTATGATGATATGTTAGGTGGTCATATTTTGGACCATTAGCTGTGTGTTAATCAGCTGTCAGGATTCTAACCTTGCTTGTAACTGTGCATTATTCAAACCTTGCTTTAAAATGTTGCTTTAAATGTTTCAGGCTACCAATGTTCCATGCACCCCACTGTTTTTGGACAGAGCCCAGCTGTTCCTGTTTCTTGGAAACTAAGCCCTTATCACCCTTCCTGTTGCTCTGTGGTGGTGTGCCCTTAGTGCAACCTTGGAGAGAACTGTGGAATTGTTCCTTCAGTGTATGCTGCCCACACATTCCTATTCTCAGTGATCACCAAAGCTTTGCCTTTGTTATCAGCAGGTGCTAGTGAAGGAGTGTAGGAAAGTTATTAGTTTGCAAGGCTTGCATATCTGAGAGTTGTGTAGGTGGCTTGGAAACTGTGGTTGCATATCTGAGAATTGACCGATTCAACTTCCCCTAGGGCCCGAGGGAGGGGGGAAAGAAGCCCACTGCCACATTTATTTCTTTTATTTCTTTGTTTCCTTATCCCTTAGCATACACTTTTAGCCCACACCCAGTTTTTCCTTTACACTTTTAGTCCACACCCAGTTTTGCTTTGTGTGATTATATATGTGATTGTTTTGAAGCATATTCTTAATGTGATTCAGGGGAGCCTGACTGAAGGGTCACTGAGTCACATTCCGCATGCGTGTGGTCTTCGGAAATAAAACGTGTAATTCGAGGATCCTCATCTGACTCTGTCATCTTACTCGGCCGAGTGGAGAGTCATAACACACACTTTCTATGTATACTCCACATAATCATCATATATATTATATATTTATTTTTTAATGCACAGCACAACACCATTGTTGTCCGAGTGCACGGAATGGAGGGTGAGCACACACATAGAATGCAAAGGATATATAAAACAAGACATTCACCAACCACGGCGGTTTCATGGTGACAGAGTTCACTCTGAGTCTGGGAGGGAGGTCGGTGGTTCGAACGAACCCAGTGAGTCACAGCAAAGACTTGAAAGATGGTCCGGGCTCCTTTCTTGTTTGATGCTCAGAATTTTAAAAGGAGAGAGCACAGACAAACAACCATGGGGTGGGAATAATAGCGCAGGTGTTGAAGTTCCTTGAAGGGAACCTGTTATTATTCATATGCAAAAACACATCGTAGTCGACAGGATTCGAACCTGCGCAGGGAGACCCCAATGGATTTCTAGTCCATCGTCTTAACCACTCGGCCACGACTACAAGATGTGTATTACCTGACGGCATCGCTCACCTTGCCATTCGTTTTGAACACCAATGATGGCTTGCAGCCCTTTTGTTGTCATTTGGGGCAGAATATATTTATTACTAAAAAGGAAGGGGCGGGGCGAAAATCTGAAGGATAAAGCAGGAGTGTCTGTCTGTCTGTCCATCCGAACCCGAACGACTTCCTCAGTTTTGGGAATTTCCCCGCCAAACCTTCTGTGGAACGTTTTGGGTCCCAGTGGATGTCCGAAGGTGCTTGGGAGGTTTCAGAAAACACTCAATACAATGATGATTTTTAGTTTCGATCCCCACAAATCTGATACCGATCCGGATGTGATGTCATCATGGTGTTTATATTCGTTTACCTCACGAGTGTTTGTTGTGGTGTTGTTAGCACAATGAGGACACACGAAGAGAATCAAACGCCATTTCGTCCATCAAAGCAGGCCTCACTTGGCGAAGACAACAGCGGCTTCATTCGGTCATACACGATACTACACTACTCCCCCCTCAAATCACATAATCACCCAAATACTCGGGTCGCACAACACGTCTGGAAGAAACATGCGCACATTGAGCAGCAGACATGACCGGCGATGGCGGGACCTTGGAAACGGGTGACGGCGCCTCTCCAGATACCAAACCTGGTGCAGCCGAAACCGGAGGAAAATCCAAAATACTGTCCCCGACCTGAACATCAGGATCCACAGACAGAGGGACAGGAGGTCAGGACGTCGTCACGGGCACGTCGATGGATGAGGACACATCGAATGGCAGAACGGAATCGGTTGCGTATGAATGATCATAGCTGCGAGCCAACAATTGATTCACAAGATGTTTCCACGAAAGACTGGCCGAAGTACGAACAAGGTCGTCAACCCATCTGAATACTCGGATCACAGTCGCCGGTCCTGATTTCTGTCGGTGCAAAAAGTCTCTTGTGAAAACTACCTCGTCGACCGTCAACGTCAAGTCATCACAAAGACGATCCATTGCTTTCTGCCACATTGCCAGAGCTGAAGCCTCACTGAAACAAAGATGGGTATACTGGTACATACCCTGATACATATTTACCGGAAGGAGGTGACGATCCTCTGGAATGATCCAAGAAGGAATTCGGCATCGCGCAAGTCCAACTTCGTGAAATTCCGACTCCCCGCCAACTTCGAGCATATGAGGTGTGTGTATGTTTTTATGTATATATATATACACAACAAAAACGAGGTGTGTTCAAAAAGTATCCAACCTTAATTTTTCGTGCGTAAACAAATGAAGCGAGGGAGGCGTGGTTTGGTGCACTTATGTCTGCGATCCTAATCCGTATGTGTGAATATTTTCCCGCCTGCAGAAGCTGTCAGTCGCCGACAGACCGCAGATGAGTGAGGAAGTGTAAGTGAGCACCGTTGGATTTTCGTTTTTGACAAAATGACGGATCACTGTGGTCCCATCGCTAGTGATCGCTGTGTTGAAGAAGTTGCGATCGCTGTTCACAGTCTCCAGTATGTCCTGTGCGATCTCCAAACGGAGTTGCTTCTGCTCGATTGTTAGCAGCTTTGGCACGAACTTCGCTGAGATTCTCCTTAAGCCCAAATCCTCAGTCACAATGGAATGAACCGATCCAATGCTGACGCCCGCCTCGTCTCCAAGTTCTCTGATCGTGATTCGACGATCCTGCATCAGCAGGGTCCTCACTTGGTCAATGACGATCTCATTTCGGGATGTTGAGGGCCTACCAGAATGTGCTTCACTTTCCACTGATGTGCGACCATCTTTGAAGCGGTTGTACCACTCTTTTATCTGTGTGGTGCCCATTGCTTCGTTCCCGAAGGCCTGTTGAATCTTGCGGATCGTTTCCACTTGGGAATCGCCAAGCTTTACACAAAATTTGATGCAGTGGCGTTGTTCAAGTTTTTCCGTCATTTTGTCAAAAACGAAAATCCAACGGCGCTCACTTACACTTCCTCACTCATCGGAGGTCTGTCGGCGACTGACAGCTTCTGCAGGCGGGAAAATATTCACACATCCGGATTAGGATCGCAGACATAAGTGCACCAAACCACGCCTCCCCAGCTTCACTTATTTACGCAAGAAAAATTAAGGTTGGATACTTTTTGAACACACTTCGTATCTCGTCAACAGATGACCGGGGACACTGCTCCACGCAGAGGTTGGGTTAACGATCGCTTTAAAGTTACAACACCGATGGAGACCTCCATTCTGCTTCAGCACTTTGACCACAGGTATTGCCCACTCAGAGTTCACCACCAGTTCAATGAGACCAACGTTTTCCAATCGGTCGAGTTCCACTTTGACTCGATCGTGAAGAGTATATTGTACAGGTTGAGGCAAACAGAATCGTGGACTGACACCCTCCTTCAGGTGAAGTTGACCTTGAGCACAAAAGAGCCTCATGAGCCCAGGCTCGAATAGAACTTGGTGTTTTTCCAAGATCCCTTACAACTGGGAATAAGGAGACGGAAATGTCGCATGAACACTGTAAATGTCTACCCGATCCAGACGAATTATGTTCATCCAATCACGACCCAGGAGATACGGTCCAGAACCATCAACCACATGTGGAGACAACACTGCTTGCTGTTCCCGATAACGAACCACCACATCTCTCAAACCTAGTGGTTTGATCAACTCCTCAATGTAGGTAAGAAGGGTAGTGTGTACTGAGGCCAACACCGGACAACCCAAACGACACCAGGTCTGCTTACTCACGACACTCACTGATGCCCCAGAATCCACTGCGAAGTTGACTGCTCTGCCATTCACACTGACAGACACGTCAAAGGGATGATTTGCAGCTGTTGTCATCGGAAACATGCCAAGTTGATGAACCTCATTACCAGCCTTGACCACATCAACCGATGATGGTGCCTGGCTCTGACAGACCCTCCGCACATGGCATGTCCCACCACACCGGTGACACACTGCATTCTGAAATGGGCTGTTCGAGTTACAGTGTGAACCACCACAACCCTGACAAGACTGAGGTTTCAGCTGGTCCTGCGATGCCCTGCTTGCAAGCACCTGGGATTAAAGAGGTTCCTGATATGCTGACCAAGATGAGGAATTGTGAGCACTGCAGCATTGACAGACAAGTCCTCCCCAATGATAACGTGAACATCCTTTCTTGGCTTGTTCCAAGACACCTGCAGTTTCAACCGCCTCAGCAAACGTAATGTTTTCAAACTTTTGACAAAAAACTGATGCGACCATCTTCTCATGCCACAACCCAGTGATAAAACGATCCTTCAATCTCTGTGACCGTTCATCGTCACCAAAAGGGCAATCCCTTGCCAGATGCTTGACTGGCAACAAAATCAGGTTCCCTCTCATCAGGAAACCGAACCAGCTTTTGAATTCGTACCGTGATGACCATGGTGACTTGCCCATTTTAATGAGGTCATGCAACGTCTTGACGATGCATTCGTTGGTGACAGCATCATCCAAAAGCTTTGCAGGTGAAATCAAATCAGACAGAAGATGGAACACTTCTGCTCGCAGCGACGACAAAGGAATCGCTTTCCGTTTCCCAGCATCGGTGACGTCGGTAGCGATAAAATAGAAACTGAGCTTCTGCACAAAGAGTTCAAAGTTGTCTCCGGAATACTCTAGGACCTTACCATGCGACGTCGTCATGGTTCGACAAATTGTCGTCGCCAACTGTCCATTTCAGAATGCAGTGTGTCATCGGTGTGGTGGGACAGGCCATATGTGGAGGGTCTGTCAGGGTCAGGCACCATCTTGGGTTGATGTGGTCAAGGCTGGCAATGAGGTTGATCAACTTGGCATGTTTCCGATGATGACAGCTGCAAATCATCCCTTTGAGGTGTCTATCAGTGTGAATGGGAGAGCAGTCAACGTCGCAGTGGATACCGGGGTGTCAACGAGTTTCATGAGGAAGTAGACCTGGTGTTGTGTGGGTTGTCCGGTGTTAGTCTCAGCACACACTTTCGATGGACACTCCACATAATCATGATATATATTTATATATTTATTTTTAATGCACAGCACAACACCATCGTTGTCGGAGTGCACTGGAGGGTGAGCACACACATAGAATGCAAAGGATATAATATAAAACAAGACATTCACCAACCATGGCGGTTTAATGGTCACAGCGTTCACTCTGAGTCTGGGAGGGAGGTCGGTGGTTCGAATGAACCCAGCGAGTCACAGCAAAGACTTGAAAGATGGTCCGGGCTCCTTTCTGGTTTGATGCTCAGAATTAAAAAAAAAGGAGAGAGCACGGACAAAGGACCATCGGGTGGGAATAATAGCGCAGGTGTTGAAGTTCCTTGAAGGGAACCTGTTATTATTCATATATAAAAACACATCGTAACAGGCAGGATTCGAACCTGCGCAGGGAGACCCCAATGGATTTCTCATCCATCGCTTTAACCACTCGGCCACGACTACAAGATGTGCATTGTCTGACCACATCGCTCACCTCGCCATTCGTTTTGAACACCATTGATGGCTTGCAGCACTTTTGATGTCGTTTGCGGCAGAATATATAAATAACTTAAACGGAATGGGCGGGGCGAAAATCTGAAGAAAAAAGCAGGAGTGTCTGTCTGTCTGTCCATCCGAACCCGAACTACTTCCTCAGTTTTGGGGTTTGTCCAGCCAAACCTTCTGTGGAACGTTTTGGGTCCCAGTGGATGTCCGAAGGTGCTTGGGAAGTTTTAGAAATCCCTCAATACAATGAGGATTTTGAGTTTCGATCCCCACAAAGCTGATACCGATCCGGATGTGATGTCATCATGGTGTTTATATTCGTTTACCTCACGAGTGTTTGTTGTTGTGTTGTTAGCACAATGAGGACACACAAAGAGAATCAAACGCCATTTCGTCCATCAAAGCAGGCCTCACTCGGCGAAGACAACAGCGGCTTCATTCGGTCATACACGATACTACACGACTCCACCCTCAAATCACATAATCACCCAAATACTCGGGTCCCACAACACGTCTGGATGAAACATGCGCACATTGAGCAGCAGACATGACCGGCGATGGCGGGACCTTGGAAACGGGTGACGGCGCCTCTCCAGATACCAAACCTGGTGCAGCCGAAACCGGAGGAAAATCTATAATACTGTCCTCGCCCTGAACATCAGGATCCACAGACAGAGGGACAGGAGGTCAGGACGTGGTCACCGGCAAGTCGATGGATGAGGACACGTTGAATGGCAGAATGGAATCGGTAGCGTATGAATGATCATTCCTGCGAGCCAACAATTGATTCACATGATGTTTCCAGGTAAGACTGGCCGACGAAAGAACAAGGTGGTTAACCAATCCGAAAAACTCCGATCACAGCAGCCGGTCCTGATTTCTGTCTGTGCAAATGGTCTCAGGTGAAAACTAGCTCATCGACCGTGAACGGAAAGTCATCACAAAGACGATCCATAGCTTTCTGCCACATTGCCAGAGCTGAAGCGATACTGACACAAGTATGGGTATACTGGTACATATCCTGATACATATTGACCGTGAGGAGGTGACGATCCTCTGGTGTGATCCAAGATGGAAGTTGGCATCGCGCAAGCCCAAATTCATGAAATTCTGACTCCCCGCCAACTTCCAACATATCTCGTCAATGGATGGCAGGGGACACTGCTCCATGCAGAGGTTGGGGTTAACAATTGCTTTGAAGTTTCCACACAGATGGATACCTCCATTCTGCTCCAGCACTTTGACCACGGGCATTGCCCACTCAGAGTGCACCACCGGTTCAATGACACCAACGTTTTCCAATCGGTCGAGTTCCACTTTGAGTTGATCGCCAAGACCATGTGACAGGTTGAGGCTTACGGAATCGTAGACTGACACCCTCCTTCAGGTGAAGTTGACCTTGAGCACACACGACTCTCATGAGCACAGGCTCGAATAGAACTTGGTGTTTTTCCAAGATCCTTTACAACCGGGAATAAGGAGACGGAAATGTTGTCCGAACACTGCAAATGTCTCCCGATCCAGAGGAATTGTGTGCAACCAGTCACGACACAGGAGACATGGTCCAGAACCGACAACCACATGTGAAGGCAACACTGCTTGCTGTTCCCGACAACGAACCACCACATCGGACAAACCTAATGGGTTGATCAACTCCCCAGTGTAGGTACGAAGGGTAGTGTGGACTGAGGCCAACACCGGACAACCCAAACGACACCAGGTCTCCTTACTCACGACACTCACTGATGCCCCAGAATCCACTGCGACGTTGACTGCTCTGCCAGTCACACTGACAGACACCTCAAAGGGATGATTTGCAGCTGTCGTCATCGGAAAAATGCCAAGTTGATCAACCTCATTGCCAGCCTTGACCACATCAACCCAAGATGGTGCCTGGCCCTGACAGACCCTGCGCACATGGCATGTGTTACCACACCAGTGATACACTGCATTCTGAAATGGGCTGTTCGAATGAGAGTGTGAACCACCACAACCCTGACAAGACTGAGGTTTCAGCTTGTCCTGCGATGCCCTGCTTGGAAGCACCTGGGATAAAAGAGGTTTCTGATATGCTGAGCAAGATGGGGGAATTGTGAGCACTGCAGCATTGACAGACAAGTCCTGCCCAACGATGACGCAAACATCCTTTCTGGCTTGTTCCAAGACACCTGCAGTTTCAACCGCCTCAGCAAAAGTAATGTCTTCAAACTTTTTCCAAAAAGCTGCCACAACTCAGCGATAAAACGATCCTTCAATCTCAGTGACCGTTCATCGTCACCAAAAGGGCAATCCCTTGCCAGATGCTTGACTGGCAACAAAATCAGCTTCCCTCTCATCAGGAAACCGAACCAGGTTGTCGAACGGTGATAACCGTGGTGACTTGACCGGTTTAATGAGGTCGTGCAACGTTTTGACTCCACATTCGCAGGTGACAGCATCATCTGACGCCTTCGCAGGTGAAATCAAATCAGACAGAAGACAGAACACTTTTGCTGGCAGCGACGACAGAAGAATCGCTTTCCGTTTCCCAGCATCGGCGACGTCGGTAGCGATGAAATAGAAACTGAGCTTCTGCACAAAGAGTTCAAAGTTGTCTCCGGAATACTCCAGGACCTTACCATGCAATATCGTCATGGTTCGACAAATCCTCGTCACCAACTGTCCATTTCAGAATGCAGTGTGTCATCGGTGTGGTGGGACAGGCCATGTGTGGATGGTGTGTCAGGGTCAGGCACCATCTTGGGTTGATGTGGTCAAGGCTGGCAATGAGGTTCATCAACTTGGCATGTTTCCGATGACGACAGCTGCAAATCATCCCTTTGAGGTGTCTGTCAGTGTGAATGGCAGAGCAGTCAACTTCGCAGTGGATTCTGGGGCATCAGTGAGTGTCGTGAGGAAGCAGACCTGGTGTCGTTTGGGTTGTCCGGTGTTGGCCTCAGCACACACTTACGATATATACTCCACATCGTAATCATGAATATATTTATATATTTATTCTTCATGTCCAGCACCACAACGCCATCGTTGTCCGAGTGCACGGATTGGAGGGTGAGCACACACTTTGACTGCAAAGGATAGATAAAACAAGACATTCACCAACCTCGGCGGTTTAATGGTTACAGAGTTCACTCTGAGTCTGGGAGGGAGGTCGGTGGTTCGAATGAACCCAGTGAGTCACAGCAAAGACTTGAAAGATGGTCCGGGCTGCTTTCTTGTTTGATGCTCAGAATTTAAAAAAGGAGAGAGCATGGACAAACCACCATCGGGGGTAATCCAAGAGCATTAGGTCAAAATAGGCCCTAACCTGGACATTTTTGGTAACAAGCTGATTTTTTCAGGATAGGTCCAGGAATGTGTGTGAAATAACATACTAAAAGTCCTCATGAATCCTCCCTGAACGTTTTCCGCAATCCAAGATGGCGTCCAAAATGGCCGCCTCTTCTGTTTTTCTCATAACTTTGCAAGCAGGTTTCCCCAAAACACACTTTAAATGTCTACATATATGTTTTGAAGTATGAGGAACTCATTAGAATACATCTTAAGAGATGCTGAAGCACGCAAGTACCAATAAGACCTCTTGAGTTCTTCCAAAAGTCCAAAATGGCGTCCAAAATGGCCGCCATTTCATGTTTTTCTCATATATTTGCAAGTAGGTTTCCCCAAAACACACTTTAAATGTCTAAACATATGTTTTGAAGTATGAGGAACTTATTAGAATACATCTTAAGAGATGCTGAAGCACGCAAGTACCAATAAGACCTCTTGAGTTCTTCCAAAAGTCCAAAATGGCGTCCAAAATGGCCGCCATTTCATGTTTTTCTCATATATTTGCAAGTAGGTTTCCCCAAAACACACTTTAAATGTCTAAATATATGTTTTGAAGTATAAGGAACTCGATAGAATACATTTTAAGAGATGTTGAAGCACGCAAGTACCAATAAAACTGTTTGAGCTCTTCCAAAAATCCAAAATGGTGTCCAAAATGGCCGTCATTAACAATTTTATCTCAAAATTGTTTAAATATTTATCATTAATTAATTAACTGTGATATTTCATCCTGAAAATATTCAACAAACATTTCAATTATAAATGTGGTTGCTGTGCATACAGTATTCAAATCAATTTGAATGTTAAAGTCTAGAAGTGTGCCCTTAATCGCTTATGACATTACGAGGGAAACATTGTACCATCAGTTTGATGCTAAACAGACAGGGTGACATAAATTTGCCATATGGTCCATTTTCGTCACCTAAAGCTCGGAAATTGAAAACTTGGTGCTAACCTTTTTTACCAACAAGATGCAGTTGATGTCTACCATGAGGTGAGTTCTATTTGAAACATTCCGTTATCATTAAGGAAGTCAAACTATTATTTTTGGTACCCAGACTAAATGCATGATCAAAATTTGTGTCTTCATGCATGTACTACACAGTACCGTGTAATATCACTTGACAGGGAATTTCTGTGGAGTAGTCTATCGTTACACCTAAAACATTGTATTGAATCATTTTATTTGTTTCATGCAGATGAAAAGAATTATAGTATGATAGAAATCAGAGAGTGTATGACACTCCTTCCTATTGGTACATGTATGCTGTATTTGTATAAAAGGTTCCTTTTTTGTGTGTGTCATGTCATTCCTATATTGTGATATGCCAGTATACATTCATTATTAATAATAGCAGACATTTTAAAGTGCCTTTTCCATTGGATACAAAGTGCTATGAGATGTCATCCCTGGTTGTCATAGGAGATAAAATATATTACCAGGCTGCGACAGTACAAGTGCAGTGCACATCTAGGGATAACAAAATAAGTTAGTGTTCAAGTCACATATTACATGGCAGTGAATTTCTGTGGAGTAGCCACTATCATCATCATTTTCCTCTCGGGTTTCCTTGCGAGATTTTCTCTGCCCAATACAATTCCTACCAGACATTCTGGCACCCCACAATGAGTTGATTCATCCGTAATTTAACTTCACAGGTATCAATATGTAAACATGCTATAGAGTACTGTGATTGTGATGTGTTATAGAAATTGCAGAATCATGTGATGGCATATCCTTCCCTCAATGCATCTTTAATGTCAACACATCACTTTTTAAATCTCTTTTGATTAAAACGTAGCAACCTGATTTATCATTTCCAAGCAGCTATGTGAAGTACGTTTCACATTCAAAAAGAAAACAATGTCCATGACATATTTCTGTCATTACAGATAATGGATGTGGTTTGCATCATTTGCAAAGAAACATCACCTGCTACGGTTGAAGTTGGGGAGAAGGGGCGGAGGACACTTGTGATGTCAAGTTTAGAACGTGGTGATGGCTTCCATGAGATGTTTCAGAATGCAACACCACTACGAATCCATGCTGTTTGTCGCAAGAATTACACAAGGAAATGTTCCATAGTGTCTACAAAAAGAAAATCATCCTGTCTTGAAGAAGATGAAGATGTGACTCAATTACGGTCGACTGCTTCAAAGACATTCGATATAAAGAATGATTGTATGTTCTGTTCGGATCCTATCACGCAGGACACTAAAAACCCTTCTCGTAGGAAAGATTCAGTAAGCAGTGTTCAGACCTTAGAGTTTCAGGCAACAGTATTGGATCATGCAAGAGAGCGAGATGACAAGTGGGGCAATGATGTCTCTGATCGTGTGCAACATGCATATGATCTGGTTGCAGCTGAAGCAAAATATCATCGAGCATGTGTCCAATCCTTTCTCAAGAAAAAGTACGAGGGAGTGTCAACTGAAAGTATTCGCCAGGAAGCATTTCAGAAGCTATGTGAGTTTCTTGATGATAGTGATGAATGCCAATACACAGTTCAAGAGCTTTCAGACTACATGGCCACGCTTTTGGATGGAAACGAGGGATACTCAATGAAGCATCTGAAACGGAAGCTCAAAGAACACTATGGTGATGATCTAGTCGTAACCAGCATCAGTGGAAAGTCGAGTGTCGTGAGTTTCCGTGACTCGGCGCACAAAATACTTCATGAAAAGTGGAGCAGTGATCAAGTGTCAGACGTTGAGAACCAAAGCAATCGTATAATAGATATGGCTGCTTCCATCATCCTCAACGATATCAGACTGATAGTGTACAACCGCGAAGAGTACTCAACATTAGATGGAACTGAAAATGGAGACACATTAATACCGAGGTCCCTAAAGCATTTCGTACATAACGTAGTGGACGGCAAAGGCAAAAATGATCCGGTTACGAACAGGAAATGCACCTCAATAGCACATGCCATCATCTCTGCTAGTAGGCCCAGGTCATTCGTGTCACCGATATTGTTGGGAATAGCTGTGTATATACACCGAAAGTATGGATCTCGTGAACTCATAGACATCTTGAGCAGCATGGGCTTTGCTGATGACTATAAAGAAGTGCAGCGGTTTGAACAAGCTCTCATGTCAAATGATGAACCATCCTATCACCTAGGTGGCTTTACCCAATTTGCGTTCGACAATGCCGACTTCAACGTGGCCACAGTAACTGGTCACAACACTTTCCACAACATGGGTGGAATCGCTTGTGTTACTCCGCCCGGGGTCGTTGCTACCCCACCCATCAAACGCACAGTGAAATTGCAGTCGGCTGAGAAGGTTGGAGCATTTGGGCATATTCCAATCAAGACATACAGCAAACCTGCTGTTCCTGGCTTGCGGTCTGTTGTAATAGATCCCCTCAAGATACCTGACCAGGAGCTCCCATCTCTCAGAACCGCAATTGCCATAGACTCCCTCTGGGTGGCTGGCTACGTTCTGGAACTAGACTTGTGCCCTTCTTGGAGTTGTTTCATGAAAGTTGCCATGCAGACTGACCAGTACGAGAGGACAAGAGTAGAAGCTCTCCCCTTCATTAATTTGGACCCGTCCAATCCAAGTACCATCTACACGGCACTATGCTTTGCACAGTCACAATGTGAAAAGCATGACTTGAAAATATGTGCAGTAACATTTGACCAGCCCTTGTACATCAAGGCAGCAGAGATCGTAGCTTCCTCACAAGACCTAGACAAAGTAATCATTCGTCTTGGTGGATTTCATCTCCTCATGTCATATCTTGGTCGCATAGGCCACATCATGGACGGAAGTGGACTTGTAGAGCTATGGGAGACAGTGTACGCCAAAGGGTCTGTCATTCATATGCAGTCCGGTCATGCATTTTCCCGTTCTCTTCGTGCTCACATTCTTACTGCAGCTGCCCTCATTGGAGTGTTACTGGATACACCTGGCATCTTAGACCGCATAGACAAAGACCACTTAGCGAATCTTTACGTTGCACTTCTCAACCAGGACAAGAAGGCAACTGATGTAGCTGAGGAGGCGTGTGTGAAACAGCTAAGTCTGATAATTTCACAACTCCTTGACCAGGCAGCAGGACAAAGTAGGACAGGGAAGCTTTGGGTGCAGTATATCAGACAAGTGACTCTTCTGCAACGTTTCATTCGAGCTGAAAGGACAGGTGACTGGAATCTCCATCTCAGCTGCGTGAGGGACATGATACCGCATTTCCATGCTGCAGGACATCTTCCTAATGCCAAATCTGCCAGGTTGTATTTGCAACAGATGGAAGCCCTAGAGCAGACCATGCCAGGAAATGAATACACACTGTTTGCAAAAAAAGGGTACTTCACTATCCGCCATGCTGACTCATTCTGGGGTGGAAACTTCTCTGATCAAACCATTGAACAGTTTCTGATGCGGCAGCTGAAAACATCTGGAGGACTGACACATGGACGTGGAATCACAGACAGTACGTTGGCAAAGTGGGTTCATGCTCTTCCTCGCTGTATTCCTATCTGTGATGCACTGGAACAGTTCACCGGAGTACACACTGGTACATCAGAGCAACATAAAGACATACGACAAAGTACCAGGTCAAGAGACAATACAGACAGATGCATCTTTGTTGGATGGCTGCAGGCACATCCGCCATTTGCTGGGTATGAAACTGATCGCCTGGTCTCCCTGTCAACTGGTATCGTCGCTGACCCGTCTGTCGATTGTGATAAAGCTGTAGAGATTGGCCTTGCAGCGGCATCTGAAATGAATGGTAAGAAGTTCACAGATATCAAGCTACATCGAAAGGACAAGGTGAAAACCATTGGTGCCAAGAGGAAGACAGTGAAAATCAGGGGACAAAGCACAGAAGTCAACTCAACGCTACTCTTCAATAGAATCACATGCGTCCTGAAAAACAGCACTGAGATGGAATCGTTCTTTGCTTATGAACTTGCTCCCCAGCCACCTTCCCTTTTCAAAGACGGGGTGATGCGGAAACCAGCAAAGAGTTCTCTGGGTCTCCTGCTAAAGTCGTTCACCAAAGAATCCAACCTGCCGGAAAGTTGTCTCTTTGTTTTAGATGGTGGTCACCTACTGCAATCAGTTGTCTGGCCACAGCCGTCGACCTATGCTGATGTTGGTCAATCGTATATTTCGTACATCCTAAAACACTATGGAGCTCAATCAACGGTGGTGTTTGATGGATATGGAAGCGCAACTTCGACAAAGGTAGCTGAGCAGAAACGAAGAGCTCAGAAGTGTACCTCTAGTGACATCATATTTGAAGATGATATGCCAACCACCACAACCCAAGCAGCTTTCTTAGCCAACGGCAACAATAAGGCGAGACTTATACAAACTCTACGTGACAAAATGCTCATGGCTGGAGTATGTGTCAAGCAGGCAGAAGCAGACGCCGACACCCTGATTGTCTCCACAGCACTAGCACTGGCAGAGTCAGAACATGTGCCAGTTGCTGTCGTTGGTACGGACACAGACTTACTGGTAATGCTAGTTGCTCGGGCAACCTCTTCCACAGATGTGTACATGCTATGCCGCAGTAATCCTGTCATGGTCTTCAACATTCATGAGATTCAGCATGCCATAGGGGACACAAGAAATCACTTGATGTTTCTTCATGCTGTGACGGGATGTGACACGGTCTCTGCGATCTATCGTCAGGGCAAGCGTAAAGCTTTCAACATGGTGCACAAGAAGCGGGACTACGACTTGCTGGATACCTTCACAAACAGTGGAAGCACCCATGACGAGGTGGAAAAAGCTGGGGAAGGCTTCATTCTTAAGCTTTATGGAGCCAGCAGTTTTGAATCTCTTGATGACTACCGTCACATCGCATACAAACGGGCAATCGGTCGCAGTTCCCTGAGTTCATCCTTTCAGCCATAAAGTCTACCTCCAACTAGTGCTGCAGCAAAGCAACATTCATATCGCGCCTATCTTACCGTCCAGGAATGGATGGGTAACTCCTTATCTCCAACAGAATGGGGCTGGCGATTTCAGGACGGGACTCTTACCCGGTAGAAACAGACATTGCTGTTGCACCCGACACTTTGCTGAACATGGTGGCATGTGGGTGTAAACCAGATGGTTGCAGAAGCATGACATGTAGCTGCAAGAAACTTGGGCTCTTTTGTACCTCAATGTGCAGTAAATGCAGTGGTCTCAATTGCAACAATACAGCACCAACTCTTATAGATGCCGACGATGATATTACCCCAACTTCAGAGGACATCAACATTGAAGATACAGCATCCGACGATGAAGACAATGACTGATGCAACTAGGTGTGTGCATGCGTAAGGTAAAGATTCATCTGAAACTTTTGAGGTTTGAATCTCTAGCATGATCTTGTTTTGAGTGTCTTTGCCTCTTGAAACAGGCTAAAACAGCAGTGTGTTGATAAGTGGCGGACATTTTGAGCACCATTTGAATTTCAGAAAGAACTTCAGCGGTTTTATTGTTTCCTTTGTACTTCAAAGTATCTGAATGAGTTCCTTATTTCTCAAGACATAATATATTTAGAGATTTAAAGTGCATATTGAGGTAACTTAGTCACAGGGTCATGAGAAAAACAGGAAATTGCAACCATCTTTGGCGCCATTTTGGATTTTGGGACTAGTTCAAGTAGTTTTATTGGTATAGATATGCGTGTTTCAAATCTGCGAATAAGAATTTATCTAGATTCCTTGACTCCCATAACATATATGAAGACATTTTAGTGTGCTTTATTGGGTTACTTAGTTGCAGAGTTATGAGAAAACAACAACAGGGAAAGGGGCATTTCGGGCGCCATTTTGAATTTCAGGATGAGCTCAAGTGTTTTTATTGGTAAATGCGTGTTTTTGAAAAATTCCCAATAAGTATATGATTCATTTCATTGAGTCGCAAAACATATATTAAGACATTTAAAGTGCGTGTTGAAGTACCTTGGTGTAAAACCAGAAACGGCAGCAATTTCAGATGCCATTTTGGATTTCTGAAAGAGCTTAAGCGGTTTTATTCGTTTTTGTGTGTTTCAAAATCCTCCGATATGTATTGTATTGAGTTCCTTATACTTCAAAACATATGTGTAGACATTTAAAATGTGTTATAGGTAAACCTACTTGCAAAGTTATGAGAAAAACAGGAAATGGCGGCCATTTTGGACGCCATTTTGGATTTTTGGAAGAGCTCAAGTGGTCTTTGTGGTGAATTAACGTGAATCGAGGGACATGACGCGGGATCACATGTTGTGCGTCTCGCGTATAAGGGGAGGTCTCTCTGCGGCACGAGTGATTGTCCCCGGGGCATTGCTATTGACATCGGCTGTCCACTTGATGCTCGTTAACTGAAGGTGCTCATTGACTGGTGAGAATGGAGATTATATCGAACTCCGTGCTTACGCGGATTTAGTCCGCAATGGTTAACTGCACATGTATACGTTTCTGCTTATGTACTCCTAGCTGAACCTGTATTTCCTGGTGTGCCCACAGAAGCGGCTCCAATCAAATGGAATAAAGCCTAAACTCTGAAGGTTCTTCTCTCGCTCTCATTTCAGTCTTATTGGTACTTGCACGCTTCAACATCTCTTAACATGTATTGTAATGAGTTCCTCATACTTCAAAACATATGTTTAGACATTTAAAATGTGTTAGAGGGAAACCTACTTGCAGAGTTATGAGAAAAACAGGAAATGGCGGCCATTTTGGACGCCATTTTGGATTTTTGGAAGAGCTCAAGCGGTCCCATTGTTACTTGCTGTGGTGTAGCCTGCGGGCATGCAGGGCGGGGCATGATGATGATGCATGATGGGCATCTGTGGAAAAAGTGCTTCACCATCTCTTATGATGTATTCTAATGAGTCCCTCATACTTCAAAACATATGTTTAGACATTTAAAGTGTGTTTTTAGGAAACCTACTTACAAAGTTATGAGAAAAACATGAAATGGCGGCCATTATGGACGCCATCTTGGATTGTGGAAGAGCTCAAGCGGATATATTGGCACTTGTGTGCTTCTACATCTCTTATAATGTATTCTATTGAGTTCCTTGTACTTCAAAACATATATTTAGATATCTAAAGTGCGTTTTGGGGAAACCTACTTGCAAAGTTAAGAGAAAAACATGAAATGGCGGCCATTTTGGACGCCATCTTGGATTGCGGAAAACGCTCAAGGAGGATTCATGAGGACTTTTAGTATGTTATTTCACACACATTCCTGGACCTTTCCTGAAAAAATCAGCTTGTTACCAAAAATGTCCAGGTTAAACCCGAATGCTCTTGGACGAGGGGGAAGAAAAGCACAGGTGTTGAAGTTCCTTGAAGGGAACCTCTTATTATTCATATATAAAAACACATCACAGTCAGCAGGATTCGAACCTGTGCAGGGAGACCCCAATGGATTTCTAGTACATCGCCTTAACCACTCGGCCACGACAACAAGCTGTGATAACAATGATTAAAATGAATCACCATATCTTTATTAAACATCAAGGACCACGCCGCTCACCTCAACATTGGTTTTGAACACCATTGATGGCTTGCAGCCCTTTTGATGTCATTTTGGGGCAGAAGATATTTATTACTTTAAAGGAAGTGGCGGGGCGAAAATCTGTAGGATAAAGCAGGAGTGTCTGTCTGTCTGTCCATCCGAACCCGAACTACTCCCTCAGTTTCTGGGTTTGTCCCGCCAAACCTTCTGTGGAACGTTTTGGGGTTTGTCCCACCAAACCCTCTGTGGAACGTTTTGGGGTTTGTCCCACCAAACCCTCTGTGGAACGTTTTGGGGTTTGTCCCACCAAACCCTCTGTGGAACGTTTTGGGGTTTGTCCCACCAAACCCTCTGTGGAACGTTTTGGGGTTTGTCCCACCAAACCCTCTGTGGAACGTTTTGGGGTTTGTCCCACCAAACCCTCTGTGGAACGTTTTGGGGTTTGTCCCACCAAACCCTCTGTGGAACGTTTTGGGGTTTGTCCCACCAAACCCTCTGTAGAACGTTTTGGGGTTTGTCCCACCAAACCCTCTGTGGAACGTTTTGGGGTTTGTCCCACCAAACCTTGTGGAACGTTTTGGGGTTTGTCCCACCAAACCTTCTGTGGAACGTTTTGGGGATTGTCCCGCCAAACCTTGTGGAACATTTTGGGGTTTCTCCCGCGAAACCTTGTGGAACGTTTTGGGGATTGTCCCACCAAACCCTCTGTGGAACGTTTCGGGGTTTGTCCCACCAAACCCTCTGTGGAACGTTTTGGGGTTTGTCCCACCAAACCCTCTGTGGAATGTTTCGGGGTTTGTCCCGCCAAACCTTGTGGAACGTTTCGGGGTTTGTCCCGCCAAACCTTATGGAACGTTTTGGGGTTTGTCCCACCAAACCTTGTGGAACGTTTTGGGGTTTGTCCCACCAAACCTTCTGTGGAACGTTTTGGGGATTGTCCCGCCAAACCTTGTGGAACATTTTGGGGTTTGTCCCGCGAAACCTTGTGGAACGTTTTGGGGTTTGTCCCGCGAAACCTTGTGGAACGTTTTGGGGTTTGTCCCGCGAAACCTTGTGGAACATTTTGGGGTTTGTCCCGCGAAACCTTGTGGAACGTTTTGGGGTTTGTCCCGCCAAACCTTGTGGAACGTTTTGGGGTTTCTCCCACCAAACCTTGTGGAACGTTTTGGGGTTTGTTCCATCAAACCTTGTGGAACATTTTGGGGTTTGTCCCACCAAACCCTCTGTGGAACGTTTTGGTGTTTGTCCTGCCAAACCTCGTGGAACGTTTTGGGGTTTGTCCCGCCAAACCTTGTGGAACGTTTTCGGGTTTGTCCCGCCAAACCCTCTGTGGAACGTTTTGGGGTTTGTCCCACCAAACCGTCTGTGGAACGTTTTCGGGTTTGTCCCACCAAACCCTCTGCGGAACGTTTTGGGGTTTGTCCCACCAAACCCTCTGCGGAACGTTTTCGGGTTTGTCCCGCCAAACCCTCTGCGGGAACGTTTTGGAGTTTGTCCCACCAAACCCTCTGTGGAACGTTTTGGGGTTTGTCCCACCAAACCCTCTGTGGAACGTTTTGGGGTTTGTCCCACCAAACCCTCTGTGGAACGTTTTGGGATTTGTCCCACCAAACCCTCTGTGGAACGTTTTGGGGTTTGTCCCACCAAACCCTCTGTGGAACGTTTTGGGGTTTGTCCCACCAAACCTTCTGTGGAACGTTTTGGGGTTTGTCCCACCAAACCCTCTGTGGAACGTTTTGGGGTTTGTCCCACCAAACCCTCTGTGGAACGTTTTGGGGTTTGTCCCACCAAACACTCTGTGGAACGTTTTGGGGTTTGTCCCACCAAACCCTCTGTGGAACGTTTTGGGGTTTGTCCCACCAAACCCTCTGTGGAACGTTTTGGGGTTTGTCCCACCAAACCCTCTGTGGAACGTTTTGGGGTTTGTCCCACCAAACCATCTGTAGAACGTTTTGGGGTTTGTCCCACCAAACCCTCTGTGGAACGTTTTGGGATTTGTCCCACCAAACCCTCTGTAGAACGTTTTGGGGTTTGTCCCACCAAACCCTCTGTGGAACGTTTCGGGGTTTGTCCCACCAAACCCTCTGTGGAACGTTTTGGGGTTTGTCCCACCAAACCCTCTGTGGAACGTTTCGGAGTTTGTCCCGCCAAACCTTGTGGAACGTTTCGGGGTTTGTCCCGCCAAACCTTGTGGAACGTTTTGGGGTTTGTCCCACCAAACCCTCTGTGGAACGTTTTGGGGTTTGTCCCGCCAAACCTTGTGGAACGTTTTCGGGTTTGTCCCGCCAAACCTTGTGGAACGTTTTGGGGTTTGTCCCACCAAACCATCTGTGGAACATTTTAGGGTTTGTCCCACCAAACCCTCTGTGGAACATTTTGGGGTTTGTTCGACCAAACCCTCTGTGGAACGTTTTGGGATTTGTCCCACCAAACCGTCTGTGGAACGTTTTCGGGTTTGTCCCACCAAACCCTCTGCGGAACGTTTTGGGGTTTGTCCCACCAAACCCTCTGCGGAACGTTTTCGGGTTTGTACCGCCAAACCCTCTGCGGAACGTTTTGGGGTTTGTCCCGCCAAACCTTGTGGAACGTTTTGGGGTTTGTCCCACCAAACCATCTGTGGAACATTTTGGGGTTTGTCCCACCAAACCCTCTGTGGAACATTTTGGGGTTTGTTCGACCAAACCCTCTGTGGAACGTTTTGGGGTTTGTCCCACCAAACCGTCTGTGGAACGTTTTCGGGTTTGTCCCACCAAACCCTCTGCGGAACGTTTTCGGGTTTGTCCCGCCAAACCCTCTGCGGGAACGTTTTGGAGTTTGTCCCGCCAAACCCTCTGTGGAACATTTTGGGGTTTGTCCCACCAAACCCTCTGTGGAACATTTTGGGGTTTGTCCCACCAAACCCTCTGCGGAACGTTTTGGGGTTTGTCCCGCCAAACCCTCTGCGGAACGTTTTGGGGTTTGTCCCGCCAAACCCTCTGTGGAATGTTTTGGGGTTTGTCCCGCCAAACCGTCTGCAGAACGTTTTCGGGTTTGTCCCACCAAACCCTCTGCAGAACATTTTGGGGTTTGTCCCACCAAACCCTCTGCGGAACGTTTTGTGGTTTGTCCCACCAAACCCTCTGTGGAACGTTTTGGGGTTTGTCTCACCAAACCCTCTGTGGAACGTTTTGGGGTTTGTCCCACAAAACCCTCAGTGGAAAGTTTTGGGGTTTGTCCCACCAAACCCTCTGTGGAACGTTTTGGGGTTTATCTCACCAAACCCTCTGTGGAACGTTTTGGGGTTTGTCCCACCAAACCCTCTGTGGAACGTTTTGGGGTTTGTCCCACCAAACCCTCTGTGGAACGTTTTGGGGTTTGTCCCGCCAAACCTTGTGGAACGTTTCGGGGTTTGTCCCGCCAAACCCTCTGGGGAACGTTTTGGGGTTTGTCCCGCCAAAGCCTCTGTGGAACGTTTTGCGGTTTGTCCCGCCAAACCTTGTGGAACGTTTTGGGGTTTGTCCCACCAAACCCTCTGCGGAACGTTTTCGGGTTTGTCCCACCAAACCCTCTGTGGAACGTTTTGGGGTTTGTCCCACCAAACCCTGTGTGGAATGTTTTGGGGTTTGTCCCGCCAAATCCTTTGTGGAACATTTTGGGGTTTGTGCCACCAAACCCTCTGTGGAACGTTTTGGGGTTTGTCCCACCAAACCCTCTGTGGAACGTTTTGGGGTTTGTCCCACCAAACCCTCTGTGGAACGTTTTGGGGTTTGTCCCACCAAACCCTCTGTGGAACGTTTTGGGGTTTGTCCCACCAAACCCTCTGTGGAACGTTTTGGGGTTTGCCCCACCAAACCCTCTGTGGAACGTTTTGGGGTTTGTACCACCAAACCCTCTGTGGAACGTTTTGGGGTTTGTCCCGCCAAACCCTCTGTGGAACGTTTTGGGGTTTGTCCCGCCAAACCCTCTGTGGAACGTTTTGGGGTTTGTCCCGCCAAACCCTCTGTGGAACGTTTTGGGGATTGTCCCACCAAACCCTCTGTGGAACGTTTCGGGGTTTGTCCCACCAAACCTTGTGGAACGTTTTGGGGTTTGTCCCGCCAAACCCTCTGTGGAACGTTTTGGGGTTTGTCCCACCAAACCCTCTGTGGAACGTTTCGGGGTTTGTCCCACCAAACCTTGTGGAACGTTTTGGGGTTTGGCCCACCAAACCCTCTGTGGAACGTTTTGGGGTTTGTCCCACCAAACCTTGTGGAACGTTTTGGGGTTTGTCCCACCAAACCCTCAGTGGAACGATTTGGGGTTTGTCCCGCCAAACCTTGTGGAACGTTTTGGGGTTTGTCCCGCCAAACCTTGTGGAACGTTTTGGGGTTTGTCCCACCAAACCCTCTGCGGAACGTTTTCGGGTTTGTCCCGCCAAATCCTCTGTGGAACATTTTGGGGTTTGTGCCACCAAACCCTCTGTGGAACGTTTTGGGGTTTGTCCCACCAAACGCTCTGTGGAACGTTTTGGGGTTTGTCCCACCAAACCCTCTGTGGAACGTTTTGGGGTTTGTCCCACCAAACCCTCTGTGGAACGTTTTGGGGTTTGTACCACCAAACCCTCTGTGGAACGTTTTGGGGTTTGTACCACCAAACCCTCTGTGGAACGTTTTGGGGTTTGTCCCACCAAACCCTCTGTGGAACGTTTTGGGGTTTGTCCCACCAAACCCTCTGTGGAACGTTTTGGGGTTTGTCCCACCAAACCCTCTGTGGAACGTTTTGGGGTTTGTCCCACCAAACCCTCTGTGGAACGTTTTGGGGTTTGTCCCACCAAACCCTCTGTGGAACGTTTTTGGGTTTGTCCCACCAAACCCTCTGTGGAACGTTTTGGGGTTTGTCCCACCAAACCCTCTGTGGAACGTTTTGGGGTTTGTCCCACCAAACCCTCTGTGGAACGTTTTGGGGTTTGTCCCACCAAACCCTCTGTGGAACGTTTTGGTGTTTGTCCTGCCAAACCTCGTGGAACGTTTTGGGGTTTGTCCCGCCAAACCTTGTGGAACGTTTTCGGGTTTGTCCCGCCAAACCCTCTGTGGAACGTTTTGGGGTTTGTCCCACCAAACCGTCTGTGGAACGTTTTCGGGTTTGTCCCACCAAACCCTCTGCGGAACGTTTTGGGGTTTGTCCCACCAAACCCTCTGCGGAACGTTTTCGGGTTTGTCCCGCCAAACCCTCTGCGGGAACGTTTTGGAGTTTGTCCCGCCAAACCCTCTGTGGAACATTTTGGGGTTTGTCCCACCAAACCCTCTGTGGAACATTTTGGGGTTTGTCCCACCAAACCCTCTGCGGAACGTTTTGGGGTTTGTCCCGCCAAACCCTCTGCGGAACGTTTTGGGGTTTGTCCCGCCAAACCCTCTGTGGAATGTTTTGGGGTTTGTCCCGCCAAACCGTCTGCAGAACGTTTTCGGGTTTGTCCCACCAAATCCTCTGCAGAACATTTTGGGGTTTGTCCCACCAAACCCTCTGCGGAACGTTTTGTGGTTTGTCCCACCAAACCCTCTGTGGAACGTTTTGGGGTTTGTCTCACCAAACCCTCTGTGGAACGTTTTGGGGTTTGTCCCACAAAACCCTCAGTGGAAAGTTTTGGGGTTTGTCCCACCAAACCCTCTGTGGAACGTTTTGGGGTTTATCTCACCAAACCCTCTGTGGAACGTTTTGGGGTTTGTCCCACCAAACCCTCTGTGGAACGTTTTGGGGTTTGTCCCACCAAACCCTCTGTGGAACGTTTTGGGGTTTGTCCCGCCAAACCTTGTGGAACGTTTCGGGGTTTGTCCCGCCAAACCCTCTGGGGAACGTTTTGGGGTTTGTCCCGCCAAAGCCTCTGTGGAACGTTTTGCGGTTTGTCCCGCCAAACCTTGTGGAACGTTTTGGGGTTTGTCCCACCAAACCCTCTGCGGAACGTTTTCGGGTTTGTCCCACCAAACCCTCTGTGGAACGTTTTGGGGTTTGTCCCACCAAACCCTGTGTGGAATGTTTTGGGGTTTGTCCCGCCAAATCCTTTGTGGAACATTTTGGGGTTTGTGCCACCAAACCCTCTGTGGAACGTTTTGGGGTTTGTCCCACCAAACCCTCTGTGGAACGTTTTGGGGTTTGTCCCACCAAACCCTCTGTGGAACGTTTTGGGGTTTGTCCCACCAAACCCTCTGTGGAACGTTTTGGGGTTTGTCCCACCAAACCCTCTGTGGAACGTTTTGGGGTTTGCCCCACCAAACCCTCTGTGGAACGTTTTGGGGTTTGTACCACCAAACCCTCTGTGGAACGTTTTGGGGTTTGTCCCGCCAAACCCTCTGTGGAACGTTTTGGGGTTTGTCCCGCCAAACCCTCTGTGGAACGTTTTGGGGTTTGTCCCGCCAAACCCTCTGTGGAACGTTTTGGGGATTGTCCCACCAAACCCTCTGTGGAACGTTTCGGGGTTTGTCCCACCAAACCTTGTGGAACGTTTTGGGGTTTGTCCCGCCAAACCCTCTGTGGAACGTTTTGGGGTTTGTCCCACCAAACCCTCTGTGGAACGTTTCGGGGTTTGTCCCACCAAACCTTGTGGAACGTTTTGGGGTTTGGCCCACCAAACCCTCTGTGGAACGTTTTGGGGTTTGTCCCACCAAACCTTGTGGAACGTTTTGGGGTTTGTCCCACCAAACCCTCAGTGGAACGATTTGGGGTTTGTCCCGCCAAACCTTGTGGAACGTTTTGGGGTTTGTCCCGCCAAACCTTGTGGAACGTTTTGGGGTTTGTCCCACCAAACCCTCTGCGGAACGTTTTCGGGTTTGTCCCGCCAAATCCTCTGTGGAACATTTTGGGGTTTGTGCCACCAAACCCTCTGTGGAACGTTTTGGGGTTTGTCCCACCAAACGCTCTGTGGAACGTTTTGGGGTTTGTCCCACCAAACCCTCTGTGGAACGTTTTGGGGTTTGTCCCACCAAACCCTCTGTGGAACGTTTTGGGGTTTGTACCACCAAACCCTCTGTGGAACGTTTTGGGGTTTGTACCACCAAACCCTCTGTGGAACGTTTTGGGGTTTGTCCCACCAAACCCTCTGTGGAACGTTTTGGGGTTTGTCCCACCAAACCCTCTGTGGAACGTTTTGGGGTTTGTCCCACCAAACCCTCTGTGGAACGTTTTGGGGTTTGTCCCACCAAACCCTCTGTGGAACGTTTTGGGGTTTGTCCCACCAAACCCTCTGTGGAACGTTTTTGGGTTTGTCCCACCAAACCCTCTGTGGAACGTTTTGGGGTTTGTCCCACCAAACCCTCTGTGGAACGTTTTGGGGTTTGTCCCACCAAACCCTCTGTGGAACGTTTTGGGGTTTGTCCCACCAAACCCTCTGTGGAACGTTTTGGTGTTTGTCCTGCCAAACCTCGTGGAACGTTTTGGGGTTTGTCCCGCCAAACCTTGTGGAACGTTTTCGGGTTTGTCCCGCCAAACCCTCTGTGGAACGTTTTGGGGTTTGTCCCACCAAACCGTCTGTGGAACGTTTTCGGGTTTGTCCCACCAAACCCTCTGCGGAACGTTTTGGGGTTTGTCCCACCAAACCCTCTGCGGAACGTTTTCGGGTTTGTCCCGCCAAACCCTCTGCGGGAACGTTTTGGAGTTTGTCCCACCAAACCCTCTGTGGAACGTTTTGGGGTTTGTCCCACCAAACCCTCTGTGGAACGTTTTGGGGTTTGTCCCACCAAACCCTCTGTGGAACGTTTTGGGATTTGTCCCACCAAACCCTCTGTGGAACGTTTTGGGGTTTGTCCCACCAAACCCTCTGTGGAACGTTTTGGGGTTTGTCCCACCAAACCTTCTGTGGAACGTTTTGGGGTTTGTCCCACCAAACCCTCTGTGGAACGTTTTGGGGTTTGTCCCACCAAACCCTCTGTGGAACGTTTTGGGGTTTGTCCCACCAAACACTCTGTGGAACGTTTTGGGGTTTGTCCCACCAAACCCTCTGTGGAACGTTTTGGGGTTTGTCCCACCAAACCCTCTGTGGAACGTTTTGGGGTTTGTCCCACCAAACCCTCTGTGGAACGTTTTGGGGTTTGTCCCACCAAACCATCTGTAGAACGTTTTGGGGTTTGTCCCACCAAACCCTCTGTGGAACGTTTTGGGGTTTGTCCCACCAAACCCTCTGTAGAACGTTTTGGGGTTTGTCCCACCAAACCCTCTGTGGAACGTTTCGGGGTTTGTCCCACCAAACCCTCTGTGGAACGTTTTGGGGTTTGTCCCACCAAACCCTCTGTGGAACGTTTCGGAGTTTGTCCCGCCAAACCTTGTGGAACGTTTCGGGATTTGTCCCGCCAAACCTTGTGGAACGTTTTGGGGTTTGTCCCACCAAACCCTCTGTGGAACGTTTTGGGGTTTGTCCCGCCAAACCTTGTGGAACGTTTTCGGGTTTGTCCCGCCAAACCTTGTGGAACGTTTTGGGGTTTGTCCCACCAAACCATCTGTGGAACATTTTAGGGTTTGTCCCACCAAACCCTCTGTGGAACATTTTGGGGTTTGTTCGACCAAACCCTCTGTGGAACGTTTTGGGGTTTGTCCCACCAAACCGTCTGTGGAACGTTTTCGGGTTTGTCCCACCAAACCCTCTGCGGAACGTTTTGGGGTTTGTCCCACCAAACCCTCTGCGGAACGTTTTCGGGTTTGTCCCGCCAAACCCTCTGCGGAACGTTTTGGGGTTTGTCCCGCCAAACCTTGTGGAACGTTTTGGGGTTTGTCCCACCAAACCATCTGTGGAACATTTTGGGGTTTGTCCCACCAAACCCTCTGTGGAACATTTTGGGGTTTGTTCGACCAAACCCTCTGTGGAACGTTTTGGGGTTTGTAAAACCAAACCGTCTGTGGAACGTTTTCGGGTTTGTCCCACCAAACCCTCTGCGGAACGTTTTCCGGTTTGTCCCGCCAAACCCTCTGCGGGAACGTTTTGGAGTTTGTCCCGCCAAACCCTCTGTGGAACATTTTGGGGTTTGTCCCACCAAACCCTCTGTGGAACATTTTGGGGTTTGTCCCACCAAACCCTCTGCGGAACGTTTTGGGGTTTGTCCCGCCAAACCCTCTGCGGAACGTTTTGGGGTTTGTCCCGCCAAACCCTCTGTGGAATGTTTTGGGGTTTGTCCCGCCAAACCGTCTGCAGAACGTTTTCGGGTTTGTCCCACCAAACCCTCTGCAGAACATTTTGGGGTTTGTCCCACCAAACCCTCTGCGGAACGTTTTGTGGTTTGTCCCACCAAACCCTCTGTGGAACGTTTTGGGGTTTGTCTCACCAAACCCTCTGTGGAACGTTTTGGGGTTTGTCCCACAAAACCCTCAGT
Organism: Eptatretus burgeri; assembly: GCF_056783735.1. NCBI lineage: Eukaryota > Metazoa > Chordata > Myxini > Myxiniformes > Myxinidae > Eptatretus > Eptatretus burgeri. Next base: position 10,972,004 of record NC_140978.1, read on the forward strand.
GGAAAGTTTTGGGGTTTGTCCCACCAAACCCTCTGTGGAACGTTTTGGGGTTTATCTCACCAAACCCTCTGTGGAACGTTTTGGGGTTTGTCCCACCAAACCCTCTGTGGAACGTTTTGGGGTTTGTCCCACCAAACCCTCTGTGGAACGTTTTGGGGTTTGTCCCGCCAAACCTTGTGGAACGTTTCGGGGTTTGTCCCGCCAAACCCTCTGGGGAACGTTTTGGGGTTTGTCCCGCCAAAGCCTCTGTGGAACGTTTTGCGGTTTGTCCCGCCAAACCTTGTGGAACGTTTTGGGGTTTGTCCCACCAAACCCTCTGCGGAACGTTTTCGGGTTTGTCCCACCAAACCCTCTGTGGAACGTTTTGGGGTTTGTCCCACCAAACCCTGTGTGGAATGTTTTGGGGTTTGTCCCGCCAAATCCTTTGTGGAACATTTTGGGGTTTGTGCCACCAAACCCTCTGTGGAACGTTTTGGGGTTTGTCCCACCAAACCCTCTGTGGAACGTTTTGGGGTTTGTCCCACCAAACCCTCTGTGGAACGTTTTGGGGTTTGTCCCACCAAACCCTCTGTGGAACGTTTTGGGGTTTGTCCCACCAAACCCTCTGTGGAACGTTTTGGGGTTTGCCCCACCAAACCCTCTGTGGAACGTTTTGGGGTTTGTACCACCAAACCCTCTGTGGAACGTTTTGGGGTTTGTCCCGCCAAACCCTCTGTGGAACGTTTTGGGGTTTGTCCCGCCAAACCCTCTGTGGAACGTTTTGGGGTTTGTCCCGCCAAACCCTCTGTGGAACGTTTTGGGGATTGTCCCACCAAACCCTCTGTGGAACGTTTCGGGGTTTGTCCCACCAAACCTTGTGGAACGTTTTGGGGTTTGTCCCGCCAAACCCTCTGTGGAACGTTTTGGGGTTTGTCCCACCAAACCCTCTGTGGAACGTTTCGGGGTTTGTCCCACCAAACCTTGTGGAACGTTTTGGGGTTTGTCCCACCAAACCTTGTGGAACGTTTTGGGGTTTGTCCCACCAAACCCTCAGTGGAACGATTTGGGGTTTGTCCCGCCAAACCTTGTGGAACGTTTTGGGGTTTGTCCCGCCAAACCTTGTGGAACGTTTTGGGGTTTGTCCCACCAAACCCTCTGCGGAACGTTTTCGGGTTTGTCCCGCCAAATCCTCTGTGGAACATTTTGGGGTTTGTGCCACCAAACCCTCTGTGGAACGTTTTGGGGTTTGTCCCACCAAACGCTCTGTGGAACGTTTTGGGGTTTGTCCCACCAAACCCTCTGTGGAACGTTTTGGGGTTTGTCCCACCAAACCCTCTGTGGAACGTTTTGGGGTTTGTACCACCAAACCCTCTGTGGAACGTTTTGGGGTTTGTACCACCAAACCCTCTGTGGAACGTTTTGGGGTTTGTCCCACCAAACCCTCTGTGGAACGTTTTGGGGTTTGTCCCACCAAACCCTCTGTGGAACGTTTTGGGGTTTGTCCCACCAAACCCTCTGTGGAACGTTTTGGGGTTTGTCCCACCAAACCCTCTGTGGAACGTTTTGGGGTTTGTCCCACCAAACCCTCTGTGGAACGTTTTTGGGTTTGTCCCGTCAAACCTTGTGGAACGTTTTGGGGTTTGTCCCGCCAAACCTTGTGGAACGTTTTGGGGTTTGTCCGACCAAACCCTCTGTGGAACGTTTTGGGCTTTGTCCCGCCAAACCCTCTGTGGAACGTTTTGGGGTTTGTCCCGCCAAACCCTCTGTGGAATGTTTTGGGGTTTGTCCCACCAAACCCTCTGTAGGACGTTTTGGGGTTTGTCCCACCAAACCCTCTGTGGAACGTTTTATGGTTTGTCCCACCAAACCCTCTGTGGAACGTTTTGGGGTTTGTCCTGCCAAACCTTGTGGAACGTTTTGGCGTTTGTACCGCCAAACCTTGTGGAACGTTTTGGGGTTTGTCCCACCAAACCCTCTGTTGAACGTTTTGGGGTTTGTCCCACCAAACCCTCTGTGGAACGTTTTGGGGTTTGTCCCGCCAAACCCTCTGTGGAACGTTTTGGGGTTTATCCCGCCAAATCCTCTATGGAACGTTTTGGGGTTTGTCCCACCAAACCTTGTGGAACGTTTTGCGGTTGGCGCCGCCAAACCCTCGGCGGAACGTTTTGGGGTTTGTCCCACCAAACCCTCTGTGGAACGTTTTGGGGTTTGTCCCGCTTAACTCTCTGTGGAACGTTTTGGGGTTTGTCCCACCAAACCCTCTGTGGAACGTTTTGGGGTTTGTCCCACCAAACCGTCTGTGGAACGTTTTGGGGTTTGTCCCACCAATCCCTCTGTGGAACGTTTTGGGGTTTGTCCCACCAAACCCTCTGTGGAACGTTTTGGGGTTTGTCCCACCAAACCCTCTGTGGAACGTTTTGGGGTTTGTCCCGCCAAACCCTCTGTGGAACGTTTTGGGGTTTATCCCACCAAATCCTCTGTGGAACGTTTTGGGGTTTGTCCCACCAAACCTTGTGGAACGTTTTGGGGTTTGTCCCACCAAACCCTCTGTGGAACGTTTTCGGGTTTGTCCCACCAAACCCTCTGTGGAACATTTTGGGGTTTGTTCGACCAAACCCTCTGTGGAACGTTTTGGGGTTTGTCCCACCAAACCCTCTGTGGAACATTTTGGGGTTTGTCCCACCAAACCCTCTGTGGAACATTTTGGGGTTTGTTCGACCAAACCCTCTGTGGAACGTTTTGGGGTTTGTCCCACCAAACCGTCTGTGGAACGTTTTGGGGTTTGTCCCACCAAACCCTCTGCGGAACGTTTTGGGGTTTGTCCCGCCAAACCTTGTGGAACGTTTTGGGGTTTGTCCCACCAAACCATCTGTGGAACATTTTGGGGTTTGTCCCACCAAACCCTCTGTGGAACATTTTGGGGTTTGTTCGACCAAACCCTCTGTGGAACGTTTTGGGGTTTGTCCCACCAAACCGTCTGTGGAACGTTTTCGGGTTTGTCCCACCAAACCCTCTGCGGAACGTTTTCGGGTTTGTCCCGCCAAACCCTCTGCGGGAACGTTTTGGAGTTTGTCCCGCCAAACCCTCTGTGGAACATTTTGGGGTTTGTCCCACCAAACCCTCTGTGGAACATTTTGGGGTTTGTCCCACCAAACCCTCTGCGGAACGTTTTGGGGTTTGTCCCGCCAAACCCTCTGCGGAACGTTTTGGGGTTTGTCCCGCCAAACCCTCTGTGGAATGTTTTGGGGTTTGTCCCGCCAAACCGTCTGCAGAACGTTTTCGGGTTTGTCCCACCAAACCCTCTGCAGAACATTTTGGGGTTTGTCCCACCAAACCCTCTGCGGAACGTTTTGTGGTTTGTCCCACCAAACCCTCTGTGGAACGTTTTGGGGTTTGTCTCACCAAACCCTCTGTGGAACGTTTTGGGGTTTGTCCCACAAAACCCTCAGTGGAAAGTTTTGGGGTTTGTCCCACCAAACCCTCTGTGGAACGTTTTGGGGTTTATCTCACCAAACCCTCTGTGGAACGTTTTGGGGTTTGTCCCACCAAACCCTCTGTGGAACGTTTTGGGGTTTGTCCCACCAAACCCTCTGTGGAACGTTTTGGGGTTTGTCCCACCAAACCCTCTGTGGAACGTTTTGGGGTTTGTCCCACCAAACCCTCTGTGGAACGTTTTGGGGTTTGCCCCACCAAACCCTCTGTGGAACGTTTTGGGGTTTGTCCCGCCAAACCCTCTGTGGAACGTTTTGGGGTTTGTCCCGCCAAACCCTCTGTGGAACGTTTTGGGGTTTGTCCCGCCAAACCCTCTGTGGAACGTTTTGGGGTTTGTCCCACCAAACCCTCTGTGGAACGTTTCGGGGTTTGTCCCACCAAACCTTGTGGAACGTTTTGGGGTTTGTCCCGCCAAACCCTCTGTGGAACGTTTTGGGGTTTGTCCCACCAAACCCTCTGTGGAACGTTTCGGGGTTTGTCCCACCAAACCTTGTGGACCGTTTTGGGGTTTGGCCCACCAAACCCTCTGTGGAACGTTTTGGGGTTTGTCCCACCAAACCCTCTGTGGAACGTTTCGGGGTTTGTCCCACCAAACCTTGTGGAACGTTTTGGGGTTTGTCCCACCAAACCCTCAGTGGAACGATTTGGGGTTTGTCCCGCCAAACCTTGTGGAACGTTTTGGGGTTTGTCCCGCCAAACCTTGTGGAACGTTTTGGGGTTTGTCCCGCCAAATCCTCTGTGGAACATTTTGGGGTTTGTGCCACCAAACCCTCTGTGGAACGTTTTGGGGTTTGTCCCACCAAACGCTCTGTGGAACGTTTTGGGGTTTGTCCCACCAAACCCTCTGTGGAACGTTTTGGGGTTTGTCCCACCAAACCCTCTGTGGAACGTTTTGGGGTTTGTACCACCAAACCCTCTGTGGAACGTTTTGGGGTTTGTCCCACCAAACCCTCTGTGGAACGTTTTGGGGTTTGTCCCACCAAACCCTCTGTGGAACGTTTTGGGGTTTGTCCCACCAAACCCTCTGTGGAACGTTTTGGGGTTTGTCCCACCAAACCCTCTGTGGAACGTTTTGGGGTTTGTCCCACCAAACCCTCTGTGGAACATTTTTGGGTTTGTCCCGTCAAACCTTGTGGAACGTTTTGGGGTTTGTCCCGCCAAACCTTGTGGAACGTTTTGGGGTTTGTCCGACCAAACCCTCTGTGGAACGTTTTGGGCTTTGTCCCGCCAAACCCTCTGTGGAATGTTTTGGGGTTTGTCCCACCAAACCCTCTGTAGGACGTTTTGGGGTTTGTCCCACCAAACCCTCTGTGGAACGTTTTATGGTTTGTCCCACCAAACCCTCTGTGGAACGTTTTGGGGTTTGTCCTGCCAAACCTTGTGGAACGTTTTGGCGTTTGTACCGCCAAACCTTGTGGAACGTTTTGGGGTTTGTCCCACCAAACCCTCTGTTGAACGTTTTGGGGTTTGTCCCACCAAACCCTCTGTGGAACGTTTTGGGGTTTGTCCCGCCAAACCCTCTGTGGAACGTTTTGGGGTTTATCCCGCCAAATCCTCTATGGAACGTTTTGGGGTTTGTCCCACCAAACCTTGTGGAACGTTTTGGGGTTTGTCCCGCCAAACCTTGTGGAACGTTTTGCGGTTGGCGCCGCCAAACCCTCGGCGGAACGTTTTGGGGTTTGTCCCACCAAACCCTCTGTGGAACGTTTTGGGGTTTGTCCCGCTTAACTCTCTGTGGAACGTTTTGGGGTTTGTCCCACCAAACCCTCTGTGGAACGTTTTGGGGTTTGTGCCACCAAACCCTGTGTGGAACGTTTTGGGGTTTGTCCCACCAAACCGTCTGTGGAGCGTTTTGGGGTTTGTCCCACCAATCCCTCTGTGGAACGTTTTGGGGTTTGTCCCACCAAACCCTCTGTGGAACGTTTTGGGGTTTGTCCCACCAAACCCTCTGTGGAACGTTTTGGGGTTTGTCCCGCCAAACCCTCTGTGGAACGTTTTGGGGTTTATCCCACCAAATCCTCTGTGGAACGTTTTGGGGTTTGTCCCACCAAACCTTGTGGAACGTTTTGGGGTTTGTCCCACCAAACCCTCTGTGGAACGTTTTGGGGTTTGTCCTGCCAAACCATGTGGAATGTTTTGGGGTTTGTACCGCCAAACCTTGTGGAACGTTTTGGGGTTTGTCCCACCAAACCCTCTGTGGAACGTTTTGGGGTTTGTCCCACCAAACCCTCTGTGGAACGTTTTGGGGTTTGTCCCGCCAAACCCTCTGTGGAACGTTTTGGGGTTTGTCCCGCCAAACCCTCTGTGGAACGTTTTGGGGTTTATCCCGCCAAATCCTCTGTGGAACGTTTTGGGGTTTGTCCCACCAAACCTTGTGGAACGTTTTGGGGTTTGTCCCACCAAACCTTTTGGAACATTTTGGGGTTTGTCCCGCCAAATCTTGTGGAACGTTTTGGGGTTTGTCCCGCCAAACCCTCTGTGGAACGATTTGGGGTTTATTCCGCCAAACCTTGTGGAACGTTTTGGGGTTTGTCCCGCCAAACCCTCGGTGGAACGTTTTGGGGTTTGTCCCAGCAAACCCTCTGTGGAACGTTTTGGGGTTTGTCCCGCTAAACTCTCTGTGGAACGTTTTGGGGTTTGTCCCACCAAACCCTCTGTGGAACGTTTTGGGGTTTGTGCCGCCAAACCCTCTGTGGAACGTTTTGGGGTTTGTCCCACCAAACCCTCTGTGGAACGTTTTGGGGTTTGTCCCACCAAACCCTCTGTGGAACGTTTTGGGGTTTGTCCCGCCAAACCCTCTGTGGAACGTTTTGGGATTTGTCCCGCCAAACCCTCTGTGGAATGTTTTGGGGTTTGTCCCGCCAAACCCTCTGTGGAACGTTTTGGGGTTTGTCCCACCAAGCCCTCTGTGGAACGTTTTGGGGTTTGTCCCACCAAACACTCTGTGGAACGTTTTGGGATTTGTCCCGCCAAACCGTCTGTGGAATGTTTTGGGGTTTGTCCCGCCAAACCCTCTGTGGAACGTTTTGGGGTTTGTCCCAGCAAACCCTCTGGAGGACGTTTTGGGGTTTGTCCCACCAAACACTCTGTGGAACCTTTTGGGGTTTGTCCCACCAAACCCTCTGTGGAACGTTTTGGGGTTTGTCCCGCCAAACCCCGTGTGGAACGTTTTGGGGTTTGTCCCACCAAACCCTCTGTGGAACGTTTTGGCGTTTGTCCCGCCAAACCCTCTGTGGAACGTTTTGGGGTTTGTCCCACCAAACCCTCTGTGGAACGTTTTGGGGTTTGTCCCGCCAAACCTTGTGGAACGTTTCGGGGTTTGTCCCACCAAACCTTGTGGAACGTTTTGGGGTTTGTTCCGCCAAACCTTGTGGAACATTTTGGGGTTTGTCCCGCGAAACCTTGTGGAACGTTTTGGGGATTGTCCCGCCAAACCTTGTGGAACATTTTGGGGTTTGTCCCGCGAAACCTTGTGGAACGTTTTGGGGTTTATCCCGCCAAATCCTCTGTGGAACGTTTTGGGGTTTGTCCCGCCAAACCTTGTGGAACGTTTTGCGGTTGGCGCCGCCAAACCCTCGGCGGAACGTTTTGGGGTTTGTCCCACCAAACCCTCTGTGGAACGTTTTGGGGTTTGTCCCGCTTAACTCTCTGTGGAACGTTTTGGGGTTTGTCCCACCAAACCCTCTGTGGAACGTTTTGGGGTTTGTGCCACCAAACCCTGTGTGGAACGTTTTGGGGTTTGTCCCACCAAACCGTCTGTGGAACGTTTTGGGGTTTGTCCCACCAATCCCTCTGTGGAACGTTTTGGGGTTTGTCCCACCAAACCCTCTGTGGAACGTTTTGGGGTTTGTCCCACCAAACCCTCTGTGGAACGTTTTGGGGTTTGTCCCGCCAAACCCTCTGTGGAACGTTTTGGGGTTTATCCCACCAAATCCTCTGTGGAACGTTTTGGGGTTTGTCCCACCAAACCTTGTGGAACGTTTTGGGGTTTGTCCCACCAAACCCTCTGTGGAACGTTTTGGGGTTTGTCCTGCCAAACCATGTGGAATGTTTTGGGGTTTGTACCGCCAAACCTTGTGGAACGTTTTGGGGTTTGTCCCACCAAACCCTCTGTGGAACGTTTTGGGGTTTGTCCCACCAAACCCTCTGTGGAACGTTTTGGGGTTTGTCCCGCCAAACCCTCTGTGGAACGTTTTGGGGTTTGTCCCGCCAAACCCTCTGTGGAACGTTTTGGGGTTTATCCCGCCAAATCCTCTGTGGAACGTTTTGGGGTTTGTCCCACCAAACCTTGTGGAACGTTTTGGGGTTTGTCCCACCAAACCTTTTGGAACATTTTGGGGTTTGTCCCGCCAAATCTTGTGGAACGTTTTGGGGTTTGTCCCGCCAAACCCTCTGTGGAACGATTTGGGGTTTATTCCGCCAAACCTTGTGGAACGTTTTGGGGTTTGTCCCGCCAAACCCTCGGTGGAACGTTTTGGGGTTTGTCCCAGCAAACCCTCTGTGGAACGTTTTGGGGTTTGTCCCGCTAAACTCTCTGTGGAACGTTTTGGGGTTTGTCCCACCAAACCCTCTGTGGAACGTTTTGGGGTTTGTGCCGCCAAACCCTCTGTGGAACGTTTTGGGGTTTGTCCCACCAAACCCTCTGTGGAACGTTTTGGGGTTTGTCCCACCAAACCCTCTGTGGAACGTTTTGGGGTTTGTCCCGCCAAACCCTCTGTGGAACGTTTTGGGATTTGTCCCGCCAAACCCTCTGTGGAATGTTTTGGGGTTTGTCCCGCCAAACCCTCTGTGGAACGTTTTGGGGTTTGTCCCACCAAGCCCTCTGTGGAACGTTTTGGGGTTTGTCCCACCAAACACTCTGTGGAACGTTTTGGGATTTGTCCCGCCAAACCGTCTGTGGAATGTTTTGGGGTTTGTCCCGCCAAACCCTCTGTGGAACGTTTTGGGGTTTGTCCCACCAAACCCTCTGGAGGACGTTTTGGGGTTTGTCCCACCAAACACTCTGTGGAACCTTTTGGGGTTTGTCCCACCAAACCCTCTGTGGAACGTTTTGGGGTTTGTCCCGCCAAACCCCGTGTGGAACGTTTTGGGGTTTGTCCCACCAAACCCTCTGTGGAACGTTTTGGCGTTTGTCCCGCCAAACCCTCTGTGGAACGTTTTGGGGTTTGTCCCACCAAACCCTCTGTGGAACGTTTTGGGGTTTGTCCCGCCAAACCTTGTGGAACGTTTCGGGGTTTGTCCCACCAAACCTTGTGGAACGTTTTGGGGTTTGTTCCGCCAAACCTTGTGGAACATTTTGGGGTTTGTCCCGCGAAACCTTGTGGAACGTTTTGGGGATTGTCCCGCCAAACCTTGTGGAACATTTTGGGGTTTGTCCCGCGAAACCTTGTGGAACGTTTTGGGGTTTGTCCCACCAAACCCTCTGTGGAACGTTTTGGGGTTTGTCCCGCCAAACCTTGTGGAACGTTTTGGGGTTTGTCCCACCAAACCTTGTGGAACGTTTTGGGGTTTGTTCCATCAAACCTTGTGGAACATTTTGGGGTTTGTCCCACCAAACCCTCTGTGGAACGTTTTGGGGTTTGTCCCGCCAAACCTTGAGGAACGTTTTCGGGGTTGTCCCGCCAAACCTTGTGGAACGTTTTCGGGTTTGTCCCGCCAAACCTTGTGGAACGTTTTGGGGTTTGTCCCACCAAACCCTCTGCGGAACGTTTTGGGGTTTGTCCCACCAAACCCTCTGCGGAACGTTTTCGGGTTTGTCCCGCCAAACCCTCTGCGGGAACGTTTTGGAGTTTGTCCCACCAAACCCTCTGTGGAACATTTTGGGGTTTGTTCGACCAAACCCTCTGTGGAACGTTTTCGGGTTTGTCCCACCAAACCCTCTGCGGAACGTTTTGGGGTTTGTCCCACCAAACCCTCTGCCGAACGTTTTGGGGTTTGTCCCGCCAAACCTTGTGGAACGTTTTGGGGTTTGTCCCACCAAACCATCTGTGGAACATTTTGGGGTTTGTCCCACCAAACCCTCTGTGGAACATTTTGGGGTTTGTTCGACCAAACCCTCTGTGGAACGTTTTGGGGTTTGTCCCACCAAACCGTCTGTGAAACGTTTTCGGGTTTGTCCCACCAAACCCTCTGCGGAACGTTTTGGGGTTTGTCCCACCAAACCCTCTGCGGAACGTTTTCGGGTTTGTCCCGCCAAACCCTCTGCGGGAACGTTTTGGAGTTTGTCCCGCCAAACCCTCTGTGGAACATTTTGGGGTTTGTTCGACCAAACCCTCTGTGGAACGTTTTGGGGTTTGTCCCACCAAACCGTCTGTGGAACGTTTTCGGGTTTGTCCCACCAAACCCTCTGCGGAACGTTTTGGGGTTTGTCCCACCAAACCCTCTGCGGAACGTTTTGGGGTTTGTCCCGCCAAACCCTCTGCGGAACGTTTTGGGGTTTGTCCCGCCAAATCCTCTGTGGAATGTTTTGGGGTTTGTCCCGCCAAACCGTCTGCAGAACGTTTTCGGGTTTGTCCCACCAAACCCTCTGCGGAACGTTTTGTGGTTTGTCCCACCAAACCCTCTGTGGAACGTTTTGTGGTTTGTCCCACCAAACCCTCTGTGGAACGTTTTGGGGTTTGTCCCACCAAACCCTCTGTGGAACGTTTTGGGGTTTGTCCCACCAAACCGTCTGAGGAACGTTTTCGGGTTTGTCCCACCAAACCCTCTGCGGAACGTTTTGGGGTTTGTCCCACCAAACCCTCTGCGGAACGTTTTGGGGTTTGTCCCGCCAAACCCTCTGCGGAACGTTTTGGGGTTTGTCCCACCAAACCCTCAGTGGAAAGTTTTGGGGTTTGTCCCACCAAACCCTCTGTGGAACGTTTTGGGGTTTGTCCCACCAAACCCTCTGTGGAACGTTTTGGGGTTTGTCCCACCAAACCCTCTGTGGAACGTTTTGGGGTTTGTCCCACCAAACCCTCTGTGGAACGTTTTGGGGTTTGTCCCGCCAAACCTTGTGGAACGTTTCGGGGTTTGTCCCGCCAAACCCTCTGTGGAACGTTTTGGGGTTTGTCTCGCCAAAGCCTCTGTGGAACGTTTTGCGGTTTGTCCCGCCAAACCTTGTGGAACGTTTTGGGGTTTGTCCCGCCAAACCTTGTGGAACGTTTTGGGGTTTGTCCCACCAAACCCTCTGTGGAACGTTTTGGGGTTTGTCCCTCCAAACCCTGTGTGGAATGTTTTGGGGTTTGTCCCGCCAAATCCTCTGTGGATCATTTTGGGGTTTGTGCGACCAAACCCTCTGTGGAACGTTTTGGGGTTTGTCCCACCAAACCCTCTGTGGAACGTTTTGGGGTTTGTCCCACCAAACGCTCTGTGGAACGTTTTGGGGTTTGTCCCACCAAACCCTCTGTGGAACGTTTTGGGGTTTGTCCCACCAAACCCTCTGGGGAACGTTTTGGGGTTTGCCCAACCAAACCCTCTGTGGAACGTTTTGGGGTTTGTACCACCAAACCCTCTGTGGAACGTTTTGGGGTTTGTCCCACCAAACCCTCTGTGGAACGTTTTGGGGTTTGTCCCACCAAACCCTCTGTGGAACGTTTTGGGGTTTGTCCCACCAAACCCTCTGTGGAACGTTTTGGGGTTTATCCCACCAAACCCTCTGTGGAACGTTTTGGGGTTTGTCCCACCAAACCCTCTGTGGAACGTTTTGGGGTTTGTCCCGCCAAACCTTGTGGAACGTTTTGGGGTTTGTCCCGCCAAACCTTGTGGAACGTTTTGGGGTTTGTCCCGCCAAACCCTCTGTGGAACGTTTTGGGGTTTGTCCCACCAAACCCTCTGTAGGACGTTTTGGGGTTTGTCCCACCAAACGCTCTGTGGAACCTTTTGGGGTTTGTCCCACCAAACCCTCTGTGGAACGTTTTGGGGTTGTCCCGCCAAACCCCGTGTGGAACGTTTTGGGGTTTGTCCCACCAAACCCTCTGTGGAACGTTTTGGTTTTTGTCCCGCCAAACCCTCTGTGGAACGTTTTGGGGTTTGTCCCGCCAAACCCTCTGTGGAACATTTTGGGGTTTGTCCCACCAAACCCACTGTGGAACGTTTTGGGGTTTGTCCCACCAAACCCACTGTGGAACATTTTGGGGTTTGTCCCACCAAACCCACTGTGGAACGTTTTGGGGTTTGTCCCACCAAACCCTCTGTGGAACGTTTTGGGGTTTGTCCCACCAAACCCTCTGTGGAACGTTTTGGGGTTTGTCCCACCAAACCCTCTGTGGAACGTTTTGGGGTTTGTCCCGCCAAACTCTCTGTGGAACGTTTTGGGGTTTGTCCCACCAAACCCTCTGTGGAAGGTTTTAGGGTTTGTCCCACCAAACCCTCTGTGGAACGTTTTGGGGTTTGTCCCACCAAACCCTCTGTGGAACGTTTTGGGGTTTGTCCCGCCAAACCTTGTGGAACGTTTTGGGGTTTGTCCCCCCAAACCTTGTGGAACGTTTTGGGGTTTGTCCCACCAAACCTTGTGGAACGTTTTGGGGTTTGTCCCACCAAACCCTGTGGAACGTTTTGGCGTTTGTCCCACCAAACCTTGTGGAACATTTTGGGGTTTGTCCCACCAAACCCTCTGTGGAACGTTTTGGGGTTTGTCCCACCAAACCCTCTGTGGAACGTTTTGTGGTTTGTCCCACCAAACCCTCTGTGGAACGTTTTGGGGTTTGTCCTGCCAAACCTTGTGGAACGTTTTGGCGTTTGTACCGCCAAACCTTGTGGAACGTTTTGGGGTTTGTCCCATCAAACCCTCTGTGGAACGTTTTGGGGTTTGTCCCGCCAAACCCCGTGTGGAACGTTTTGGGGTTGGTGCCGCCAAACCCTCGGCGGAACGTTTTGGGGTTTGTCCCACCAAACCCTCTGTGGAACGTTTTGGGGTTTGTCCCGCTAAACTCTCTGTGGAACGTTTTGGGGTTTGTCCCTCCAAACCCTCTGTGGAACGTTTTGGGGTTTGTCCCGCCAAACCCTCTGTGGAACGTTTTGGGGTTTATTCCGCCAAACCTTGTGGAACGTTTTGGGGTTTGTCCCGCCAAACCCTTGGTGGAACGTTTTGGGGTTTGTCCCACCAAACCCTCTGTGGAACGTTTTGGGGTTTGTCCCACCAAACCCTGTGTGGAATGTTTTGGGGTTTGTCCCGCCAAATCCTCTGTGGAACATTTTGGGGTTTGTGCCACCAAACCCTCTGTGGAACGTTTTTGGGTTTGTCCCACCAAACCCTCTGTGAAACGTTTTGGGGTTTGTCCCACCAAACGCTCTGTGGAACGTTTTGGGGTTTGTCCCACCAAACCCTCTGTGGAACGTTTTGGGGTTTGTCCCACCAAACCCTCTGTGGAACGTTTTGGGGTTTGCCCCACCAAACCCTCTGTGGAACGTTTTGGGGTTTGTACCACCAAACCCTCTGTGGAACGTTTTGGGGTTTGTCCCACCAAACCCTCTGTGGAACGTTTTGGGGTTTGTCCCACCAAACCCTCACTGGAACGTTTTGGGGTTTGTCCCACCAAACCCTCTGTGGAACGTTTTGGGGTTTGTCCCGTCAAACCTTGTGGAACGTTTTGGGGTTTGTCCCGCCAAACCTTGTGGAACGTTTTGGGGTTTGTCCGACCAAACCCTCTGTGGAACGTTTTGGGCTTTGTCCCGCCAAACCCTCTGTGGAACGTTTTGGGGTTTGTCCCGCCAAACCCTCTGTGGAACGTTTTGGGGTTTGTCCCACCAAACCCTCTGTAGGACGTTTTGGGGTTTGTCCCACCAAACACTCTGTGGAACCTTTTGGGGTTTGTCCCACCAAACCCTCTCTGGAACGTTTTGGGGTTTGTCCCGCCAAACCCCGTGTGGAACGTTTTGGGGTTTGTCCCACCAAACCCTCTGTGGAAAGTTTTGGCGTTTGTCCCGCCAAACCCTCTGTGGAACGTTTTGGGGTTTGTCCCACCAAACCCTCTGTGGAACGTTTTGGGGTTTTTCCCACCAAACCCTCTGTGGAACGTTTTGGGGTTTGTCCCACCAAACCCTCTGTGGAACATTTTGGGGTTTGTCCCACCAAACCCACTGTGGAACGTTTTGGGGTTTGTCCCACCAAACCCACTGTGGAACGTTTTGGGGTTTGTCCCACCAAACCCACAGTGGAACATTTTGGGGTTTGTCCCACCAAACCCACTGTGGAACATTTTGGGGTTTGTCCCACCAAACCCACTGTGGAACGTTTTGGGGTTTGTCCCACCAAACCCTCTGTGGAACGTTTTGGGGTTTGTCCCACCAAACCCTCTGTGGAACGTTTTGGGGTTTGTCCCACCAAACCCTCTGTGGAACGTTTTGGGGTTTGTCCCGCCAAACTCTCTGTGGAACGTTTTGGGGTTTGTCCCACCAAACCCTCTGTGGAAGGTTTTAGGGTTTGTCCCACCAAACCCTCTGTGGAATGTTTTGGGGTTTGTCCCACCAAACCCTCTGTGGAACGTTTTGGGGTTTGTCCCGCCAAACCTTGTGGAACGTTTTGGGGTTTGTCCCCCCAAACCTTGTGGAACGTTTTGGGGTTTGTCCCACCAAACCTTGTGGAACGTTTTGGGGTTTGTCCCACCAAACCCTGTGGAACGTTTTGGGGTTTGTCCCACCAAACCTTGTGGAACATTTTGGGGTTTGTCCCACCAAACCCTCTGTGGAACGTTTTGGGGTTTGTCCCACCAAACCCTCTGTGGAACGTTTTAGGGTTTGTCCCACCAAACCCTCTGTGGAACGTTTTGGGGTTTGTCCCACCAAACCCTCTGTGGAACGTTTTGGGGTTTGTCCCACCAAACCCTCTGTGGAACGTTTTGGGGTTTGTCCTGCCAAACCTTGTGGAACGTTTTGGGGTTTGTCCCATCAAACCCTCTGTGGAACGTTTTGGGGTTTGTCCCGCCAAACCCCGTGTGGAACGTTTTGGGGTTGGTGCCGCCAAACCCTCGGCGGAACGTTTTGGGGTTTGTCCCACAAAACCCTCTGTGGAACGTTTTGGGGTTTGTCCCGCTAAACTCTATGTGGAACGTTTTGGGGTTTGTCCCACCAAACCTTGTGGAACATTTTGGGGTTTGTCCCACCAAACCCTCTGTGGAACGTTTTGGGGTTTGTCCCACCAAACCCTCTGTGGAACGTTTTAGGGTTTGTCCCACCAAACCCTCTGTGGAACGTTTTGGGGTTTGTCCCACCAAACCCTCTGTGGAACGTTTTGGGGTTTGTCCCACCAAACCCTCTGTGGAAAGTTTTGGGGTTTGTCCTGCCAAACCTTGTGGAACGTTTTGGGGTTTGTCCCATCAAACCCTCTGTGGAACGTTTTGGGGTTTGTCCCATCAAACCCTCTGTGGAACGTTTTGGGGTTTGTCCCACCAAACCCTCTGTGGAACGTTTTGGGGTTTGTCGCACCAAACCGTCTGTGGAACGTTTTGGGGTTTGTCCCACCAATCCCTCTGTGGAACGTTTTGGGGTTTGTCCCACCAAACCCTCTGTGGAACGTTTTGGGGTTTGTCCCACCAAACCCTCTGTGGAACGTTTTGGGGTTTGTCCAGCCAAATCCTCTGTGGAACGTTTTGGGGTTTGTCCCACCAAACCTTGTGGAACGTTTTGGGGTTTGTCCCACCAAACCCTCTGTGGAACGTTTTGGGGTTTGTCCTGCCAAACCTTGTGGAACGTTTTGGGGTTTGTACCGCCAAACCTTGTGGAACGTTTTGGGGTTTGTCCCACCAAACCCTCTGTGGAACGTTTTGGGGTTTGTCCCACCAAACCCTCTGTGGAACGTTTTGGGGTTTGTCTCACCAAACCCTCTGTGGAACGTTTTGGGGTTTGTCCCGCCAAACCTTGTGGAATGTTTTGGGGTTTGTCCCACCAAACCCTCTGTGCAACGTTTTGGGGTTTGTCCCACCAAACCCTCTGTGCAACGTTTTGGGGTTTGTCCCACCAAACCCTCTGTGCAACGTTTTGGGGTTTATCCCGCCAAATCCTCTGTGGAACGTTTTGAGGTTTGTCCCACCAAACCTTGTGGAACGTTTTGGGGTTTGTCCCGCTAAACTCTCTGTGGAACGTTTTGGGGTTTGTCCCACCAATCCCTCTGTGGAACGTTTTGTGGTTTGTCCCACCAAACCCTCTGTGGAACGTTTTGGGGTTTGTCCCGCCAAACCTTGTGGAACTTTTTGGGGTTTGTCCCACCAAACCCTCTGTGGAATGTTTTTGGGTTTGTCCCGCCAAACCTTGTAGAACGTTTTGCGGTTTGTCCCTCCAAACCTTGTGGAACGTTTTGAGGTTTGTCCCACCAAACCCTCTGTGGAACGTTTTGGGGTTTGTCCCACCAAACCCTCTGTGGAACGTTTTGGGGATTGTCCCGCCAAACCTTGTGGAACCTTTTGGGGTTTGTCCCACCAAACCTTGTGGAACGTTTTGGGGTTTGTCCCACCAAACCTTGTGGAATGTTTTGGGGTTTATCCCACCAAACCCTCTGTGCAACATTTTGGGGTTTGTCCCGCCAAACCCTCTGTGGAACGTTTTGGGGTTTGTCCCGACAAACCCTCTGTGGAACGTTTTGGGGTTTGTCCCACCAAACCCTCTGTGGAACGTTTTGGGGTTTGTCCCGCCAAACCCTCTGTGGAACGTTTTGGGGTTTGTCCCACCAAACCCTCTGTGGAACGTTTTGGGGTTTGTCCCACCAAATCCTCTGTGGAACGTTTTGGGGTTTGTCCCGCCAAACCTTGTGGAACATTTTGGGGTTTGTCCCGCCAAACCTTGTGGAACGTTTTGGGGTTTGTCCCACCAAACCCTCTGTGGAACGTTTTGGGGTTTGTCCCGCCAAACCCTCTGTGGAACGTTTTGGGGTTTGTCCCGCCAAACCCTCTGTAGGACGTTTTGGGGTTTGTCCCACCAAACACTCTGTGGAACCTTTTGGGGTTTGTCCCACCAAACCCTCTGTGGAACGTTTTGGGGTTTGTCCCGCCAAACCCCGTGTGGAACGTTTTGGGGTTTGTCCCTCCAAACCCTCTGTGGAACGTTTTGGGGTTTGTCCCTCCAAACCCTCTGTGGAACGTTTTGTGGTTTGTCCCTCCAAGCCCTCTGTGGAACGTTTTGGGGTTTATCCCGCCAAACCCTCTGTGGAACGTTTTGGGATTTGTCCCGCCAAACCCTCTGTGGAACGTTTTGGGGTTTGTCCCACCAAACCCTCTGTGGAACGTTTTGGGGTTTATCCCGCCAAACCCTCTGTGGAACGTTTTGGGGTTTGTCCCACCAAACCCTCTGTGGAACGTTTTGTGATTTGTCCCGCCAAACCCTCTGTGGAACGTTTTGGGGTTTGTCCCACCAAACCCTCTGTGGAACGTTTTGGGGTTTGTCCCACCAAACCCTCTGTGGAACGTTTTGGGGTTTGTCCTGCCAAACCTTGTGGAACGTTTTGGGGTTTGTCCCATCAAACCCTCTGTGGAACGTTTTGGGGTTTGTCCCGCCAAACCCCGTGTGGAACGTTTTGGGGTTGGTGCCGCCAAACCCTCGGCGGAACGTTTTGGGGTTTGTCCCACAAAACCCTCTGTGGAACGTTTTGGGGTTTGTCCCGCTAAACTCTATGTGGAACGTTTTGGGGTTTGTCCCACCAAACCTTGTGGAACATTTTGGGGTTTGTCCCACCAAACCCTCTGTGGAACGTTTTGGGGTTTGTCCCACCAAACCCTCTGTGGAACGTTTTAGGGTTTGTCCCACCAAACCCTCTGTGGAACGTTTTGGGGTTTGTCCCACCAAACCCTCTGTGGAACGTTTTGGGGTTTGTCCCACCAAACCCTCTGTGGAAAGTTTTGGGGTTTGTCCTGCCAAACCTTGTGGAACGTTTTGGGGTTTGTCCCATCAAACCCTCTGTGGAACGTTTTGGGGTTTGTCCCATCAAACCCTCTGTGGAACGTTTTGGGGTTTGTCCCACCAAACCCTCTGTGGAACGTTTTGGGGTTTGTCGCACCAAACCGTCTGTGGAACGTTTTGGGGTTTGTCCCACCAATCCCTCTGTGGAACGTTTTGGGGTTTGTCCCACCAAACCCTCTGTGGAACGTTTTGGGGTTTGTCCCACCAAACCCTCTGTGGAACGTTTTGGGGTTTGTCCAGCCAAATCCTCTGTGGAACGTTTTGGGGTTTGTCCCACCAAACCTTGTGGAACGTTTTGGGGTTTGTCCCACCAAACCCTCTGTGGAACGTTTTGGGGTTTGTCCTGCCAAACCTTGTGGAACGTTTTGGGGTTTGTACCGCCAAACCTTGTGGAACGTTTTGGGGTTTGTCCCACCAAACCCTCTGTGGAACGTTTTGGGGTTTGTCCCACCAAACCCTCTGTGGAACGTTTTGGGGTTTGTCTCACCAAACCCTCTGTGGAACGTTTTGGGGTTTGTCCCGCCAAACCTTGTGGAATGTTTTGGGGTTTGTCCCACCAAACCCTCTGTGCAACGTTTTGGGGTTTGTCCCACCAAACCCTCTGTGCAACGTTTTGGGGTTTGTCCCACCAAACCCTCTGTGCAACGTTTTGGGGTTTATCCCGCCAAATCCTCTGTGGAACGTTTTGAGGTTTGTCCCACCAAACCTTGTGGAACGTTTTGGGGTTTGTCCCGCTAAACTCTCTGTGGAACGTTTTGGGGTTTGTCCCACCAATCCCTCTGTGGAACGTTTTGTGGTTTGTCCCACCAAACCCTCTGTGGAACGTTTTGGGGTTTGTCCCGCCAAACCTTGTGGAACTTTTTGGGGTTTGTCCCACCAAACCCTCTGTGGAATGTTTTTGGGTTTGTCCCGCCAAACCTTGTAGAACGTTTTGCGGTTTGTCCCTCCAAACCTTGTGGAACGTTTTGAGGTTTGTCCCACCAAACCCTCTGTGGAACGTTTTGGGGTTTGTCCCACCAAACCCTCTGTGGAACGTTTTGGGGATTGTCCCGCCAAACCTTGTGGAACCTTTTGGGGTTTGTCCCACCAAACCTTGTGGAACGTTTTGGGGTTTGTCCCACCAAACCTTGTGGAATGTTTTGGGGTTTGTCCCACCAAACCCTCTGTGCAACATTTTGGGGTTTGTCCCGCCAAACCCTCTGTGGAACGTTTTGGGGTTTGTCCCGACAAACCCTCTGTGGAACGTTTTGGGGTTTGTCCCACCAAACCCTCTGTGGAACGTTTTGGGGTTTGTCCCGCCAAACCCTCTGTGGAACGTTTTGGGGTTTGTCCCACCAAACCCTCTGTGGAACGTTTTGGGGTTTGTCCCACCAAATCCTCTGTGGAACGTTTTGGGGTTTGTCCCGCCAAACCTTGTGGAACATTTTGGGGTTTGTCCCGCCAAACCTTGTGGAACGTTTTGGGGTTTGTCCCACCAAACCCTCTGTGGAACGTTTTGGGGTTTGTCCCGCCAAACCCTCTGTGGAACGTTTTGGGGTTTGTCCCGCCAAACCCTCTGTAGGACGTTTTGGGGTTTGTCCCACCAAACACTCTGTGGAACCTTTTGGGGTTTGTCCCACCAAACCCTCTGTGGAACGTTTTGGGGTTTGTCCCGCCAAACCCCGTGTGGAACGTTTTGGGGTTTGTCCCTCCAAACCCTCTGTGGAACGTTTTGGGGTTTGTCCCTCCAAACCCTCTGTGGAACGTTTTGTGGTTTGTCCCTCCAAGCCCTCTGTGGAACGTTTTGGGGTTTATCCCGCCAAACCCTCTGTGGAACGTTTTGGGATTTGTCCCGCCAAACCCTCTGTGGAACGTTTTGGGGTTTGTCCCACCAAACCCTCTGTGGAACGTTTTGGGGTTTATCCCGCCAAACCCTCTGTGGAACGTTTTGGGGTTTGTCCCACCAAACCCTCTGTGGAACGTTTTGTGATTTGTCCCGCCAAACCCTCTGTGGAACGTTTTGGGATTTGTCCCTCCAAACCCTCTGTGGAACGTTTTGTGATTTGTCCCGCCAAACCCTCTGTGGAACGTTTTGTGATTTGTCCCGCCAAACCCTCTGTGGAACGTTTTGGGGTTTATCCCGCCAAACCCTCTGTGGAACGTTTTGTGATTTGTCCCGCCAAACCCTCTGTGGAACGTTTTGGGGTTTGTCCCACCAAACCCTCTGTGGAACGTTTTGTGATTTGTCCCGCCAAACCCTCTGTGGAACGTTTTGTGGTTTGTCCCTCCAAACCCTCTGTGGAACGTTTTGGGGTTTGTCCTACCAAGCCCTCTGTGGAACGTTTTGGGGTTTGTCCCATCAAACCCTCTGTGGAACGTTTTGGGGTTTGTCCCACCAAGCCTTCTGTGGAACGTTTTGGGATTTGTCCGACCAAACCCTCTGTGGAACTTTTCGGGGTTTGTCCCACCAAACCATGTGGAACGTTTTGGGGTTTGTCCCGTCAAACCTTTTGGAACGTTTTGGGGTTTGTCCCACCAAACCCACTGTGGACCATTTTGGGGTTTGTCTCACCAAACCCTCTGTGGAACGTTTTGGGGTTTGTCCCGCCAAACCTTGTGGAATGTTTTGGGGTTTGTCCCACCAAACCCTCTGTGCAACGTTTTGGGGTTTGTCCCGCCAAACCCTCTGTGGAACGTTTTGGGGTTTGTCCCAACAAACCCTCTGTGCAACGTTTTGGGGTTTGTCCCGCCAAACCCTCTGTGGAACGTTTTGGGGTTTGTCCCACCAAACCCTCTGTGGAACGTTTTGGGGTTTGTCCCTCCAAACCCTCTGTGGAACGTTTTGGGGTTTGTCCCACCAAACCCTCTGTGGAACGTTTTGGGGTTTGCCCCACCAAACCCTCTGTGGAACGTTTTGGGGTTTGTACCACCAAACCCTCTGTGGAACGTTTTGGGGTTTGACCCACCAAACCCTCTGTGGAACGTTTTGGGGTTTGTCCCACCAAACCCTCTGTGGAACGTTTTGGGGTTTGTCCCACCAAACCCTCACTGGAACGTTTTGGGGTTTGTCCCACCAAACCCTCTGTGGAACGTTTTGGGGTTTGTCCCGTCAAACCTTGTGGAACGTTTTGGGGTTTGTCCCGCCAAACCTTGTGGAACGTTTTGGGGTTTGTCCGACCAAACCCTCTGAGGAACGTTTTGGGCTTTGTCCCGCCAAACCCTCTGTGGAACGTTTTGGGGTTTGTCCCGCCAAACCCTCTGTGGAACGTTTTGGGGTTTGTCCCACCAAACCCTCTGTAGGACGTTTTGGGGTTTGTCCCACCAAACACTCTATGGAACCTTTTGGGGTTTGTCCCACCAAACCCTCTCTGGAACGTTTTGGGGTTTGTCCCGCCAAACCCCGTGTGGAACGTTTTGGGGTTTGTCCCACCAAACCCTCTGTGGAACGTTTTGGGGTTTGTCCCACCAAACGCTCTGTGGAACGTTTTGGGGTTTGTCCCACCAAACCCTCTGTGGAACGTTTTGGGGTTTGTCCCACCAAACCCTCTGTGGAACGTTTTGGGGTTTGCCCCACCAAACCCTCTGTGGAACGTTTTGGGGTTTGTACCACCAAACCCTCTGTGGAACGTTTTGGGGTTTGTCCCACCAAACCCTCTGTGGAACGTTTTGGGGTTTGTCCCACCAAACCCTCTGTGGAACGTTTTGGGGTTTGTCCCACCAAACCCTCACTGGAACGTTTTGGGGTTTGTCCCACCAAACCCTCTGTGGAACGTTTTGGGGTTTGTCCCGTCAAACCTTGTGGAACGTTTTGGGGTTTGTCCCGCCAAACCTTGTGGAACGTTTTGGGGTTTGTCCGACCAAACCCTCTGTGGAACGTTTTGGGCTTTGTCCCGCCAAACCCTCTGTGGAACGTTTTGGGGTTTGTCCCGCCAAACCCTCTGTGGAACGTTTTGGGGTTTGTCCCACCAAACCCTCTGTAGGACGTTTTGGGGTTTGTCCCACCAAACACTCTGTGGAACCTTTTGGGGTTTGTCCCACCAAACCCTCTCTGGAATGTTTTGGGGTTTGTCCCGCCAAACCCCGTGTGGAACGTTTTGGGGTTTGTCCCACCAAACCCTCTGTGGAACGTTTTGGCGTTTGTCCCGCCAAACCCTCTGTGGAACGTTTTGGGGTTTGGCCCACCAAACCCTCTGTAGGACGTTTTGGGGTTTGTCCCACCAAACACTCTATGGAACCTTTTGGGGTTTGTCCCACCAAACCCTCTCTGGAACGTTTTGGGGTTTGTCCCGCCAAACCCCGTGTGGAACGTTTTGGGGTTTGTCCCACCAAACCCTCTGTGGAACGTTTTGGGGTTTGTCCCACCAAACGCTCTGTGGAACGTTTTGGGGTTTGTCCCACCAAACCCTCTGTGGAACGTTTTGGGGTTTGTCCCACCAAACCCTCTGTGGAACGTTTTGGGGTTTGCCCCACCAAACCCTCTGTGGAACGTTTTGGGGTTTGTACCACCAAACCCTCTGTGGAACGTTTTGGGGTTTGTCCCACCAAACCCTCTGTGGAACGTTTTGGGGTTTGTCCCACCAAACCCTCTGTGGAACGTTTTGGGGTTTGTCCCACCAAACCCTCACTGGAACGTTTTGGGGTTTGTCCCACCAAACCCTCTGTGGAACGTTTTGGGGTTTGTCCCGTCAAACCTTGTGGAACGTTTTGGGGTTTGTCCCGCCAAACCTTGTGGAACGTTTTGGGGTTTGTCCGACCAAACCCTCTGTGGAACGTTTTGGGCTTTGTCCCGCCAAACCCTCTGTGGAACGTTTTGGGGTTTGTCCCGCCAAACCCTCTGTGGAACGTTTTGGGGTTTGTCCCACCAAACCCTCTGTAGGACGTTTTGGGGTTTGTCCCACCAAACACTCTGTGGAACCTTTTGGGGTTTGTCCCACCAAACCCTCTCTGGAATGTTTTGGGGTTTGTCCCGCCAAACCCCGTGTGGAACGTTTTGGGGTTTGTCCCACCAAACCCTCTGTGGAACGTTTTGGCGTTTGTCCCGCCAAACCCTCTGTGGAACGTTTTGGGGTTTGGCCCACCAAACCCACTGTGGAACGTTTTGGGGTTTGTCCCACCAAACCCACTGTGGAAAATTTTGGGGTTTTTCCCACCAAACCCTCTGTGGAACGTTTTGGGGTTTTTCCCACCAAACCCTCTGTGGAACGTTTTGGGGTTTGTCCCACCAAACCCTCTGTGGAACATTTTGGGGTTTGTCCCACCAAACCCACTGTGGAACGTTTTGGGGTTTGTCCCACCAAACCCACTGTGGAACGTTTTGGGGTTTGTCCCACCAAACCCACTGTGGAACATTTTGGGGTTTGTCCCACCAAACCCACTGTGGAACATTTTGGGGTTTGTCCCACCAAACCCACTGTGGAACGTTTTGGGGTTTGTCCCACCAAACCCTCTGTGGAACGTTTTGGGGTTTGTCCCACCAAACCCTCTGTGGAACGTTTTGGGGTTTGTCCCGCCAAACTCTCTGTGGAACGTTTTGGGGTTTGTCCCACCAAACCCTCTGTGGAAGGTTTTAGGGTTTGTCCCACCAAACCCTCTGTGGAATGTTTTGGGGTTTGTCCCACCAAACCCTCTGTGGAACGTTTTGGGGTTTGTCCCGCCAAACCTTGTGGAACGTTTTGGGCTTTGTCCCACCAAACCTTGTGTAACGTTTTGGGGTTTGTCCCACCAAACCCTGTGGAACGTTTTGGGGTTTGTCCCACCAAACCTTGTGGAACATTTTGGGGTTTGTCCCACCAAACCCTCTGTGGAACGTTTTGGGGTTTGTCCCACCAAACCCTCTGTGGAACGTTTTAGGGTTTGTCCCACCAAACCCTCTGTGGAACGTTTTGGGGTTTGTCCCACCAAACCCTCTGTGGAACGTTTTGGGGTTTGTACCGCCAAACCTTGTGGAACGTTTTGGGGTTTGTCCCATCAAACCCTCTGTGGAACGTTTTGGGGTTTGTCCCGCCAAACCCCGTGTGGAACGTTTTGGGGTTGGTGCCGCCAAACCCTCGGCGGAACGTTTTGGGGTTTGTCCCACCAAACCCTCTGTGGAACGTTTTGGGGTTTGTCCCGCTAAACTCTCTGTGGAACGTTTTGGGGTTTGTCCCACCAAACCCTCTGTGGAACGTTTTGGGGTTTGTGCCACCAAACCCTGTGTGGAACGTTATGGGGTTTGTCCCACCAAACCGTCTGTGGAACGTTTTGGGGTTTGTCCCACCAATCCCTCTGTGGAACGTTTTGGGGTTTGTCCCACCAAACCCTCTGTGGAACGTTTTGGGGTTTGTCCCACCAAACCCTCTGTGGAACGTTTTGGGGTTTGTCCAGCCAGACCCTCTGTGGAACGTTTTGGGGTTTATCCCACCAAATCCTCTGTGGAACGTTTTGGGGTTTGTCCCACCAAACCCACTGTGGAACGTTTTGGGGTTTGTCCCACCAATCCCTCTGTGGAACGTTTTGGGGTTTGTCCCACCAATCCCTCTGTGGAACGTTTTGTGGTTTGTCCCACCAAACCCTCTGTGGAACGTTTTGGGGTTTGTCCCGCCAAACCTTGTGGAACTTTTTGGGGTTTGTCCCACCAAACCCTCTGTGGAATGTTTTTGGGTTTGTCCCGCCAAACCTTGTAGAACGTTTTGCGGTTTGTCCCTCCAAACCTTGTGGAACGTTTTGGGGTTTGTCCCGCCAAACCTTGTGGAACGTTTTGAGGTTTGTCCCACCAAACCCTCTGTGGAACGTTTTGGGGTTTGTCCCACCAAACCCTCTGTGGAACGTTTTGGGGTTTGTCCCACCAAACCCACTGTGGAACGTTTTGGGGTTTGTCCCACCAAACCCTCTGTGGAACGTTTTGGGGTTTGTCCCACCAAACCCTCTGTGGAACGTTTTGGGGTTTGTCCCACCAAACCCTCTGTGGAACGTTTTGGGGTTTGTCCCACCAAACCCTCTGTGGAACATTTTGGGGTTTGTCCCACCAAACCCTCTGTGGAAGGTTTTAGGGTTTGTCCCACCAAACCCTCTGTGGAACGTTTTGGGGTTTGTCCCACCAAACCCTCTGTGGAACGTTTTGGGGTTTGTCCCACCAAACCCTCTGCGGAACGTTTTGTGGTTTGTCCCACCAAACCCTCTGTGGAACGTTTTGGGGTTTGTCCCGCCAAACTCTCTGTGGAACGTTTTGGGGTTTGTCCCACCAAACCCTCTGTGGAAGGTTTTAGGGTTTGTCCCACCAAACCCTCTGTGGAACGTTTTGGGGTTTGTCCCACCAAACCCTCTGTGGAACGTTTTGGGGTTTGTCCCACCAAACCCTCACTGGAACGTTTTGGGGTTTGTCCCACCAAACCCTCTGTGGAACGTTTTGGGGTTTGTCCCGTCAAACCTTGTGGAACGTTTTGGGGTTTGTCCCGCCAAACCTTGTGGAACGTTTTGGGGTTTGTCCGACCAAACCCTCTGTGGAACGTTTTGGGCTTTGTCCCGCCAAACCCTCTGTGGAACGTTTTGGGGTTTGTCCCGCCAAACCCTCTGTGGAACGTTTTGGGGTTTGTCCCACCAAACCCTCTGTAGGACGTTTTGGGGTTTGTCCCACCAAACACTCTGTGGAACCTTTTGGGGTTTGTCCCACCAAACCCTCTCTGGAACGTTTTGGGGTTTGTCCCGCCAAACCCCGTGTGGAACGTTTTGGGGTTTGTCCCACCAAACCCTCTGTGGAACGTTTTGGCGTTTGTCCCGCCAAACCCTCTGTGGAACGTTTTGGGGTTTGTCCCACCAAACCCTCTGTGGAACGTTTTGGGGTTTTTCCCACCAAACCCTCTGTGGAACGTTTTGGGGTTTGTCCCACCAAACCCTCTGTGGAACATTTTGGGGTTTGTCCCACCAAACCCACTGTGGAACGTTTTGGGGTTTGTCCCACCAAACCCACTGTGGAACGTTTTGGGGTTTGTCCCACCAAACCCACTGTGGAACATTTTGGGGTTTGTCCCACCAAACCCACTGTGGAACATTTTGGGGTTTGTCCCACCAAACCCACTGTGGAACGTTTTGGGGTTTGTCCCACCAAACCCTCTGTGGAACGTTTTGGGGTTTGTCCCACCAAACCCTCTGTGGAACGTTTTGGGGTTTGTCCCACCAAACCCTCTGTGGAACGTTTTGGGGTTTGTCCCGCCAAACTCTCTGTGGAACGTTTTGGGGTTTGTCCCACCAAACCCTCTGTGGAAGGTTTTAGGGTTTGTCCCACCAAACCCTCTGTGGAATGTTTTGGGGTTTGTCCCACCAAACCCTCTGTGGAACGTTTTGGGGTTTGTCCCGCCAAACCTTGTGGAACGTTTTGGGGTTTGTCCCCCCAAACCTTGTGGAACGTTTTGGGGTTTGTCCCACCAAACCTTGTGGAACGTTTTGGGGTTTGTCCCACCAAACCCTGTGGAACGTTTTGGGGTTTGTCCCACCAAACCTTGTGGAACATTTTGGGGTTTGTCCCACCAAACCCTCTGTGGAACGTTTTGGGGTTTGTCCCACCAAACCCTCTGTGGAACGTTTTAGGGTTTGTCCCACCAAACCCTCTGTGGAACGTTTTGGGGTTTGTCCCACCAAACCCTCTGTGGAACGTTTTGGGGTTTGTCCCACCAAACCCTCTGTGGAACGTTTTGGGGTTTGTCCTGCCAAACCTTGTGGAACGTTTTGGGGTTTGTCCCATCAAACCCTCTGTGGAACGTTTTGGGGTTTGTCCCGCCAAACCCCGTGTGGAACGTTTTGGGGTTGGTGCCGCCAAACCCTCGGCGGAACGTTTTGGGGTTTGTCCCACAAAACCCTCTGTGGAACGTTTTGGGGTTTGTCCCGCTAAACTCTATGTGGAACGTTTTGGGGTTTGTCCCACCAAACCTTGTGGAACATTTTGGGGTTTGTCCCACCAAACCCTCTGTGGAACGTTTTGGGGTTTGTCCCACCAAACCCTCTGTGGAACGTTTTAGGGTTTGTCCCACCAAACCCTCTGTGGAACGTTTTGGGGTTTGTCCCACCAAACCCTCTGTGGAACGTTTTGGGGTTTGTCCCACCAAACCCTCTGTGGAAAGTTTTGGGGTTTGTCCTGCCAAACCTTGTGGAACGTTTTGGGGTTTGTCCCATCAAACCCTCTGTGGAACGTTTTGGGGTTTGTCCCACCAAACCCTCTGTGGAACGTTTTGGGGTTTGTCGCACCAAACCGTCTGTGGAACGTTTTGGGGTTTGTCCCACCAATCCCTCTGTGGAACGTTTTGGGGTTTGTCCCACCAAACCCTCTGTGGAACGTTTTGGGGTTTGTCCCACCAAACCCTCTGTGGAACGTTTTGGGGTTTGTCCAGCCAAATCCTCTGTGGAACGTTTTGGGGTTTGTCCCACCAAACCTTGTGGAACGTTTTGGGGTTTGTCCCACCAAACCCTCTGTGGAACGTTTTGGGGTTTGTCCTGCCAAACCTTGTGGAACGTTTTGGGGTTTGTACCGCCAAACCTTGTGGAACGTTTTGGGGTTTGTCCCACCAAACCCTCTGTGGAACGTTTTGGGGTTTGTCCCACCAAACCCTCTGTGGAACGTTTTGGGGTTTGTCCCGCCAAACCTTGTGGAATGTTTTGGGGTTTGTCCCACCAAACCCTCTGTGCAACGTTTTGGGGTTTGTCCCACCAAACCCTCTGTGCAACGTTTTGGGGTTTGTCCCACCAAACCCTCTGTGCAACGTTTTGGGGTTTATCCCGCCAAATCCTCTGTGGAACGTTTTGAGGTTTGTCCCACCAAACCTTGTGGAACGTTTTGGGGTTTGTCCCACCAAACCTTGTGGAATGTTTTGGGGTTTGTCCCACCAAACCCTCTGTGCAACATTTTGGGGTTTGTCCCGCCAAACCCTCTGTGGAACGTTTTGGGGTTTATCCCGCCAAATCCTCTGTGGAACGTTTTGGGGTTTATTCCGCCAAATCCTCTGTGGAACGTTTTGGGGTTTGTCCCACCAAACCTTGTGGAATGTTTTGGGGTTTGTCCCACCAAACCCTCTGTGCAACATTTTGGGGTTTGTCCCGCCAAACCCTCTGTGGAACGTTTTGGGGTTTGTCCCGACAAACCCTCTGTGGAACGTTTTGGGGTTTGTCCCACCAAACCCTCTGTGGAACGTTTTGGGGTTTGTCCCGCCAAACCCTCTGTGGAACGTTTTGGGGTTTGTCCCACCAAACCCTCTGTGGAACGTTTTGGGGTTTGTCCCACCAAATCCTCTGTGGAACGTTTTGGGGTTTGTCCCGCCAAACCTTGTGGAACATTTTGGGGTTTGTCCCGCCAAACCTTGTGGAACGTTTTGGGGTTTGTCCCACCAAACCCTCTGTGGAACGTTTTGGGGTTTGTCCCACCAAACCCTCTGTAGGACGTTTTGGGGTTTGTCCCACCAAACACTCTGTGGAACCTTTTGGGGTTTGTCCCACCAAACCCTCTCTGGAACGTTTTGGGGTTTGTCCCGCCAAACCCCGTGTGGAACGTTTTGGGGTTTGTCCCACCAAACCCTCTGTGGAACGTTTTGGCGTTTGTCCCGCCAAACCCTCTGTGGAACGTTTTGGGGTTTGTCCCACCAAACCCTCTGTGGAACGTTTTGGGGTTTTTCCCACCAAACCCTCTGTGGAACGTTTTGGGGTTTGTCCCACCAAACCCTCTGTGGAACATTTTGGGGTTTGTCCCACCAAACCCACTGTGGAACGTTTTGGGGTTTGTCCCACCAAACCCACTGTGGAACGTTTTGGGGTTTGTCCCACCAAACCCACTGTGGAACATTTTGGGGTTTGTCCCACCAAACCCACTGTGGAACATTTTGGGGTTTGTCCCACCAAACCCACTGTGGAACGTTTTGGGGTTTGTCCCACCAAACCCTCTGTGGAACGTTTTGGGGTTTGTCCCACCAAACCCTCTGTGGAACGTTTTGGGGTTTGTCCCACCAAACCCTCTGTGGAACGTTTTGGGGTTTGTCCCGCCAAACTCTCTGTGGAACGTTTTGGGGTTTGTCCCACCAAACCCTCTGTGGAAGGTTTTAGGGTTTGTCCCACCAAACCCTCTGTGGAATGTTTTGGGGTTTGTCCCACCAAACCCTCTGTGGAACGTTTTGGGGTTTGTCCCGCCAAACCTTGTGGAACGTTTTGGGGTTTGTCCCCCCAAACCTTGTGGAACGTTTTGGGGTTTGTCCCACCAAACCTTGTGGAACGTTTTGGGGTTTGTCCCACCAAACCCTGTGGAACGTTTTGGGGTTTGTCCCACCAAACCTTGTGGAACATTTTGGGGTTTGTCCCACCAAACCCTCTGTGGAACGTTTTGGGGTTTGTCCCACCAAACCCTCTGTGGAACGTTTTAGGGTTTGTCCCACCAAACCCTCTGTGGAACGTTTTGGGGTTTGTCCCACCAAACCCTCTGTGGAACGTTTTGGGGTTTGTCCCACCAAACCCTCTGTGGAACGTTTTGGGGTTTGTCCTGCCAAACCTTGTGGAACGTTTTGGGGTTTGTCCCATCAAACCCTCTGAGGAACGTTTTGGGGTTTGTCCCGCCAAACCCCGTGTGGAACGTTTTGGGGTTGGTGCCGCCAAACCCTCGGCGGAACGTTTTGGGGTTTGTCCCACAAAACCCTCTGTGGAACGTTTTGGGGTTTGTCCCGCTAAACTCTATGTGGAACGTTTTGGGGTTTGTCCCACCAAACCTTGTGGAACATTTTGGGGTTTGTCCCACCAAACCCTCTGTGGAACGTTTTGGGGTTTGTCCCACCAAACCCTCTGTGGAACGTTTTAGGGTTTGTCCCACCAAACCCTCTGTGGAACGTTTTGGGGTTTGTCCCACCAAACCCTCTGTGGAACGTTTTGGGGTTTGTCCCACCAAACCCTCTGTGGAAAGTTTTGGGGTTTGTCCTGCCAAACCTTGTGGAACGTTTTGGGGTTTGTCCCATCAAACCCTCTGTGGAACGTTTTGGGGTTTGTCCCACCAAACCCTCTGTGGAACGTTTTGGGGTTTGTCGCACCAAACCGTCTGTGGAACGTTTTGGGGTTTGTCCCACCAATCCCTCTGTGGAACGTTTTGGGGTTTGTCCCACCAAACCCTCTGTGGAACGTTTTGGGGTTTGTCCCACCAAACCCTCTGTGGAACGTTTTG
Organism: Eptatretus burgeri; assembly: GCF_056783735.1. Lineage (NCBI taxonomy): Eukaryota > Metazoa > Chordata > Myxini > Myxiniformes > Myxinidae > Eptatretus > Eptatretus burgeri. The sequence continues at coordinate 11,001,477 of NC_140978.1, forward strand.
GGGTTTGTCCAGCCAAATCCTCTGTGGAACGTTTTGGGGTTTGTCCCACCAAACCTTGTGGAACGTTTTGGGGTTTGTCCCACCAAACCCTCTGTGGAACGTTTTGGGGTTTGTCCTGCCAAACCTTGTGGAACGTTTTGGGGTTTGTACCGCCAAACCTTGTGGAACGTTTTGGGGTTTGTCCCACCAAACCCTCTGTGGAACGTTTTGGGGTTTGTCCCACCAAACCCTCTGTGGAACGTTTTGGGGTTTGTCCCGCCAAACCTTGTGGAATGTTTTGGGGTTTGTCCCACCAAACCCTCTGTGCAACGTTTTGGGGTTTGTCCCACCAAACCCTCTGTGCAACGTTTTGGGGTTTGTCCCACCAAACCCTCTGTGCAACGTTTTGGGGTTTATCCCGCCAAATCCTCTGTGGAACGTTTTGAGGTTTGTCCCACCAAACCTTGTGGAACGTTTTGGGGTTTGTCCCACCAAACCTTGTGGAATGTTTTGGGGTTTGTCCCACCAAACCCTCTGTGCAACATTTTGGGGTTTGTCCCGCCAAACCCTCTGTGGAACGTTTTGGGGTTTATCCCGCCAAATCCTCTGTGGAACGTTTTGGGGTTTATCCCGCCAAATCCTCTGTGGAACGTTTTGGGGTTTGTCCCGCCAAACCTTGTGGAATGTTTTGGGGTTTGTCCCACCAAACACTCTGTGCAACGTTTTGGGGTTTGTCCCACCAAACCCTCTGTGCAACATTTTGGGGTTTGTCCCGCCAAACCCTCTGTGGAACGTTTTGGGGTTTGTCCCGACAAACCCTCTGTGGAACGTTTTGGGGTTTGTCCCACCAAACCCTCTGTGGAACGTTTTGGGGTTTGTCCCGCCAAACCCTCTGTGGAACGTTTTGGGGTTTGTCCCACCAAACCCTCTGTGGAACGTTTTGGGGTTTGTCCCACCAAATCCTCTGTGGAACGTTTTGGGGTTTGTCCCGCCAAACCTTGTGGAACATTTTGGGGTTTGTCCCGCCAAACCTTGTGGAACGTTTTGGGGTTTGTCCCACCAAACCCTCTGTGGAACGTTTTGGGGTTTGTCCCGCCAAACCCTCTGTGGAACGTTTTGGGGTTTGTCCCACCAAACCCTCTGTAGGACGTTTTGGGGTTTGTCCCACCAAACACTCTGTGGAACCTTTTGGGGTTTGTCCCACCAAACCCTCTGTGGAACGTTTTGGGGTTTGTCCCGCCAAACCCCGTGTGGAACGTTTTGGGGTTTGTCCCTCCAAACCCTCTGTGGAACGTTTTGGGGTTTGTCCCTCCAAACCCTCTGTGGAACGTTTTGTGGTTTGTCCCTCCAAGCCCTCTGTGGAACGTTTTGGGGTTTATCCCGCCAAACCCTCTGTGGAACGTTTTGGGATTTGTCCCGCCAAACCCTCTGTGGAACGTTTTGGGGTTTGTCCCTCCAAACCCTCTGTGGAACGTTTTGGGGTTTGTCCCGCCAAGCCCTCTGTGGAACGTTTTGGGGTTTGTCCCATCAAACCCTCTGTGGAACGTTTTGGGGTTTGTCCCGCCAAGCCCTCTGTGGAACGTTTTGGGGTTTGTCCGACCAAACCCTCTGTGGAACGTTTCGGGATTTGTCCCACCAAAGCATGTGGAACGTTTTGGGGTTTGTCCCGTCAAACCTTTTGGAACGTTTTGGGGTTTGTCCCGCCAAACCTTGTGGAACGTTTTTGGGTTTGTCCCACCAAACCCACTGTGGACCATTTTGGGGTTTGTCTCACCAAACCCTCTGTGGAACGTTTTGGGGTTTATCCCGCCAAACCCTCTGTGGAACGTTTTGGGGTTTGTCCCACCAAACCCTCTGTGGAACGTTTTGTGATTTGTCCCGCCAAACCCTCTGTGGAACGTTTTGGGATTTGTCCCTCCAAACCCTCTGTGGAACGTTTTGTGATTTGTCCCGCCAAACCCTCTGTGGAACGTTTTGTGATTTGTCCCGCCAAACCCTCTGTGGAACGTTTTGGGGTTTATCCCGCCAAACCCTCTGTGGAACGTTTTGTGATTTGTCCCGCCAAACCCTCTGTGGAACGTTTTGGGGTTTGTCCCACCAAACCCTCTGTGGAACGTTTTGTGATTTGTCCCGCCAAACCCTCTGTGGAACGTTTTGTGGTTTGTCCCTCCAAACCCTCTGTGGAACGTTTTGGGGTTTGTCCTACCAAGCCCTCTGTGGAACGTTTTGGGGTTTGTCCCATCAAACCCTCTGTGGAACGTTTTGGGGTTTGTCCCACCAAGCCTTCTGTGGAACGTTTTGGGATTTGTCCGACCAAACCCTCTGTGGAACTTTTCGGGGTTTGTCCCACCAAACCATGTGGAACGTTTTGGGGTTTGTCCCGTCAAACCTTTTGGAACGTTTTGGGGTTTGTCCCACCAAACCCACTGTGGACCATTTTGGGGTTTGTCTCACCAAACCCTCTGTGGAACGTTTTGGGGTTTGTCCCGCCAAACCTTGTGGAATGTTTTGGGGTTTGTCCCACCAAACCCTCTGTGCAACGTTTTGGGGTTTGTCCCGCCAAACCCTCTGTGGAACGTTTTGGGGTTTGTCCCAACAAACCCTCTGTGGAACGTTTTGGGGTTTGTCCCGTCAAACCTTGTGGAACGTTTTGGGGTTTGTCCCTCCAAACCCTCTGTGGAACGTTTTGGGGTTTGTCCCGCCAAACCCTCTGTGGAACGTTTTGGGGTTTGTCCCACCAAACCCTCTGTGGAACGTTTTGGGGTTTGTCCCTCCAAACCCTCTGTGGAACGTTTTGGGGTTTGTCCCACCAAACCCTCTGTGGAACGTTTTGGGGTTTGCCCCACCAAACCCTCTGTGGAACGTTTTGGGGTTTGTACCACCAAACCCTCTGTGGAACGTTTTGGGGTTTGACCCACCAAACCCTCTGTGGAACGTTTTGGGGTTTGTCCCACCAAACCCTCTGTGGAACGTTTTGGGGTTTGTCCCACCAAACCCTCACTGGAACGTTTTGGGGTTTGTCCCACCAAACCCTCTGTGGAACGTTTTGGGGTTTGTCCCGTCAAACCTTGTGGAACGTTTTGGGGTTTGTCCCGCCAAACCTTGTGGAACGTTTTGGGGTTTGTCCGACCAAACCCTCTGAGGAACGTTTTGGGCTTTGTCCCGCCAAACCCTCTGTGGAACGTTTTGGGGTTTGTCCCGCCAAACCCTCTGTGGAACGTTTTGGGGTTTGTCCCACCAAACCCTCTGTAGGACGTTTTGGGGTTTGTCCCACCAAACACTCTGTGGAACCTTTTGGGGTTTGTCCCACCAAACCCTCTCTGGAACGTTTTGGGGTTTGTCCCGCCAAACCCCGTGTGGAACGTTTTGGGGTTTGTCCCACCAAACCCTCTGTGGAACGTTTTGGGGTTTGTCCCACCAAACGCTCTGTGGAACGTTTTGGGGTTTGTCCCACCAAACCCTCTGTGGAACGTTTTGGGGTTTGTCCCACCAAACCCTCTGTGGAACGTTTTGGGGTTTGCCCCACCAAACCCTCTGTGGAACGTTTTGGGGTTTGTACCACCAAACCCTCTGTGGAACGTTTTGGGATTTGTCCCACCAAACCCTCTGTGGAACGTTTTGGGGTTTGTCCCACCAAACCCTCTGTGGAACGTTTTGGGGTTTGTCCCACCAAACCCTCACTGGAACGTTTTGGGGTTTGTCCCACCAAACCCTCTGTGGAACGTTTTGGGGTTTGTCCCGTCAAACCTTGTGGAACGTTTTGGGGTTTGTCCCGCCAAACCTTGTGGAACGTTTTGGGGTTTGTCCGACCAAACCCTCTGTGGAACGTTTTGGGCTTTGTCCCGCCAAACCCTCTGTGGAACGTTTTGGGGTTTGTCCCGCCAAACCCTCTGTGGAACGTTTTGGGGTTTGTCCCACCAAACCCTCTGTAGGACGTTTTGGGGTTTGTCCCACCAAACACTCTGTGGAACCTTTTGGGGTTTGTCCCACCAAACCCTCTCTGGAATGTTTTGGGGTTTGTCCCGCCAAACCCCGTGTGGAACGTTTTGGGGTTTGTCCTACCAAGCCCTCTGTGGAACGTTTTGGGGTTTGTCCCATCAAACCCTCTGTGGAACGTTTTGGGATTTGTCCCACCAAGCCTTCTGTGGAACGTTTTGGGATTTGTCCGACCAAACCCTCTGTGGAACTTTTCGGGGTTTGTCCCACCAAACCATGTGGAACGTTTTGGGGTTTGTCCCGTCAAACCTTTTGGAACGTTTTGGGGTTTGTCCCACCAAACCCACTGTGGACCATTTTGGGGTTTGTCTCACCAAACCCTCTGTGGAACGTTTTGGGGTTTGTCCCGCCAAACCTTGTGGAATGTTTTGGGGTTTGTCCCACCAAACCCTCTGTGCAACGTTTTGGGGTTTGTCCCGCCAAACCCTCTGTGGAACGTTTTGGGGTTTGTCCCAACAAACCCTCTGTGGAACGTTTTGGGGTTTGTCCCGTCAAACCTTGTGGAACGTTTTGGGGTTTGTCCCTCCAAACCCTCTGTGGAACGTTTTGGGGTTTGTCCCGCCAAACCCTCTGTGGAACGTTTTGGGGTTTGTCCCACCAAACCCTCTGTGGAACGTTTTGGGGTTTGTCCCTCCAAACCCTCTGTGGAACGTTTTGGGGTTTGTCCCACCAAACCCTCTGTGGAACGTTTTGGGGTTTGCCCCACCAAACCCTCTGTGGAACGTTTTGGGGTTTGTACCACCAAACCCTCTGTGGAACGTTTTGGGGTTTGACCCACCAAACCCTCTGTGGAACGTTTTGGGGTTTGTCCCACCAAACCCTCTGTGGAACGTTTTGGGGTTTGTCCCACCAAACCCTCACTGGAACGTTTTGGGGTTTGTCCCACCAAACCCTCTGTGGAACGTTTTGGGGTTTGTCCCGTCAAACCTTGTGGAACGTTTTGGGGTTTGTCCCGCCAAACCTTGTGGAACGTTTTGGGGTTTGTCCGACCAAACCCTCTGAGGAACGTTTTGGGCTTTGTCCCGCCAAACCCTCTGTGGAACGTTTTGGGGTTTGTCCCGCCAAACCCTCTGTGGAACGTTTTGGGGTTTGTCCCACCAAACCCTCTGTAGGACGTTTTGGGGTTTGTCCCACCAAACACTCTGTGGAACCTTTTGGGGTTTGTCCCACCAAACCCTCTCTGGAACGTTTTGGGGTTTGTCCCGCCAAACCCCGTGTGGAACGTTTTGGGGTTTGTCCCACCAAACCCTCTGTGGAACGTTTTGGGGTTTGTCCCACCAAACGCTCTGTGGAACGTTTTGGGGTTTGTCCCACCAAACCCTCTGTGGAACGTTTTGGGGTTTGTCCCACCAAACCCTCTGTGGAACGTTTTGGGGTTTGCCCCACCAAACCCTCTGTGGAACGTTTTGGGGTTTGTACCACCAAACCCTCTGTGGAACGTTTTGGGGTTTGTCCCACCAAACCCTCTGTGGAACGTTTTGGGGTTTGTCCCACCAAACCCTCTGTGGAACGTTTTGGGGTTTGTCCCACCAAACCCTCACTGGAACGTTTTGGGGTTTGTCCCACCAAACCCTCTGTGGAACGTTTTGGGGTTTGTCCCGTCAAACCTTGTGGAACGTTTTGGGGTTTGTCCCGCCAAACCTTGTGGAACGTTTTGGGGTTTGTCCGACCAAACCCTCTGTGGAACGTTTTGGGCTTTGTCCCGCCAAACCCTCTGTGGAACGTTTTGGGGTTTGTCCCGCCAAACCCTCTGTGGAACGTTTTGGGGTTTGTCCCACCAAACCCTCTGTAGGACGTTTTGGGGTTTGTCCCACCAAACACTCTGTGGAACCTTTTGGGGTTTGTCCCACCAAACCCTCTCTGGAATGTTTTGGGGTTTGTCCCGCCAAACCCCGTGTGGAACGTTTTGGGGTTTGTCCCACCAAACCCTCTGTGGAACGTTTTGGCGTTTGTCCCGCCAAACCCTCTGTGGAACGTTTTGGGGTTTGGCCCACCAAACCCACTGTGGAACGTTTTGGGGTTTGTCCCACCAAACCCACTGTGGAAAATTTTGGGGTTTTTCCCACCAAACCCTCTGTGGAACGTTTTGGGGTTTTTCCCACCAAACCCTCTGTGGAACGTTTTGGGGTTTGTCCCACCAAACCCTCTGTGGAACATTTTGGGGTTTGTCCCACCAAACCCACTGTGGAACGTTTTGGGGTTTGTCCCACCAAACCCTCTGTGGAACTTTTCGGGGTTTGTCCCACCAAACCATGTGGAACGTTTTGGGGTTTGTCCCGTCAAACCTTTTGGAACGTTTTGGGGTTTGTCCCACCAAACCCACTGTGGACCATTTTGGGGTTTGTCTCACCAAACCCTCTGTGGAACGTTTTGGGGTTTGTCCCGACAAACCTTGTGGAATGTTTTGGGGTTTGTCCCACCAAACCCTCTGTGCAACGTTTTGGGGTTTGTCCCGCCAAACCCTCTGTGGAACGTTTTGGGGTTTGTCCCAACAAACCCTCTGTGGAACGTTTTGGGGTTTGTCCCGTCAAACCTTGTGGAACGTTTTGGGGTTTGTCCCTCCAAACCCTCTGTGGAACGTTTTGGGGTTTGTCCCGCCAAACCCTCTGTGGAACGTTTTGGGGTTTGTCCCACCAAACCCTCTGTGGAACGTTTTGGGGTTTGTCCCTCCAAACCCTCTGTGGAACGTTTTGGGGTTTGTCCCACCAAACCCTCTGTGGAACGTTTTGGGGTTTGCCCCACCAAACCCTCTGTGGAACGTTTTGGGGTTTGTACCACCAAACCCTCTGTGGAACGTTTTGGGGTTTGACCCACCAAACCCTCTGTGGAACGTTTTGGGGTTTGTCCCACCAAACCCTCTGTGGAACGTTTTGGGGTTTGTCCCACCAAACCCTCACTGGAACGTTTTGGGGTTTGTCCCACCAAACCCTCTGTGGAACGTTTTGGGGTTTGTCCCGTCAAACCTTGTGGAACGTTTTGGGGTTTGTCCCGCCAAACCTTGTGGAACGTTTTGGGGTTTGTCCGACCAAACCCTCTGAGGAACGTTTTGGGCTTTGTCCCGCCAAACCCTCTGTGGAACGTTTTGGGGTTTGTCCCGCCAAACCCTCTGTGGAACGTTTTGGGGTTTGTCCCACCAAACCCTCTGTAGGACGTTTTGGGGTTTGTCCCACCAAACACTCTGTGGAACCTTTTGGGGTTTGTCCCACCAAACCCTCTCTGGAACGTTTTGGGGTTTGTCCCGCCAAACCCCGTGTGGAACGTTTTGGGGTTTGTCCCACCAAACCCTCTGTGGAACGTTTTGGGGTTTGTCCCACCAAACGCTCTGTGGAACGTTTTGGGGTTTGTCCCACCAAACCCTCTGTGGAACGTTTTGGGGTTTGTCCCACCAAACCCTCTGTGGAACGTTTTGGGGTTTGCCCCACCAAACCCTCTGTGGAACGTTTTGGGGTTTGTACCACCAAACCCTCTGTGGAACGTTTTGGGGTTTGTCCCACCAAACCCTCTGTGGAACGTTTTGGGGTTTGTCCCACCAAACCCTCTGTGGAACGTTTTGGGGTTTGTCCCACCAAACCCTCACTGGAACGTTTTGGGGTTTGTCCCACCAAACCCTCTGTGGAACGTTTTGGGGTTTGTCCCGTCAAACCTTGTGGAACGTTTTGGGGTTTGTCCCACCAAACCTTGTGGAACGTTTTGGGGTTTGTCCGACCAAACCCTCTGTGGAACGTTTTGGGCTTTGTCCCGCCAAACCCTCTGTGGAACGTTTTGGGGTTTGTCCCGCCAAACCCTCTGTGGAACGTTTTGGGGTTTGTCCCACCAAACCCTCTGTAGGACGTTTTGGGGTTTGTCCCACCAAACACTCTGTGGAACCTTTTGGGGTTTGTCCCACCAAACCCTCTCTGGAATGTTTTGGGGTTTGTCCCGCCAAACCCCGTGTGGAACGTTTTGGGGTTTGTCCCACCAAACCCTCTGTGGAACGTTTTGGCGTTTGTCCCGCCAAACCCTCTGTGGAACGTTTTGGGGTTTGGCCCACCAAACCCACTGTGGAACGTTTTGGGGTTTGTCCCACCAAACCCACTGTGGAAAATTTTGGGGTTTTTCCCACCAAACCCTCTGTGGAACGTTTTGGGGTTTTTCCCACCAAACCCTCTGTGGAACGTTTTGGGGTTTGTCCCACCAAACCCTCTGTGGAACATTTTGGGGTTTGTCCCACCAAACCCACTGTGGAACGTTTTGGGGTTTGTCCCACCAAACCCACTGTGGAACGTTTTGGGGTTTGTCCCACCAAACCCACTGTGGAACATTTTGGGGTTTGTCCCACCAAACCCACTGTGGAACATTTTGGGGTTTGTCCCACCAAACCCACTGTGGAACGTTTTGGGGTTTGTCCCACCAAACCCTCTGTGGAACGTTTTGGGGTTTGTCCCACCAAACCCTCTGTGGAACGTTTTGGGGTTTGTCCCGCCAAACTCTCTGTGGAACGTTTTGGGGTTTGTCCCACCAAACCCTCTGTGGAAGGTTTTAGGGTTTGTCCCACCAAACCCTCTGTGGAATGTTTTGGGGTTTGTCCCACCAAACCCTCTGTGGAACGTTTTGGGGTTTGTCCCGCCAAACCTTGTGGAACGTTTTGGGCTTTGTCCCACCAAACCTTGTGTAACGTTTTGGGGTTTGTCCCACCAAACCCTGTGGAACGTTTTGGGGTTTGTCCCACCAAACCTTGTGGAACATTTTGGGGTTTGTCCCACCAAACCCTCTGTGGAACGTTTTGGGGTTTGTCCCACCAAACCCTCTGTGGAACGTTTTAGGGTTTGTCCCACCAAACCCTCTGTGGAACGTTTTGGGGTTTGTCCCACCAAACCCTCTGTGGAACGTTTTGGGGTTTGTACCGCCAAACCTTGTGGAACGTTTTGGGGTTTGTCCCATCAAACCCTCTGTGGAACGTTTTGGGGTTTGTCCCGCCAAACCCCGTGTGGAACGTTTTGGGGTTGGTGCCGCCAAACCCTCGGCGGAACGTTTTGGGGTTTGTCCCACCAAACCCTATGTGGAACGTTTTGGGGTTTGTCCCGCTAAACTCTCTGTGGAACGTTTTGGGGTTTGTCCCACCAAACCCTCTGTGGAACGTTTTGGGGTTTGTGCCACCAAACCCTGTGTGGAACGTTATGGGGTTTGTCCCACCAAACCCTCTGTGGAACGTTTTGGGGTTTGTCCAGCCAGACCCTCTGTGGAACGTTTTGGGGTTTATCCCACCAAATCCTCTGTGGAACGTTTTGGGGTTTGTCCCACCAAACCCACTGTGGAACGTTTTGGGGTTTGTCCCACCAATCCCTCTGTGGAACGTTTTGGGGTTTGTCCCACCAATCCCTCTGTGGAACGTTTTGTGGTTTGTCCCACCAAACCCTCTGTGGAACGTTTTGGGGTTTGTCCCGCCAAACCTTGTGGAACTTTTTGGGGTTTGTCCCACCAAACCCTCTGTGGAATGTTTTTGGGTTTGTCCCGCCAAACCTTGTAGAACGTTTTGCGGTTTGTCCCTCCAAACCTTGTGGAACGTTTTGGGGTTTGTCCCGCCAAACCTTGTGGAACGTTTTGAGGTTTGTCCCACCAAACCCTCTGTGGAACGTTTTGGGGTTTGTCCCACCAAACCCTCTGTGGAACGTTTTGGGGTTTGTCCCACCAAACCCACTGTGGAACGTTTTGGGGTTTGTCCCACCAAACCCTCTGTGGAACGTTTTGGGGTTTGTCCCACCAAACCCTCTGTGGAACGTTTTGGGGTTTGTCCCACCAAACCCTCTGTGGAACGTTTTGGGGTTTGTCCCACCAAACCCTCTGTGGAACGTTTTGGGGTTTGTCCCACCAAACCCTCTGTGGAAGGTTTTAGGGTTTGTCCCACCAAACCCTCTGTGGAACGTTTTGGGGTTTGTCCCACCAAACCCTCTGTGGAACGTTTTGGGGTTTGTCCCACCAAACCCTCTGCGGAACGTTTTGTGGTTTGTCCCACCAAACCCTCTGTGGAACGTTTTGGGGTTTGTCCCGCCAAACTCTCTGTGGAACGTTTTGGGGTTTGTCCCACCAAACCCTCTGTGGAAGGTTTTAGGGTTTGTCCCACCAAACCCTCTGTGGAACGTTTTGGGGTTTGTCCCACCAAACCCTCTGTGGAACGTTTTGGGGTTTGTCCCACCAAACCCTCTGCGGAACGTTTTGGGGTTTGTCCCACCAAACCCTCAGTGGAAAGTTTTGGGGTTTGTCCCACCAAACCCTCTGTGGAACGTTTTGGGGTTTGTCCCACCAAACCCTCTGTGGAACGTTTTCGGGTTTGTCCCACCAAACCCTCTGTGGAACGTTTTGGGGTTTGTCCCGCCAAACCTTGTGGAACGTTTCGGGGTTTGTCCCGCCAAACCCTCTGTGGAACGTTTTCGGGTTTGTCCCGCCAAAGCCTCTGTGGAACGTTTTGCGGTTTGTCCCTCCAAACCCTCTGAGGAACGTTTTGGGGTGTGTACCACCAAACCCTCTGTGGAACGTTTTGGGGTTTGTCCCACCAAACCCTCTGTGGAACGTTTTGGGGTTTGTCCCACCAAACCCTCTGTGGAACGTTTTGGGCTTTGTCCCGCCAAACCCTCTGTGGAACGTTTTGGGGTTTGTCCCGCCAAACCCTCTGTGGAACGTTTTGGGGTTTGTCCCACCAAACCCTCTGTAGGACGTTTTGGGGTTTGTCCCACCAAACACTCTGTGGAACCTTTTGGGGTTTGTTCCACCAAACCCTCTCTGGAACGTTTTGGGGTTTGTCCCGCCAAACCCCGTGTGGAACGTTTTGGGGTTTGTCCCACCAAACCCTCTGTGGAACGTTTTGGCATTTGTCCCGCCAAACCCTCTGTGGAACGTTTTGGGGTTTATCCCACCAAACCCTCTGTGGAACGTTTTGGGGTTTGTCCCACCAAACCCTCTGTGGAACATTTTGGGGTTTGTCCCACCAAACCCACTGTGGAACGTTTTGGGGTTTGTCCCACCAAACCCTCTGTGGAACGTTTTGGGGTTTGTCCCACCAAACCCTCTGTGGAACGCTTTGGGGTTTGTCCCACCAAACCCTCTGTGGAACGTTTTGGGGTTTGTCCCGCCAAACTCTCTGTGGAACGTTTTGGGGTTTGTCCCGCCAAACTCTCTGTGGAACGTTTTGGGGTTTGTCCCACCAAACCCTCTGTGGAACGTTTTGGGGTTTGTCCCACCAAACCCTCTGTGGAACGTTTTGGGGTTTGTCCCGCCAAACTCTCTGTGGAACGTTTTGGGGTTTGTCCCACCAAACCCTCTGTGGAAGGTTTTAGGGTTTGTCCCACCAAACCCTCTGTGGAACGTTTTGGGGTTTGTCCCACCAAACCCCCTGTGGAACATTTTGGGTTTGTCCCACCAAACCCTCTGTGGAACGTTTTGGGGTTTGTCCCGCCAAACCTTGTGGAACGTTTTGGGGTTTGTCCCGCCAAACCTTGTGGAACGTTTTGGGGTTTGTCCCCCCAAACCTTTTTTAACGTTTTGGGGTTTGTCCCACCAAACCTTGTGGAACGTTTTGGGGTTTGTCCCACCAAACCTTGTGGAACGTTTTGGGGTTTGTCCCACCAAACCTTGTGGAACATTTTGGGGTTTGTCCCACCAAACCCTCTGTGGAACGTTTTGGGGTTTGTCCCACCAAACCCTCTGTGGAATGTTTTCGGGTTTGTCCCACCAAACCCTCTGTGGAACGTTTTGGGGTTTGTCCCACCAAACCCTCTGTGGAACGTTTTGGGGTTTGTCCCACCAAACCCTCTGTGGAAAGTTTTGGGGTTTGTACCGCCAAATCTTGTGGAACGTTTTGGGGTTTGTCCCACCAAACCCTCTGTGGAACGTTTTGGGGTTTGTCCCACCAAACCCTCTGTGGAACGTTTTGGGGTTTGTCCCGCCAAACCCTCTGTGGAACGTTTTGGGGTTTGTCCCACCAAACCTTCTGGAACGTTTTGGGGTTTGTCCCACCAAACCTTCTGGAACGTTTTGGGGTTTGGCCCACCAAACCTTTTGGAACATTTTGGGGTTTGTCCCGCCAAACCTTGTGGAACGTTTTGGGGTTTGTCCCGCCAAACCTTGTGGAACGTTTTGGGGTTGGTGCCGCCAAACCCTCGGCGGAACGTTTTGGGGTTTGTCCCACCAAACCCTCTGTGGAACGTTTTGGGGTTTGTCCCGCTAAACTCTCTGTGGAACGTTTTGGGGTTTGTCCCACCAAACCATCTGTGGAACGTTTTGGGGTTTGTCCCACCAAACCCTCTGTGGAACGTTTTGGGATTTGTCCCGCCAAACCCTCTGTGGAACGTTTTGGGATTTGTCCCGCCAAACCCTCTGTGGAATGTTTTGGGGTTTGTCCCGCCAAACCCTCTGTGGAACGTTTTGGGGTTTGTCCCACCAAGCCCTCTGTGGAACGTTTTGGGGTTTGTCCCACCAAACCCTCTGTGGAACGTTTTGGGGTTTGCCCCACCAAACCCTCTGAGGAACGTTTTGGGGTGTGTACCACCAAACCCTCTGTGGAACGTTTTGGGGTTTGTCCCACCAAACCCTCTGTGGAACGTTTTGGGGTTTGTCCCACCAAACCCTCTGTGGAACGTTTTGGGATTTGTCCCACCAAACCCTCTGTGGAACGTTTTGGGGTTTGTCCCGTCAAACCTTGTGGAACGTTTTGGGGTTTGTCCCGCCAAACCTTGTGGAACGTTTTGGGGTTTATCCGACCAAACCCTCTGTGGAACGTTTTGGGCTTTGTCCCGCCAAACCCTCTGTGGAACGTTTTGGGGTTTGTCCCGCCAAACACTCTGTGGAACCTTTTGGGGTTTGTCCCACCAAACCCTCTCTAGAACGTTTTGGGGTTTGTCCCGCCAAACCCCGTGTGGAACGTTTTGGGGTTTGTCCCACCAAACCCTCTGTGGAACGTTTTGGCGTTTGTCCCGCCAATCCCTCTGTGGAACGTTTTGGGGTTTGTCCCACCAAACCCTCTGTGGAACGTTTTGGGGTTTGTCCCACCAAACCCTCTGTGGAACATTTTGGGGTTTGTCCCACCAAACCCACTGTGGAACGTTTTGGGGTTTGTCCCACCAAACCCTCTGTGGAACGTTTTGGGGTTTGTCCCACCAAACCCTCTGTGGAACGCTTTGGGGTTTGTCCCACCAAACGCTCTGTGGAACGTTTTGGGGTTTGTCCCACCAAACCCTCTGTGGAACGTTTTGGGGTCTGTCCCACCAAACCCTCTGTGGAACGTTTTGGGGTTTGCCCCACCAAACCCTCTGTGGAACGTTTTGGGGTTTGTCCCACCAAACCCTCTGTGGAACGTTTTGGGGTTTGTCCCACCAAACCCTCTGTGGAACGTTTTGGGGTTTGTCCCACCAAACCCTCTGTGGAACGTTTTGGGGTTTGTCCCACCAAACCCTCTGTGGAACGTTTTGGGGTTTGTCCCACCAAACCCTCTGTGGAACGTTTTGGGGTTTGTCCCGTCAAACCTTGTGGAACGTTTTGGGGTTTGTCCCGCCAAACCTTGTGGAACGTTTTGGGGTTTGTCCGACCAAACCCTCTGTGGAACGTTTTGGGCTTTGTCCCGCCAAACCCTCTGTGGAACGTTTTGGGGTTTGTCCCGCCAAACCCTCTGTGGAACGTTTTGGGGTTTGTCCCACCAAACCCTCTGTAGGACATTTTGGGGTTTGTCCCACCAAACACTCTGTGGAACCTTTTGGGGTTTGTTCCACCAAACCCTCTCTGGAACGTTTTGGGGTTTGTCCCGCCAAACCCCGTGTGGAACGTTTTGGCGTTTGTCCCACCAAACCCTCTGTGGAACATTTTGGGGTTTGTCCCACCAAACCCACTGTGGAACGTTTTGGGGTTTGTCCCACCAAACCCTCTGTGGAACGTTTTGGGGTTTGTCCCACCAAACCCTCTGTGGAACGCTTTGGGGTTTGTCCCACCAAACCCTCTGTGGAACGTTTTGGGGTTTGTCCCGCCAAACTCTCTGTGGAACGTTTTGGGGTTTGTCCCATCAAACCCTCTGTGGAACGTTTTGGGGTTTGTCCCGCCAAACCCTCTGTGGAACGTTTTGGGGTTTGTCCCACCAAGCCCTCTGTGGAACGTTTTGGGATTTGTCCGACCAAACCCTCTGTGGAACGTTTCGGGGTTTGTCCCACCAAGCCCTCTGTGGAACGTTTTGGGGTTTGTCCCGTCAAACCTTTTGGAACGTTTTGGGGTTTGTCCCGCCAAACCTTGGGGAACGTTTTGGGGTTTGTCCCACCAAACCCACTGTGGACCATTTTGGGGTTTGTCCCACCAAACACTCTGTGGAACATTTTGGGGTTTGTCTCACCAAACCCTCTGTGGAACGTTTTGGGGTTTGTCCCGCCAAACCTTGTGGAATGTTTTGGGGTTTGTCCCACCAAACCCTCTGTGCAACGTTTTGGGGTTTGTCCCGCCAAACCCTCTGTGGAACGTTTTGGGGTTTGTCCCAACAAACCCTCTGTGGAACGTTTTGGGGTTTGTCCCACCAAACCCTCTGTGGAACGTTTTGGGGTTTGTCCCGCCAAACCCTCTGTGGAACGTTTTGGGGTTTATTCCGCCAAACCTTGTGGAACGTTTTGGGGTTTGTCCCGCCAAACCCTCGGTGGAACGTTTTGGGGTTTGTCCCACCAAACCCTCTGTGGAACGTTTTGGGGTTTGTCCCGCTAAACTCTCTGTGGAACGTTTTGGGGTTTGTCCCACCAAACCCTCTGTGGAACGTTTTGGGGTTTGTGCCACCAAACCCTGTGTGGAACGTTTTGGGGTTTCTCCCACCAAACCCTCTGTGGAACGTTTTGGGGTTTGTCCCACCAATCCCTCTGTGGAACGTTTTGGGGTTTGTCCCACCAAACCCTCTGTGGAACGTTTTGGGGTTTGTCCCACCAAACCCTCTGTGGAACGTTTTGGGGTTTGTCCCGCCAAACCTTGTGGAACTTTTTGGGGTTTGTCCCACCAAACCCTCTGTGGAATGTTTTGGGGTTTGTCCCACCAAACCTTGTGGAACTTTTTGGGGTTTGTCCCACCAAACCCACTGTGGACCATTTTGGGGTTTGTCCCACCAAACCCTCTGTGGAACGTTTTGGGGTTTGTCCCGCCAAACCTTGTGGAATGTTTTGGGGTTTGTCCCACCAAACCCTCTGTGGAACGTTTTGGGGTTTGTCCCGCCAAACCCTCTGTGGAACGTTTTGGGGTTTGTCCCACCAAACCCTCTGTGGAACGTTTTGGGGTTTGTCCCGCCAAACCCTCTGTGGAACGTTTTGGGGTTTGTCCCGCCAAACCCTCTGTGGAACGTTTTGGGGTTTATTCCGCCAAACCTTGTGGAACGTTTTGGGGTTTGTCCCGCCAAACCCTCGGTGGAACGTTTTGGGGTTTGTCCCACCAAACCCTCTGTGGAACGTTTTGGGGTTTGTCCCGCAAAACTCTCTGTGGAACGTTTTGGGGTTTGTGCCACCAAACCCTGTGTGGAACTTTTTGGGGTTTGTCCCACCAAACCCTCTGTGGAACGTTTTGGGGTTTGTCCCGCCAAACCTTGTGGAACTTTTTGGGGTTTGTCCCACCAAACCCTCTGTGGAATGTTTTGGGGTTTGTCCCACCAAGCCCTCTGTGGTACGTTTTGGGGTTTGTCCCACCAAACCCTCTGTGGAACGTTTTGGGGTTTGTCCCGCCAAACCTTGTGGAACTTTTTGGGGTTTGTCCCACCAAACCCTCTGTGGAACATTTTGGGGTTTGTCCCACCAAACCCTCTGTGGAACGTTTTGGGGTTTGTCCCGCCAAACCTTTTGGAACGTTTTGGGGTTTGTCCCGCCAAACCTTGTGGAATGTTTTAGGGTTTGTTCCACCAAACCCTCTGTGGAACATTTTGGGGTTTGTCCCACCAAACGCTCTGTGGAACATTTTGGGGTTTGTCCCACCAAACCCTCTGTGGAACATTTTGGGGTTTGTCCCACCAAACCCTCTGTGGACCGTTTTGGGGTTTGTCCCACCAAACCCTCTGCGGAACGTTTTGGGGTTTGTCCCACCAAACCCTCTGCGGAACGTTTTGGGGTTTGTCCCGCCAAACCCTCTGTGGAACGTATTGGGGTTTGTCCCGCCAAACCTTGCGGAACGTTTTGGGGTTTGTCCCACCAAACACTCTGTGGAACGATTTGGGGTTTGTCCCGCCAATCCTTGTGGAACGTTTTGGGGTTTGTCCCACCAAACCCTCTGTGGAACATTTTGGGGTTTGTCCCACCAAACCCTCTGTGGAACGTTTTGAGGTTTGTCCCACCAAACCCTCTGCGGAACCTTTTGGGGTTTGTCCCGCCAAACCCTCTGTGGAACGTATTGGGGTTTGTCCTGCCAAACCTTGTGGAACGTTTTGGGGTTTGTCCCACCAAACCCTCTGTGGAACGTTTTGGGGTTTGTCCCGCCAAACCCTCTGTGGAACGTTTTGGGGTTTGTCCCAACAAACCCTCTGTGGAACGTTTTGGGGTTTGTCCCACCAAACCCTCTGTGGAACGTTTTGGGGTTTGTCCCGCCAAACCCTCTGTGGAACGTTTTGGGGTTTACTCCGCCAAACCTTGTGGAACGTTTTGGGGTTTGTCCCGCCAAACCCTCGGTGGAACGTTTTGGGGTTTGTCCCACCAAACCCTCTGTGGAACGTTTTGGGGTTTGTCCCGCAAAACTCTCTGTGGAACGTTTTGGGGTTTGTCCCACCAAACCCTCTGTGGAACGTTTTGGGGTTTGTGCCACCAAACCCTGTGTGGAACTTTTTGGGGTTTGTCCCACCAAACCCTCTGTGGTACGTTTTGGGGTTTGTCCCACCAAACCCTCTGTGGAACGTTTTGGGGTTTGTCCCGCCAAACCTTGTGGAACTTTTTGGGGTTTGTCCCACCAAACCCTCTGTGGAATGTTTTGGGGTTTGTCCCGCCAAACCTTGTGGAACGTTTTGCGGTTTGTCCCTCCAAACCTTGTGGAACGTTTTGGGGTTTGTCCCGCCAAACCTTGTGGAACTTTTTGGGTTTTGTCCCAGCAAACCCTCTGTGGAACGTTTTGGGGTTTGTCCCACCAAACCTTGTGGAACGTTTTGGGGTTTGTCCCACCAAACCTTGTGGAACGTTTTGGGGTTTGTCCCACCAAACCTTGTGGAACGTTTTGGGGTTTGTCCCACCAAACCTTGTGGAACATTTTGGGGTTTGTCCCACCAAACCCTCTGTGGAACGTTTTGGGGTTTGTCCCGCCAAACCTTTTGGAACGTTTTGGGGTTTGTCCCGCCAAACCTTGTGGAACGTTTTAGGGTTTGTCCCACCAAACGCTCTGTGGAACATTTTGGGGTTTGTCCCACCAAACCCTCTGTGGAACATTTTGGGATTTGTCCCACCAAACCCTCTGTGGACCGTTTTGGGGTTTGTCCCACCAAACCCTCTGTGGAACGTTTTGGGGTTTGTCCCACCAAACCCTCTGCGGAACGTTTTAGGGTTTGTCCCGCCAAACCCTCTGTGGAACGTATTGGGGTTTGTCCCGCCAAACCTTGCGGAACGTTTTGGGGTTTGTCCCACCAAACACTCTGTGGAACGATTTGGGGTTTGTCCGGCCAATCCTTGTGGAACGTTTTGGGGTTTGTCCCGCCAAACCTTGTGGAACGTTTTGGGGTTTGTCCCACCAAACCTTGTGGAACGTTTTGGGGTTTGTCCCACCAAACCCTCTGTGGAACGTTTTGGGGTTTGTCCCGCCAAACCTTGTGGAACGTTTTGGGGTTTGTCCCGCCAAACCTAGTGGAACGTTTTGGGGTTTGTCCCGCCAAACCTTGTGGAACGTTTTGGGGTTTGTCCCACCAAACCCTCTGTGGAACGTTTTGAGGTTTGTCCCACCAAACCCTCTGTGGAACATTTTGGGGTTTGTCCCACCAAACCCTCTGTGGAACGTTTTGAGGTTTGTCCCACCAAACCCTCTGCGGAACCTTTGGGGTTTGTCCCGCCAAACCCTCTGTGGAACGTATTGGGGTTTGTCCCGCCAAACCCTCTGTGGAACGTTTTGGGGTTTGTCCCACCAAACACTCTGTGGAACGATTTGGGGTTTGTCCCGCAAACCCTTGTGGACGTTTTGGGGTTTGTCCCGCCAAACCTTGTGGAACGTTTTGGGGTTTGTCCCACCAAACCCTCTGTGGAACGTTTTGGGGTTTGTCCCGCCAAACCTTGTGGAACGTTTTGGGCTTTGTCCCGCCAAACCCTCTGTGGAACGTTTTGGGGTTTATTCCGCCAAACCTTGTGGAACGTTTTAGGGTTTGTCCCGCCAAACCCTCGGTGGAACGTTTTGGGGTTTGTCCCACCAAACCCTCTGTGGAACGTTTTGAGGTTTGTCCCACCAAACCCTCTGCGGAACCTTTTGGGGTTTGTCCCGCCAAACCCTCTGTGGAACGTATTGGGGTTTGTCCCGCCAAACCCTCTGTGGAACGTTTTGGGGTTTGTCCCACCAAACACTCTGTGGAACGATTTGGGGTTTGTCCCGCAAACCCTTGTGGACGTTTTGGGGTTTGTCCCGCCAAACCTTGTGGAACGTTTTGGGGTTTGTCCCACCAAACCCTCTGTGGAACGTTTTGGGGTTTGTCCCGCCAAACCTTGTGGAACGTTTTGGGCTTTGTCCCGCCAAACCCTCTGTGGAACGTTTTGGGGTTTATTCCGCCAAACCTTGTGGAACGTTTTAGGGTTTGTCCCGCCAAACCCTCGGTGGAACGTTTTGGGGTTTGTCCCACCAAACCCTCTGTGGAACGTTTTGGGGTTTGTCCCGCTAAACTCTATGTGGAACGTTTTGGGGTTTGTCCCACCAAACCCTGTGTGGAACTTTTGGGGTTTGTCCCACCAAACCCTCTGTGGAACGTTTTGGGGTTTGTCCCACCAATCCCTCTGTGGAACGTTTTGGGGTTTGTCCCACCAAACCCTCTGTGGTACGTTTTGGGGTTTGTCCCACCAAACCCTCTGTGGAACGTTTTGGGGTTTGTCCCGCCAAACCTTGTGGAACTTTTTGGGGTTTGTCCCACCAAACCCTCTGTGGAATGTTTTGGGGTTTGTCCCGCCAAACCTTGTGGAACGTTTTGCGGTTTGTCCCTCCAAACCTTGTGGAACGTTTTGGGGTTTGTCCCGCCAAACCTTGTGGAACGTTTTGGGTTTTGTCCCAGCAAACCCTCTGTGGAACGTTTTGGGGTTTGTCCCACCAAATCCTCTGTGGAACGTTTTGGGGTTTGTCCCACCAAACCTTGTGGAACGTTTTGGGGTTTGTCCCACCAAACCTTGTGGAACGTTTTGGGGTTTGTCCCACCAAACCTTGTGGAACGTTTTGGGGTTTGTCCCACCAAACCTTGTGGAACATTTTGGGGTTTGTCCCACCAAACCCTCTGTGGAACGTTTTGGGGTTTGTCCCGCCAAACCTTTTGGAACGTTTTGGGGTTTGTCCCACCAAACCTTGTGGAACGTTTTAGGGTTTGTTCCACCAAACCCTCTGTGGAACATTTTCGGGTTTGTCCCACCAAACGCTCTGTGGAACATTTTGGGGTTTGTCCCACCAAACCCTCTGTGGAACATTTTGGGGTTTGTCCCACCAAACCCTCTGTGGACCGTTTTGGGGTTTGTCCCACCAAACCCTCTGTGGAACGTTTTGGGGTTTGTCCCACCAAACCCTCTGCGGAACGTTTTGGGGTTTGTCCCGCCAAACCCTCTGGTGAACGTATTGGGGTTTGTCCCGCCAAACCTTGCGGAACGTTTTCGGGTTTGTCCCACCAAACCTTGTGGAACGTTTTTGGGTTTGTCCCACCAAACACTCTGTGGAACGATTTGGGGTTTGTCCCGCCAATCCTTGTGGAACGTTTTGGGGTTTGTCCCACCAAACCTTGTGGAACGTTTTGGGGTTTGTCCCACCAAACCCTCTGTGGAACGTTTTGGGGTTTGTCCCGCCAAACCTTGTGGAACGTTTTGGGGTTTGTCCCGCCAAACCTAGTGGAACGTTTTGGGGTTTGTCCCGCCAAACCTTGTGGAACGTTTTGGGGTTTTGTCCCACCAAACCCTCTGTGGAACGTTTTGGGGTTTGTCCCACCAAACCCTCTGTGTAACGTTTTCGGGTTTGTCCCGCCAAACCCTCTGCGGAAACGTTTTGGGGTTTGTCCCGCCAAACCCTCTGTGGAACATTTTGGGGTTTGTCCCGCCAAACCGTCTGCAGAACGTTTTCGGGTTTGTCCCACCAAACCCTCTGTGGAACGTTTTAGGGTTTGTCCCGCCAAACCCTCTGCGGAATGTTTTGGGGTTTGTCCCACCAAACCCTCTGTGGAACGTTTTGGGGTTTGTCCCACCAAACCCTCTGTGGAACGTTTTGGGGTTTGTCCCACCAAACCCTCTGTGGAACGTTTTGGGGTTTGTCCCGCCAAACCCTCTGTGGAACGTTTTAGGGTTTGTCCCACCAAACCCTCTGTGGAACGTTTTGGGGTTTGTCCCACCAAACCCTCTGTGGAACGTTTTGGGGTTTGTCCCGCCAAACCTTGTGGAACGTTTCGGGGTTTGTCCCGCCAAACCTTGTGGAACGTTTTGGGGTTTGTCCCACCAAACCCTCTGTGGAACGTTTTGGGGTTTGTCCCACCAAACCCTCTGTGGAACGTTTTGGGGTTTGTCCCGCCAAACCTTGTGGAATGTTTTGGGGTTTGTCCCACCAAACCCTCTGTGCAACGTTTTGGGGTTTGTCCCACCAAACCCTCTGTGCAACGTTTTGGGGTTTGTCCCACCAAACCCTCTGTGCAACGTTTTGGGGTTTATCCCGCCAAATCCTCTGTGGAACGTTTTGAGGTTTGTCCCACCAAACCTTGTGGAACGTTTTGGGGTTTGTCCCACCAAACCTTGTGGAATGTTTTGGGGTTTGTCCCACCAAACCCTCTGTGCAACATTTTGGGGTTTGTCCCGCCAAACCCTCTGTGGAACGTTTTGGGGTTTATCCCGCCAAATCCTCTGTGGAACGTTTTGGGGTTTATCCCGCCAAATCCTCTGTGGAACGTTTTGGGGTTTGTCCCACCAAACCTTGTGGAATGTTTTGGGGTTTGTCCCACCAAACCCTCTGTGCAACATTTTGGGGTTTGTCCCGCCAAACCCTCTGTGGAACGTTTTGGGGTTTGTCCCGACAAACCCTCTGTGGAACGTTTTGGGGTTTGTCCCACCAAACCCTCTGTGGAACGTTTTGGGGTTTGTCCCGCCAAACCCTCTGTGGAACGTTTTGGGGTTTGTCCCACCAAACCCTCTGTGGAACGTTTTGGGGTTTGTCCCACCAAATCCTCTGTGGAACGTTTTGGGGTTTGTCCCGCCAAACCTTGTGGAACATTTTGGGGTTTGTCCCGCCAAACCTTGTGGAACGTTTTGGGGTTTGTCCCACCAAACCCTCTGTGGAACGTTTTGGGGTTTGTCCCGCCAAACCCTCTGTGGAACGTTTTGGGGTTTGTCCCACCAAACCCTCTGTAGGACGTTTTGGGGTTTGTCCCACCAAACACTCTGTGGAACCTTTTGGGGTTTGTCCCACCAAACCCTCTGTGGAACGTTTTGGGGTTTGTCCCGCCAAACCCCGTGTGGAACGTTTTGGGGTTTGTCCCTCCAAACCCTCTGTGGAACGTTTTGGGGTTTGTCCCTCCAAACCCTCTGTGGAACGTTTTGTGGTTTGTCCCTCCAAGCCCTCTGTGGAACGTTTTGGGGTTTATCCCGCCAAACCCTCTGTGGAACGTTTTGGGATTTGTCCCGCCAAACCCTCTGTGGAACGTTTTGGGGTTTGTCCCTCCAAACCCTCTGTGGAACGTTTTGGGGTTTGTCCCGCCAAGCCCTCTGTGGAACGTTTTGGGGTTTGTCCCATCAAACCCTCTGTGGAACGTTTTGGGGTTTGTCCCGCCAAGCCCTCTGTGGAACGTTTTGGGGTTTGTCCGACCAAACCCTCTGTGGAACGTTTCGGGATTTGTCCCACCAAAGCATGTGGAACGTTTTGGGGTTTGTCCCGTCAAACCTTTTGGAACGTTTTGGGGTTTGTCCCGCCAAACCTTGTGGAACGTTTTTGGGTTTGTCCCACCAAACCCACTGTGGACCATTTTGGGGTTTGTCTCACCAAACCCTCTGTGGAACGTTTTGGGGTTTATCCCGCCAAACCCTCTGTGGAACGTTTTGGGGTTTGTCCCACCAAACCCTCTGTGGAACGTTTTGTGATTTGTCCCGCCAAACCCTCTGTGGAACGTTTTGGGATTTGTCCCTCCAAACCCTCTGTGGAACGTTTTGTGATTTGTCCCGCCAAACCCTCTGTGGAACGTTTTGTGATTTGTCCCGCCAAACCCTCTGTGGAACGTTTTGGGGTTTATCCCGCCAAACCCTCTGTGGAACGTTTTGTGATTTGTCCCGCCAAACCCTCTGTGGAACGTTTTGGGGTTTGTCCCACCAAACCCTCTGTGGAACGTTTTGTGATTTGTCCCGCCAAACCCTCTGTGGAACGTTTTGTGGTTTGTCCCTCCAAACCCTCTGTGGAACGTTTTGGGGTTTGTCCTACCAAGCCCTCTGTGGAACGTTTTGGGGTTTGTCCCATCAAACCCTCTGTGGAACGTTTTGGGGTTTGTCCCACCAAGCCTTCTGTGGAACGTTTTGGGATTTGTCCGACCAAACCCTCTGTGGAACTTTTCGGGGTTTGTCCCACCAAACCATGTGGAACGTTTTGGGGTTTGTCCCGTCAAACCTTTTGGAACGTTTTGGGGTTTGTCCCACCAAACCCACTGTGGACCATTTTGGGGTTTGTCTCACCAAACCCTCTGTGGAACGTTTTGGGGTTTGTCCCGCCAAACCTTGTGGAATGTTTTGGGGTTTGTCCCACCAAACCCTCTGTGCAACGTTTTGGGGTTTGTCCCGCCAAACCCTCTGTGGAACGTTTTGGGGTTTGTCCCAACAAACCCTCTGTGGAACGTTTTGGGGTTTGTCCCGTCAAACCTTGTGGAACGTTTTGGGGTTTGTCCCTCCAAACCCTCTGTGGAACGTTTTGGGGTTTGTCCCGCCAAACCCTCTGTGGAACGTTTTGGGGTTTGTCCCACCAAACCCTCTGTGGAACGTTTTGGGGTTTGTCCCTCCAAACCCTCTGTGGAACGTTTTGGGGTTTGTCCCACCAAACCCTCTGTGGAACGTTTTGGGGTTTGCCCCACCAAACCCTCTGTGGAACGTTTTGGGGTTTGTACCACCAAACCCTCTGTGGAACGTTTTGGGGTTTGACCCACCAAACCCTCTGTGGAACGTTTTGGGGTTTGTCCCACCAAACCCTCTGTGGAACGTTTTGGGGTTTGTCCCACCAAACCCTCACTGGAACGTTTTGGGGTTTGTCCCACCAAACCCTCTGTGGAACGTTTTGGGGTTTGTCCCGTCAAACCTTGTGGAACGTTTTGGGGTTTGTCCCGCCAAACCTTGTGGAACGTTTTGGGGTTTGTCCGACCAAACCCTCTGAGGAACGTTTTGGGCTTTGTCCCGCCAAACCCTCTGTGGAACGTTTTGGGGTTTGTCCCGCCAAACCCTCTGTGGAACGTTTTGGGGTTTGTCCCACCAAACCCTCTGTAGGACGTTTTGGGGTTTGTCCCACCAAACACTCTGTGGAACCTTTTGGGGTTTGTCCCACCAAACCCTCTCTGGAACGTTTTGGGGTTTGTCCCGCCAAACCCCGTGTGGAACGTTTTGGGGTTTGTCCCACCAAACCCTCTGTGGAACGTTTTGGGGTTTGTCCCACCAAACGCTCTGTGGAACGTTTTGGGGTTTGTCCCACCAAACCCTCTGTGGAACGTTTTGGGGTTTGTCCCACCAAACCCTCTGTGGAACGTTTTGGGGTTTGCCCCACCAAACCCTCTGTGGAACGTTTTGGGGTTTGTACCACCAAACCCTCTGTGGAACGTTTTGGGATTTGTCCCACCAAACCCTCTGTGGAACATTTTGGGGTTTGTCCCACCAAACCCTCTGTGGAACGTTTTGGGGTTTGTCCCACCAAACCCTCACTGGAACGTTTTGGGGTTTGTCCCACCAAACCCTCTGTGGAACGTTTTGGGGTTTGTCCCGTCAAACCTTGTGGAACGTTTTGGGGTTTGTCCCGCCAAACCTTGTGGAACGTTTTGGGGTTTGTCCGACCAAACCCTCTGTGGAACGTTTTGGGCTTTGTCCCGCCAAACCCTCTGTGGAACGTTTTGGGGTTTGTCCCGCCAAACCCTCTGTGGAACGTTTTGGGGTTTGTCCCACCAAACCCTCTGTAGGACGTTTTGGGGTTTGTCCCACCAAACACTCTGTGGAACCTTTTGGGGTTTGTCCCACCAAACCCTCTCTGGAATGTTTTGGGGTTTGTCCCGCCAAACCCCGTGTGGAACGTTTTGGGGTTTGTCCTACCAAGCCCTCTGTGGAACGTTTTGGGGTTTGTCCCATCAAACCCTCTGTAGAACGTTTTGGGGTTTGTCCCACCAAGCCTTCTGTGGAACGTTTTGGGATTTGTCCGACCAAACCCTCTGTGGAACTTTTCGGGGTTTGTCCCACCAAACCATGTGGAACGTTTTGGGGTTTGTCCCGTCAAACCTTTTGGAACGTTTTGGGGTTTGTCCCACCAAACCCACTGTGGACCATTTTGGGGTTTGTCTCACCAAACCCTCTGTGGAACGTTTTGGGGTTTGTCCCGCCAAACCTTGTGGAATGTTTTGGGGTTTGTCCCACCAAACCCTCTGTGCAACGTTTTGGGGTTTGTCCCGCCAAACCCTCTGTGGAACGTTTTGGGGTTTGTCCCAACAAACCCTCTGTGGAACGTTTTGGGGTTTGTCCCGTCAAACCTTGTGGAACGTTTTGGGGTTTGTCCCTCCAAACCCTCTGTGGAACGTTTTGGGGTTTGTCCCGCCAAACCCTCTGTGGAACGTTTTGGGGTTTGTCCCACCAAACCCTCTGTGGAACGTTTTGGGGTTTGTCCCTCCAAACCCTCTGTGGAACGTTTTGGGGTTTGTCCCACCAAACCCTCTGTGGAACGTTTTGGGGTTTGCCCCACCAAACCCTCTGTGGAACGTTTTGGGGTTTGTACCACCAAACCCTCTGTGGAACGTTTTGGGGTTTGACCCACCAAACCCTCTGTGGAACGTTTTGGGGTTTGTCCCACCAAACCCTCTGTGGAACGTTTTGGGGTTTGTCCCACCAAACCCTCACTGGAACGTTTTGGGGTTTGTCCCACCAAACCCTCTGTGGAACGTTTTGGGGTTTGTCCCGTCAAACCTTGTGGAACGTTTTGGGGTTTGTCCCGCCAAACCTTGTGGAACGTTTTGGGGTTTGTCCGACCAAACCCTCTGAGGAACGTTTTGGGCTTTGTCCCGCCAAACCCTCTGTGGAACGTTTTGGGGTTTGTCCCGCCAAACCCTCTGTGGAACGTTTTGGGGTTTGTCCCACCAAACCCTCTGTAGGACGTTTTGGGGTTTGTCCCACCAAACACTCTGTGGAACCTTTTGGGGTTTGTCCCACCAAACCCTCTCTGGAACGTTTTGGGGTTTGTCCCGCCAAACCCCGTGTGGAACGTTTTGGGGTTTGTCCCACCAAACCCTCTGTGGAACGTTTTGGCGTTTGTCCCGCCAAACCCTCTGTGGAACGTTTTGGGGTTTGGCCCACCAAACCCACTGTGGAACGTTTTGGGGTTTGTCCCACCAAACCCACTGTGGAAAATTTTGGGGTTTTTCCCACCAAACCCTCTGTGGAACGTTTTGGGGTTTTTCCCACCAAACCCTCTCTGGAACGTTTTGGGGTTTGTCCCACCAAACCCTCTGTGGAACATTTTGGGGTTTGTCCCACCAAACCCACTGTGGAACGTTTTGGGGTTTGTCCCACCAAACCCTCTGTGGAACTTTTCGGGGTTTGTCCCACCAAACCATGTGGAACGTTTTGGGGTTTGTCCCGTCAAACCTTTTGGAACGTTTTGGGGTTTGTCCCACCAAACCCACTGTGGACCATTTTGGGGTTTGTCTCACCAAACCCTCTGTGGAACGTTTTGGGGTTTGTCCCGCCAAACCTTGTGGAATGTTTTGGGGTTTGTCCCACCAAACCCTCTGTGCAACGTTTTGGGGTTTGTCCCGCCAAACCCTCTGTGGAACGTTTTGGGGTTTGTCCCAACAAACCCTCTGTGGAACGTTTTGGGGTTTGTCCCGTCAAACCTTGTGGAACGTTTTGGGCTTTGTCCCGCCAAACCCTCTGTGGAACGTTTTGGGGTTTGTCCCGCCAAACCCTCTGTGGAACGTTTTGGGGTTTGTCCCACCAAACCCTCTGTAGGACGTTTTGGGGTTTGTCCCACCAAACACTCTGTGGAACCTTTTGGGGTTTGTCCCACCAAACCCTCTCTGGAACGTTTTGGGGTTTGTCCCGCCAAACCCCGTGTGGAACGTTTTGGGGTTTGTCCCACCAAACCCTCTGTGGAACGTTTTGGCGTTTGTCCCGCCAAACCCTCTGTGGAACGTTTTGGGGTTTGGCCCACCAAACCCACTGTGGAACGTTTTGGGGTTTGTCCCACCAAACCCACTGTGGAAAATTTTGGGGTTTTTCCCACCAAACCCTCTGTGGAACGTTTTGGGGTTTTTCCCACCAAACCCTCTGTGGAACGTTTTGGGGTTTGTCCCACCAAACCCTCTGTGGAACATTTTGGGGTTTGTCCCACCAAACCCACTGTGGAACGTTTTGGGGTTTGTCCCACCAAACCCTCTGTGGAACTTTTCGGGGTTTGTCCCACCAAACCATGTGGAACGTTTTGGGGTTTGTCCCGTCAAACCTTTTGGAACGTTTTGGGGTTTGTCCCACCAAACCCACTGTGGACCATTTTGGGGTTTGTCTCACCAAACCCTCTGTGGAACGTTTTGGGGTTTGTCCCGCCAAACCTTGTGGAATGTTTTGGGGTTTGTCCCACCAAACCCTCTGTGCAACGTTTTGGGGTTTGTCCCGCCAAACCCTCTGTGGAACGTTTTGGGGTTTGTCCCAACAAACCCTCTGTGGAACGTTTTGGGGTTTGTCCCGTCAAACCTTGTGGAACGTTTTGGGGTTTGTCCCTCCAAACCCTCTGTGGAACGTTTTGGGGTTTGTCCCGCCAAACCCTCTGTGGAACGTTTTGGGGTTTGTCCCACCAAACCCTCTGTGGAACGTTTTGGGGTTTGTCCCTCCAAACCCTCTGTGGAACGTTTTGGGGTTTGTCCCACCAAACCCTCTGTGGAACGTTTTGGGGTTTGCCCCACCAAACCCTCTGTGGAACGTTTTGGGGTTTGTACCACCAAACCCTCTGTGGAACGTTTTGGGGTTTGACCCACCAAACCCTCTGTGGAACGTTTTGGGGTTTGTCCCACCAAACCCTCTGTGGAACGTTTTGGGGTTTGTCCCACCAAACCCTCACTGGAACGTTTTGGGGTTTGTCCCACCAAACCCTCTGTGGAACGTTTTGGGGTTTGTCCCGTCAAACCTTGTGGAACGTTTTGGGGTTTGTCCCGCCAAACCTTGTGGAACGTTTTGGGGTTTGTCCGACCAAACCCTCTGAGGAACGTTTTGGGCTTTGTCCCGCCAAACCCTCTGTGGAACGTTTTGGGGTTTGTCCCGCCAAACCCTCTGTGGAACGTTTTGGGGTTTGTCCCACCAAACCCTCTGTAGGACGTTTTGGGGTTTGTCCCACCAAACACTCTGTGGAACCTTTTGGGGTTTGTCCCACCAAACCCTCTCTGGAACGTTTTGGGGTTTGTCCCGCCAAACCCCGTGTGGAACGTTTTGGGGTTTGTCCCACCAAACCCTCTGTGGAACGTTTTGGGGTTTGTCCCACCAAACGCTCTGTGGAACGTTTTGGGGTTTGTCCCACCAAACCCTCTGTGGAACGTTTTGGGGTTTGTCCCACCAAACCCTCTGTGGAACGTTTTGGGGTTTGCCCCACCAAACCCTCTGTGGAACGTTTTGGGGTTTGTACCACCAAACCCTCTGTGGAACGATTTGGGGTTTGTCCCGCCAATCCTTGTGGAACGTTTTGGGGTTTGTCCCGCCAAACCTTGTGGAACGTTTTGGGGTTTGTCCCACCAAACCTTGTGGAACGTTTTGGGGTTTGTCCCACCAAACCCTCTGTGGAACGTTTTGGGGTTTGTCCCGCCAAACCTTGTGGAACGTTTTGGGGTTTGTCCCGCCAAACCTAGTGGAACGTTTTGGGGTTTGTCCCGCCAAACCTTGTGGAACGTTTTGGGGTTTGTCCCACCAAACCCTCTGTGGAACGTTTTGAGGTTTGTCCCACCAAACCCTCTGTGGAACATTTTGGGGTTTGTCCCACCAAACCCTCTGTGGAACGTTTTGAGGTTTGTCCCACCAAACCCTCTGCGGAACCTTTTGGGGTTTGTCCCGCCAAACCCTCTGTGGAACGTATTGGGGTTTGTCCCGCCAAACCCTCTGTGGAACGTTTTGGGGTTTGTCCCACCAAACACTCTGTGGAACGATTTGGGGTTTGTCCCGCAAACCCTTGTGGACGTTTTGGGGTTTGTCCCGCCAAACCTTGTGGAACGTTTTGGGGTTTGTCCCACCAAACCCTCTGTGGAACGTTTTGGGGTTTGTCCCGCCAAACCTTGTGGAACGTTTTGGGCTTTGTCCCGCCAAACCCTCTGTGGAACGTTTTGGGGTTTATTCCGCCAAACCTTGTGGAACGTTTTAGGGTTTGTCCCGCCAAACCCTCGGTGGAACGTTTTGGGGTTTGTCCCACCAAACCCTCTGTGGAACGTTTTGGGGTTTGTCCCGCTAAACTCTATGTGGAACGTTTTGGGGTTTGTCCCACCAAACCCTGTGTGGAACTTTTGGGGTTTGTCCCACCAAACCCTCTGTGGAACGTTTTGGGGTTTGTCCCACCAATCCCTCTGTGGAACGTTTTGGGGTTTGTCCCACCAAACCCTCTGTGGTACGTTTTGGGGTTTGTCCCACCAAACCCTCTGTGGAACGTTTTGGGGTTTGTCCCGCCAAACCTTGTGGAACTTTTTGGGGTTTGTCCCACCAAACCCTCTGTGGAATGTTTTGGGGTTTGTCCCGCCAAACCTTGTGGAACGTTTTGCGGTTTGTCCCTCCAAACCTTGTGGAACGTTTTGGGGTTTGTCCCGCCAAACCTTGTGGAACGTTTTGGGTTTTGTCCCAGCAAACCCTCTGTGGAACGTTTTGGGGTTTGTCCCACCAAATCCTCTGTGGAACGTTTTGGGGTTTGTCCCACCAAACCTTGTGGAACGTTTTGGGGTTTGTCCCACCAAACCTTGTGGAACGTTTTGGGGTTTGTCCCACCAAACCTTGTGGAACGTTTTGGGGTTTGTCCCACCAAACCTTGTGGAACATTTTGGGGTTTGTCCCACCAAACCCTCTGTGGAACGTTTTGGGGTTTGTCCCGCCAAACCTTTTGGAACGTTTTGGGGTTTGTCCCACCAAACCTTGTGGAACGTTTTAGGGTTTGTTCCACCAAACCCTCTGTGGAACATTTTCGGGTTTGTCCCACCAAACGCTCTGTGGAACATTTTGGGGTTTGTCCCACCAAACCCTCTGTGGAACATTTTGGGGTTTGTCCCACCAAACCCTCTGTGGACCGTTTTGGGGTTTGTCCCACCAAACCCTCTGTGGAACGTTTTGGGGTTTGTCCCACCAAACCCTCTGCGGAACGTTTTGGGGTTTGTCCCGCCAAACCCTCTGGTGAACGTATTGGGGTTTGTCCCGCCAAACCTTGCGGAACGTTTTCGGGTTTGTCCCACCAAACCTTGTGGAACGTTTTTGGGTTTGTCCCACCAAACACTCTGTGGAACGATTTGGGGTTTGTCCCGCCAATCCTTGTGGAACGTTTTGGGGTTTGTCCCACCAAACCTTGTGGAACGTTTTGGGGTTTGTCCCACCAAACCCTCTGTGGAACGTTTTGGGGTTTGTCCCGCCAAACCTTGTGGAACGTTTTGGGGTTTGTCCCGCCAAACCTAGTGGAACGTTTTGGGGTTTGTCCCGCCAAACCTTGTGGAACGTTTTGGGGTTTTGTCCCACCAAACCCTCTGTGGAACGTTTTGGGGTTTGTCCCACCAAACCCTCTGTGGAACATTTTGGGGTTTGTCCCACCAAACCCTCTGTGTAACGTTTTCGGGTTTGTCCCGCCAAACCCTCTGCGGAAACGTTTTGGGGTTTGTCCCGCCAAACCCTCTGTGGAACATTTTGGGGTTTGTCCCGCCAAACCGTCTGCAGAACGTTTTCGGGTTTGTCCCACCAAACCCTCTGTGGAACGTTTTAGGGTTTGTCCCGCCAAACCCTCTGCGGAATGTTTTGGGGTTTGTCCCACCAAACCCTCTGTGGAACGTTTTGGGGTTTGTCCCACCAAACCCTCTGTGGAACGTTTTGGGGTTTGTCCCACCAAACCCTCTGTGGAACGTTTTGGGGTTTGTCCCGCCAAACCCTCTGTGGAACGTTTTAGGGTTTGTCCCACCAAACCCTCTGTGGAACGTTTTGGGGTTTGTCCCACCAAACCCTCTGTGGAACGTTTTGGGGTTTGTCCCGCCAAACCTTGTGGAACGTTTCGGGGTTTGTCCCGCCAAACCTTGTGGAACGTTTTGGGGTTTGTCCCACCAAACCCTCTGTGGAACGTTTTGGGGTTTGTCCCACCAAACCCTCTGTGGAACGTTTTGGGGTTTGTCCCGCCAAACCTTGTGGAATGTTTTGGGGTTTGTCCCACCAAACCCTCTGTGCAACGTTTTGGGGTTTGTCCCACCAAACCCTCTGTGCAACGTTTTGGGGTTTGTCCCACCAAACCCTCTGTGCAACGTTTTGGGGTTTATCCCGCCAAATCCTCTGTGGAACGTTTTGAGGTTTGTCCCACCAAACCTTGTGGAACGTTTTGGGGTTTGTCCCACCAAACCTTGTGGAATGTTTTGGGGTTTGTCCCACCAAACCCTCTGTGCAACATTTTGGGGTTTGTCCCGCCAAACCCTCTGTGGAACGTTTTGGGGTTTATCCCGCCAAATCCTCTGTGGAACGTTTTGGGGTTTATCCCGCCAAATCCTCTGTGGAACGTTTTGGGGTTTGTCCCACCAAACCTTGTGGAATGTTTTGGGGTTTGTCCCACCAAACCCTCTGTGCAACATTTTGGGGTTTGTCCCGCCAAACCCTCTGTGGAACGTTTTGGGGTTTGTCCCGACAAACCCTCTGTGGAACGTTTTGGGGTTTGTCCCACCAAACCCTCTGTGGAACGTTTTGGGGTTTGTCCCGCCAAACCCTCTGTGGAACGTTTTGGGGTTTGTCCCACCAAACCCTCTGTGGAACGTTTTGGGGTTTGTCCCACCAAATCCTCTGTGGAACGTTTTGGGGTTTGTCCCGCCAAACCTTGTGGAACATTTTGGGGTTTGTCCCGCCAAACCTTGTGGAACGTTTTGGGGTTTGTCCCACCAAACCCTCTGTGGAACGTTTTGGGGTTTGTCCCGCCAAACCCTCTGTGGAACGTTTTGGGGTTTGTCCCACCAAACCCTCTGTAGGACGTTTTGGGGTTTGTCCCACCAAACACTCTGTGGAACCTTTTGGGGTTTGTCCCACCAAACCCTCTGTGGAACGTTTTGGGGTTTGTCCCGCCAAACCCCGTGTGGAACGTTTTGGGGTTTGTCCCTCCAAACCCTCTGTGGAACGTTTTGGGGTTTGTCCCTCCAAACCCTCTGTGGAACGTTTTGTGGTTTGTCCCTCCAAGCCCTCTGTGGAACGTTTTGGGGTTTATCCCGCCAAACCCTCTGTGGAACGTTTTGGGATTTGTCCCGCCAAACCCTCTGTGGAACGTTTTGGGGTTTGTCCCTCCAAACCCTCTGTGGAACGTTTTGGGGTTTGTCCCGCCAAGCCCTCTGTGGAACGTTTTGGGGTTTGTCCCATCAAACCCTCTGTGGAACGTTTTGGGGTTTGTCCCGCCAAGCCCTCTGTGGAACGTTTTGGGGTTTGTCCGACCAAACCCTCTGTGGAACGTTTCGGGATTTGTCCCACCAAAGCATGTGGAACGTTTTGGGGTTTGTCCCGTCAAACCTTTTGGAACGTTTTGGGGTTTGTCCCGCCAAACCTTGTGGAACGTTTTTGGGTTTGTCCCACCAAACCCACTGTGGACCATTTTGGGGTTTGTCTCACCAAACCCTCTGTGGAACGTTTTGGGGTTTATCCCGCCAAACCCTCTGTGGAACGTTTTGGGGTTTGTCCCACCAAACCCTCTGTGGAACGTTTTGTGATTTGTCCCGCCAAACCCTCTGTGGAACGTTTTGGGGTTTGTCCCGCCAAACCCTCTGTGGAACGTTTTGGGCTTTGTCCCGCCAAACCCTCTGTGGAACGTTTTGGGGTTTGTCCCGCCAAACCCTCTGTGGAACGTTTTGGGGTTTGTCCCACCAAACCCTCTGTAGGACGTTTTGGGGTTTGTCCCACCAAACACTCTGTGGAACCTTTTGGGGTTTGTCCCACCAAACCCTCTCTGGAATGTTTTGGGGTTTGTCCCGCCAAACCCCGTGTGGAACGTTTTGGGGTTTGTCCCACCAAACCCTCTGTGGAACGTTTTGGCGTTTGTCCCGCCAAACCCTCTGTGGAACGTTTTGGGGTTTGGCCCACCAAACCCACTGTGGAACGTTTTGGGGTTTGTCCCACCAAACCCACTGTGGAAAATTTTGGGGTTTTTCCCACCAAACCCTCTGTGGAACGTTTTGGGGTTTTTCCCACCAAACCCTCTGTGGAACGTTTTGGGGTTTGTCCCACCAAACCCTCTGTGGAACATTTTGGGGTTTGTCCCACCAAACCCACTGTGGAACGTTTTGGGGTTTGTCCCACCAAACCCTCTGTGGAACTTTTCGGGGTTTGTCCCACCAAACCATGTGGAACGTTTTGGGGTTTGTCCCGTCAAACCTTTTGGAACGTTTTGGGGTTTGTCCCACCAAACCCACTGTGGACCATTTTGGGGTTTGTCTCACCAAACCCTCTGTGGAACGTTTTGGGGTTTGTCCCGCCAAACCTTGTGGAATGTTTTGGGGTTTGTCCCACCAAACCCTCTGTGCAACGTTTTGGGGTTTGTCCCGCCAAACCCTCTGTGGAACGTTTTGGGGTTTGTCCCAACAAACCCTCTGTGGAACGTTTTGGGGTTTGTCCCGTCAAACCTTGTGGAACGTTTTGGGGTTTGTCCCTCCAAACCCTCTGTGGAACGTTTTGGGGTTTGTCCCGCCAAACCCTCTGTGGAACGTTTTGGGGTTTGTCCCACCAAACCCTCTGTGGAACGTTTTGGGGTTTGTCCCTCCAAACCCTCTGTGGAACGTTTTGGGGTTTGTCCCACCAAACCCTCTGTGGAACGTTTTGGGGTTTGCCCCACCAAACCCTCTGTGGAACGTTTTGGGGTTTGTACCACCAAACCCTCTGTGGAACGTTTTGGGGTTTGACCCACCAAACCCTCTGTGGAACGTTTTGGGGTTTGTCCCACCAAACCCTCTGTGGAACGTTTTGGGGTTTGTCCCACCAAACCCTCACTGGAACGTTTTGGGGTTTGTCCCACCAAACCCTCTGTGGAACGTTTTGGGGTTTGTCCCGTCAAACCTTGTGGAACGTTTTGGGGTTTGTCCCGCCAAACCTTGTGGAACGTTTTGGGGTTTGTCCGACCAAACCCTCTGAGGAACGTTTTGGGCTTTGTCCCGCCAAACCCTCTGTGGAACGTTTTGGGGTTTGTCCCGCCAAACCCTCTGTGGAACGTTTTGGGGTTTGTCCCACCAAACCCTCTGTAGGACGTTTTGGGGTTTGTCCCACCAAACACTCTGTGGAACCTTTTGGGGTTTGTCCCACCAAACCCTCTCTGGAACGTTTTGGGGTTTGTCCCGCCAAACCCCGTGTGGAACGTTTTGGGGTTTGTCCCACCAAACCCTCTGTGGAACGTTTTGGGGTTTGTCCCACCAAACGCTCTGTGGAACGTTTTGGGGTTTGTCCCACCAAACCCTCTGTGGAACGTTTTGGGGTTTGTCCCACCAAACCCTCTGTGGAACGTTTTGGGGTTTGCCCCACCAAACCCTCTGTGGAACGTTTTGGGGTTTGTACCACCAAACCCTCTGTGGAACGTTTTGGGGTTTGTCCCACCAAACCCTCTGTGGAACGTTTTGGGGTTTGTCCCACCAAACCCTCTGTGGAACGTTTTGGGGTTTGTCCCACCAAACCCTCACTGGAACGTTTTGGGGTTTGTCCCACCAAACCCTCTGTGGAACGTTTTGGGCTTTGTCCCGCCAAACCCTCTGTGGAACGTTTTGGGGTTTGTCCCGCCAAACCCTCTGTGGAACGTTTTGGGGTTTGTCCCACCAAACCCTCTGTAGGACGTTTTGGGGTTTGTCCCACCAAACACTCTGTGGAACCTTTTGGGGTTTGTCCCACCAAACCCTCTCTGGAATGTTTTGGGGTTTGTCCCGCCAAACCCCGTGTGGAACGTTTTGGGGTTTGTCCCACCAAACCCTCTGTGGAACGTTTTGGCGTTTGTCCCGCCAAACCCTCTGTGGAACGTTTTGGGGTTTGGCCCACCAAACCCACTGTGGAACGTTTTGGGGTTTGTCCCACCAAACCCACTGTGGAAAATTTTGGGGTTTTTCCCACCAAACCCTCTGTGGAACGTTTTGGGGTTTTTCCCACCAAACCCTCTGTGGAACGTTTTGGGGTTTGTCCCACCAAACCCTCACTGGAACGTTTTGGGGTTTGTCCCACCAAACCCTCTGTGGAACGTTTTGGGGTTTGTCCCGTCAAACCTTGTGGAACGTTTTGGGGTTTGTCCCGCCAAACCTTGTGGAACGTTTTGGGGTTTGTCCGACCAAACCCTCTGTGGAACGTTTTGGGCTTTGTCCCGCCAAACCCTCTGTGGAACGTTTTGGGGTTTGTCCCGCCAAACCCTCTGTGGAACCTTTTGGGGTTTGTCCCACCAAACCCTCTCTGGAATGTTTTGGGGTTTGTCCCGCCAAACCCCGTGTGGAACGTTTTGGGGTTTGTCCCACCAAACCCTCTGTGGAACGTTTTGGCGTTTGTCCCGCCAAACCCTCTGTGGAACGTTTTGGGGTTTGGCCCACCAAACCCACTGTGGAACGTTTTGGGGTTTGTCCCACCAAACCCACTGTGGAAAATTTTGGGGTTTTTCCCACCAAACCCTCTGTGGAACGTTTTGGGGTTTTTCCCACCAAACCCTCTGTGGAACGTTTTGGGGTTTGTCCCACCAAACCCTCTGTGGAACATTTTGGGGTTTGTCCCACCAAACCCACTGTGGAACGTTTTGGGGTTTGTCCCACCAAACCCACTGTGGAACGTTTTGGGGTTTGTCCCACCAAACCCACTGTGGAACATTTTGGGGTTTGTCCCACCAAACCCACTGTGGAACATTTTGGGGTTTGTCCCACCAAACCCACTGTGGAACGTTTTGGGGTTTGTCCCACCAAACCCTCTGTGGAACGTTTTGGGGTTTGTCCCACCAAACCCTCTGTGGAACGTTTTGGGGTTTGTCCCGCCAAACTCTCTGTGGAACGTTTTGGGGTTTGTCCCACCAAACCCTCTGTGGAAGGTTTTAGGGTTTGTCCCACCAAACCCTCTGTGGAATGTTTTGGGGTTTGTCCCACCAAACCCTCTGTGGAACGTTTTGGGGTTTGTCCCGCCAAACCTTGTGGAACGTTTTGGGCTTTGTCCCACCAAACCTTGTGTAACGTTTTGGGGTTTGTCCCACCAAACCCTGTGGAACGTTTTGGGGTTTGTCCCACCAAACCTTGTGGAACATTTTGGGGTTTGTCCCACCAAACCCTCTGTGGAACGTTTTGGGGTTTGTCCCACCAAACCCTCTGTGGAACGTTTTAGGGTTTGTCCCACCAAACCCTCTGTGGAACGTTTTGGGGTTTGTCCCACCAAACCCTCTGTGGAACGTTTTGGGGTTTGTACCGCCAAACCTTGTGGAACGTTTTGGGGTTTGTCCCATCAAACCCTCTGTGGAACGTTTTGGGGTTTGTCCCGCCAAACCCCGTGTGGAACGTTTTGGGGTTGGTGCCGCCAAACCCTCGGCGGAACGTTTTGGGGTTTGTCCCACCAAACCCTCTGTGGAACGTTTTGGGGTTTGTCCCGCTAAACTCTCTGTGGAACGTTTTGGGGTTTGTCCCACCAAACCCTCTGTGGAACGTTTTGGGGTTTGTGCCACCAAACCCTGTGTGGAACGTTATGGGGTTTGTCCCACCAAACCCTCTGTGGAACGTTTTGGGGTTTGTCCAGCCAGACCCTCTGTGGAACGTTTTGGGGTTTATCCCACCAAATCCTCTGTGGAACGTTTTGGGGTTTGTCCCACCAAACCCACTGTGGAACGTTTTGGGGTTTGTCCCACCAATCCCTCTGTGGAACGTTTTGGGGTTTGTCCCACCAATCCCTCTGTGGAACGTTTTGTGGTTTGTCCCACCAAACCCTCTGTGGAACGTTTTGGGGTTTGTCCCGCCAAACCTTGTGGAACTTTTTGGGGTTTGTCCCACCAAACCCTCTGTGGAATGTTTTTGGGTTTGTCCCGCCAAACCTTGTAGAACGTTTTGCGGTTTGTCCCTCCAAACCTTGTGGAACGTTTTGGGGTTTGTCCCGCCAAACCTTGTGGAACGTTTTGAGGTTTGTCCCACCAAACCCTCTGTGGAACGTTTTGGGGTTTGTCCCACCAAACCCTCTGTGGAACGTTTTGGGGTTTGTCCCACCAAACCCACTGTGGAACGTTTTGGGGTTTGTCCCACCAAACCCTCTGTGGAACGTTTTGGGGTTTGTCCCACCAAACCCTCTGTGGAACGTTTTGGGGTTTGTCCCACCAAACCCTCTGTGGAACGTTTTGGGGTTTGTCCCACCAAACCCTCTGTGGAACGTTTTGGGGTTTGTCCCACCAAACCCTCTGTGGAAGGTTTTAGGGTTTGTCCCACCAAACCCTCTGTGGAACGTTTTGGGGTTTGTCCCACCAAACCCTCTGTGGAACGTTTTGGGGTTTGTCCCACCAAACCCTCTGCGGAACGTTTTGTGGTTTGTCCCACCAAACCCTCTGTGGAACGTTTTGGGGTTTGTCCCGCCAAACTCTCTGTGGAACGTTTTGGGGTTTGTCCCACCAAACCCTCTGTGGAAGGTTTTAGGGTTTGTCCCACCAAACCCTCTGTGGAACGTTTTGGGGTTTGTCCCACCAAACCCTCTGTGGAACGTTTTGGGGTTTGTCCCACCAAACCCTCTGCGGAACGTTTTGGGGTTTGTCCCACCAAACCCTCAGTGGAAAGTTTTGGGGTTTGTCCCACCAAACCCTCTGTGGAACGTTTTGGGGTTTGTCCCACCAAACCCTCTGTGGAACGTTTTCGGGTTTGTCCCACCAAACCTTGTGGAACGTTTCGGGGTTTGTCCCGCCAAACCCTCTGTGGAACGTTTTCGGGTTTGTCCCGCCAAAGCCTCTGTGGAACGTTTTGCGGTTTGTCCCTCCAAACCCTCTGAGGAACGTTTTGGGGTGTGTACCACCAAACCCTCTGTGGAACGTTTTGGGGTTTGTCCCACCAAACCCTCTGTGGAACGTTTTGGGGTTTGTCCCACCAAACCCTCTGTGGAACGTTTTGGGATTTGTCCCACCAAACCCTCTGTGGAACGTTTTGGGGTTTGTCCCGTCAAACCTTGTGGAACGTTTTGGGGTTTGTCCCGCCAAACCTTGTGGAACGTTTTGGGGTTTGTCCGACCAAACCCTCTGTGGAACGTTTTGGGCTTTGTCCCGCCAAACCCTCTGTGGAACGTTTTGGGGTTTGTCCCGCCAAACCCTCTGTGGAACGTTTTGGGGTTTGTCCCACCAAACCCTCTGTAGGACGTTTTGGGGTTTGTCCCACCAAACACTCTGTGGAACCTTTTGGGGTTTGTTCCACCAAACCCTCTCTGGAACGTTTTGGGGTTTGTCCCGCCAAACCCCGTGTGGAACGTTTTGGGGTTTGTCCCACCAAACCCTCTGTGGAACGTTTTGGCATTTGTCCCACCAAACCCTCTGTGGAACGTTTTGGGGTTTATCCCACCAAACCCTCTGTGGAACGTTTTGGGGTTTGTCCCACCAAACCCTCTGTGGAACATTTTGGGGT
This sequence comes from Eptatretus burgeri, assembly GCF_056783735.1. NCBI lineage: Eukaryota > Metazoa > Chordata > Myxini > Myxiniformes > Myxinidae > Eptatretus > Eptatretus burgeri. The sequence continues at coordinate 11,039,572 of NC_140978.1, forward strand.
TTGTCCCACCAAACCCACTGTGGAACGTTTTGGGGTTTGTCCCACCAAACCCTCTGTGGAACGTTTTGGGGTTTGTCCCACCAAACCCTCTGTGGAACGCTTTGGGGTTTGTCCCACCAAACCCTCTGTGGAACGTTTTGGGGTTTGTCCCGCCAAACTCTCTGTGGAACGTTTTGGGGTTTGTCCCGCCAAACTCTCTGTGGAACGTTTTGGGGTTTGTCCCACCAAACCCTCTGTGGAACGTTTTGGGGTTTGTCCCACCAAACCCTCTGTGGAACGTTTTGGGGTTTGTCCCGCCAAACTCTCTGTGGAACGTTTTGGGGTTTGTCCCACCAAACCCTCTGTGGAAGGTTTTAGGGTTTGTCCCACCAAACCCTCTGTGGAACGTTTTGGGGTTTGTCCCACCAAACCCCCTGTGGAACGTTTTGGGTTTGTCCCACCAAACCCTCTGTGGAACGTTTTGGGGTTTGTCCCGCCAAACCTTGTGGAACGTTTTGGGGTTTGTCCCGCCAAACCTTGTGGAACGTTTTGGGGTTTGTCCCCCCAAACCTTTTTTAACGTTTTGGGGTTTGTCCCACCAAACCTTGTGGAACGTTTTGGGGTTTGTCCCACCAAACCTTGTGGAACGTTTTGGGGTTTGTCCCACCAAACCTTGTGGAACATTTTGGGGTTTGTCCCACCAAACCCTCTGTGGAACGTTTTGGGGTTTGTCCCACCAAACCCTCTGTGGAATGTTTTCGGGTTTGTCCCACCAAACCCTCTGTGGAACGTTTTGGGGTTTGTCCCACCAAACCCTCTGTGGAACGTTTTGGGGTTTGTCCCACCAAACCCTCTGTGGAAAGTTTTGGGGTTTGTACCGCCAAATCTTGTGGAACGTTTTGGGGTTTGTCCCACCAAACCCTCTGTGGAACGTTTTGGGGTTTGTCCCACCAAACCCTCTGTGGAACGTTTTGGGGTTTGTCCCGCCAAACCCTCTGTGGAACGTTTTGGGGTTTGTCCCACCAAACCTTCTGGAACGTTTTGGGGTTTGTCCCACCAAACCTTCTGGAACGTTTTGGGGTTTGGCCCACCAAACCTTTTGGAACATTTTGGGGTTTGTCCCGCCAAACCTTGTGGAACGTTTTGGGGTTTGTCCCGCCAAACCTTGTGGAACGTTTTGGGGTTGGTGCCGCCAAACCCTCGGCGGAACGTTTTGGGGTTTGTCCCACCAAACCCTCTGTGGAACGTTTTGGGGTTTGTCCCGCTAAACTCTCTGTGGAACGTTTTGGGGTTTGTCCCACCAAACCATCTGTGGAACGTTTTGGGGTTTGTCCCACCAAACCCTCTGTGGAACGTTTTGGGATTTGTCCCGCCAAACCCTCTGTGGAACGTTTTGGGATTTGTCCCGCCAAACCCTCTGTGGAATGTTTTGGGGTTTGTCCCGCCAAACCCTCTGTGGAACGTTTTGGGGTTTGTCCCACCAAGCCCTCTGTGGAACGTTTTGGGGTTTGTCCCACCAAACCCTCTGTGGAACGTTTTGGGGTTTGCCCCACCAAACCCTCTGAGGAACGTTTTGGGGTGTGTACCACCAAACCCTCTGTGGAACGTTTTGGGGTTTGTCCCACCAAACCCTCTGTGGAACGTTTTGGGGTTTGTCCCACCAAACCCTCTGCGGAACGTTTTGGGGTTTGTCCCGCCAAACCCTCTGGTGAACGTATTGGGGTTTGTCCCGCCAAACCTTGCGGAACGTTTTCGGGTTTGTCCCACCAAACCTTGTGGAACGTTTTTGGGTTTGTCCCACCAAACACTCTGTGGAACGATTTGGGGTTTGTCCCGCCAATCCTTGTGGAACGTTTTGGGGTTTGTCCCACCAAACCTTGTGGAACGTTTTGGGGTTTGTCCCACCAAACCCTCTGTGGAACGTTTTGGGGTTTGTCCCGCCAAACCTTGTGGAACGTTTTGGGGTTTGTCCCGCCAAACCTAGTGGAACGTTTTGGGGTTTGTCCCGCCAAACCTTGTGGAACGTTTTGGGGTTTTGTCCCACCAAACCCTCTGTGGAACGTTTTGGGGTTTGTCCCACCAAACCCTCTGTGTAACGTTTTCGGGTTTGTCCCGCCAAACCCTCTGCGGAAACGTTTTGGGGTTTGTCCCGCCAAACCCTCTGTGGAACATTTTGGGGTTTGTCCCGCCAAACCGTCTGCAGAACGTTTTCGGGTTTGTCCCACCAAACCCTCTGTGGAACGTTTTAGGGTTTGTCCCGCCAAACCCTCTGCGGAATGTTTTGGGGTTTGTCCCACCAAACCCTCTGTGGAACGTTTTGGGGTTTGTCCCACCAAACCCTCTGTGGAACGTTTTGGGGTTTGTCCCACCAAACCCTCTGTGGAACGTTTTGGGGTTTGTCCCGCCAAACCCTCTGTGGAACGTTTTAGGGTTTGTCCCACCAAACCCTCTGTGGAACGTTTTGGGGTTTGTCCCACCAAACCCTCTGTGGAACGTTTTGGGGTTTGTCCCGCCAAACCTTGTGGAACGTTTCGGGGTTTGTCCCGCCAAACCTTGTGGAACGTTTTGGGGTTTGTCCCACCAAACCCTCTGTGGAACGTTTTGGGGTTTGTCCCACCAAACCCTCTGTGGAACGTTTTGGGGTTTGTCCCGCCAAACCTTGTGGAATGTTTTGGGGTTTGTCCCACCAAACCCTCTGTGCAACGTTTTGGGGTTTGTCCCACCAAACCCTCTGTGCAACGTTTTGGGGTTTGTCCCACCAAACCCTCTGTGCAACGTTTTGGGGTTTATCCCGCCAAATCCTCTGTGGAACGTTTTGAGGTTTGTCCCACCAAACCTTGTGGAACGTTTTGGGGTTTGTCCCACCAAACCTTGTGGAATGTTTTGGGGTTTGTCCCACCAAACCCTCTGTGCAACATTTTGGGGTTTGTCCCGCCAAACCCTCTGTGGAACGTTTTGGGGTTTATCCCGCCAAATCCTCTGTGGAACGTTTTGGGGTTTATCCCGCCAAATCCTCTGTGGAACGTTTTGGGGTTTGTCCCACCAAACCTTGTGGAATGTTTTGGGGTTTGTCCCACCAAACCCTCTGTGCAACATTTTGGGGTTTGTCCCGCCAAACCCTCTGTGGAACGTTTTGGGGTTTGTCCCGACAAACCCTCTGTGGAACGTTTTGGGGTTTGTCCCACCAAACCCTCTGTGGAACGTTTTGGGGTTTGTCCCGCCAAACCCTCTGTGGAACGTTTTGGGGTTTGTCCCACCAAACCCTCTGTGGAACGTTTTGGGGTTTGTCCCACCAAATCCTCTGTGGAACGTTTTGGGGTTTGTCCCGCCAAACCTTGTGGAACATTTTGGGGTTTGTCCCGCCAAACCTTGTGGAACGTTTTGGGGTTTGTCCCACCAAACCCTCTGTGGAACGTTTTGGGGTTTGTCCCGCCAAACCCTCTGTGGAACGTTTTGGGGTTTGTCCCACCAAACCCTCTGTAGGACGTTTTGGGGTTTGTCCCACCAAACACTCTGTGGAACCTTTTGGGGTTTGTCCCACCAAACCCTCTGTGGAACGTTTTGGGGTTTGTCCCGCCAAACCCCGTGTGGAACGTTTTGGGGTTTGTCCCTCCAAACCCTCTGTGGAACGTTTTGGGGTTTGTCCCTCCAAACCCTCTGTGGAACGTTTTGTGGTTTGTCCCTCCAAGCCCTCTGTGGAACGTTTTGGGGTTTATCCCGCCAAACCCTCTGTGGAACGTTTTGGGATTTGTCCCGCCAAACCCTCTGTGGAACGTTTTGGGGTTTGTCCCTCCAAACCCTCTGTGGAACGTTTTGGGGTTTGTCCCGCCAAGCCCTCTGTGGAACGTTTTGGGGTTTGTCCCATCAAACCCTCTGTGGAACGTTTTGGGGTTTGTCCCGCCAAGCCCTCTGTGGAACGTTTTGGGGTTTGTCCGACCAAACCCTCTGTGGAACGTTTCGGGATTTGTCCCACCAAAGCATGTGGAACGTTTTGGGGTTTGTCCCGTCAAACCTTTTGGAACGTTTTGGGGTTTGTCCCGCCAAACCTTGTGGAACGTTTTTGGGTTTGTCCCACCAAACCCACTGTGGACCATTTTGGGGTTTGTCTCACCAAACCCTCTGTGGAACGTTTTGGGGTTTATCCCGCCAAACCCTCTGTGGAACGTTTTGGGGTTTGTCCCACCAAACCCTCTGTGGAACGTTTTGTGATTTGTCCCGCCAAACCCTCTGTGGAACGTTTTGGGATTTGTCCCTCCAAACCCTCTGTGGAACGTTTTGTGATTTGTCCCGCCAAACCCTCTGTGGAACGTTTTGTGATTTGTCCCGCCAAACCCTCTGTGGAACGTTTTGGGGTTTATCCCGCCAAACCCTCTGTGGAACGTTTTGTGATTTGTCCCGCCAAACCCTCTGTGGAACGTTTTGGGGTTTGTCCCACCAAACCCTCTGTGGAACGTTTTGTGATTTGTCCCGCCAAACCCTCTGTGGAACGTTTTGTGGTTTGTCCCTCCAAACCCTCTGTGGAACGTTTTGGGGTTTGTCCTACCAAGCCCTCTGTGGAACGTTTTGGGGTTTGTCCCATCAAACCCTCTGTGGAACGTTTTGGGGTTTGTCCCACCAAGCCTTCTGTGGAACGTTTTGGGATTTGTCCGACCAAACCCTCTGTGGAACTTTTCGGGGTTTGTCCCACCAAACCATGTGGAACGTTTTGGGGTTTGTCCCGTCAAACCTTTTGGAACGTTTTGGGGTTTGTCCCACCAAACCCACTGTGGACCATTTTGGGGTTTGTCTCACCAAACCCTCTGTGGAACGTTTTGGGGTTTGTCCCGCCAAACCTTGTGGAATGTTTTGGGGTTTGTCCCACCAAACCCTCTGTGCAACGTTTTGGGGTTTGTCCCGCCAAACCCTCTGTGGAACGTTTTGGGGTTTGTCCCAACAAACCCTCTGTGGAACGTTTTGGGGTTTGTCCCGTCAAACCTTGTGGAACGTTTTGGGGTTTGTCCCTCCAAACCCTCTGTGGAACGTTTTGGGGTTTGTCCCGCCAAACCCTCTGTGGAACGTTTTGGGGTTTGTCCCACCAAACCCTCTGTGGAACGTTTTGGGGTTTGTCCCACCAAACCCTCTGTGGAACGTTTTGGGGTTTGCCCCACCAAACCCTCTGTGGAACGTTTTGGGGTTTGTACCACCAAACCCTCTGTGGAACGTTTTGGGGTTTGACCCACCAAACCCTCTGTGGAACGTTTTGGGGTTTGTCCCACCAAACCCTCTGTGGAACGTTTTGGGGTTTGTCCCACCAAACCCTCACTGGAACGTTTTGGGGTTTGTCCCACCAAACCCTCTGTGGAACGTTTTGGGGTTTGTCCCGTCAAACCTTGTGGAACGTTTTGGGGTTTGTCCCGCCAAACCTTGTGGAACGTTTTGGGGTTTGTCCGACCAAACCCTCTGAGGAACGTTTTGGGCTTTGTCCCGCCAAACCCTCTGTGGAACGTTTTGGGGTTTGTCCCGCCAAACCCTCTGTGGAACGTTTTGGGGTTTGTCCCACCAAACCCTCTGTAGGACGTTTTGGGGTTTGTCCCACCAAACACTCTGTGGAACCTTTTGGGGTTTGTCCCACCAAACCCTCTCTGGAACGTTTTGGGGTTTGTCCCGCCAAACCCCGTGTGGAACGTTTTGGGGTTTGTCCCACCAAACCCTCTGTGGAACGTTTTGGGGTTTGTCCCACCAAACGCTCTGTGGAACGTTTTGGGGTTTGTCCCACCAAACCCTCTGTGGAACGTTTTGGGGTTTGTCCCACCAAACCCTCTGTGGAACGTTTTGGGATTTGTCCCACCAAACCCTCTGTGGAACGTTTTGGGGTTTGTCCCACCAAACCCTCTGTGGAACGTTTTGGGGTTTGTCCCACCAAACCCTCACTGGAACGTTTTGGGGTTTGTCCCACCAAACCCTCTGTGGAACGTTTTGGGGTTTGTCCCGTCAAACCTTGTGGAACGTTTTGGGGTTTGTCCCGCCAAACCTTGTGGAACGTTTTGGGGTTTGTCCGACCAAACCCTCTGTGGAACGTTTTGGGCTTTGTCCCGCCAAACCCTCTGTGGAACGTTTTGGGGTTTGTCCCGCCAAACCCTCTGTGGAACGTTTTGGGGTTTGTCCCACCAAACCCTCTGTAGGACGTTTTGGGGTTTGTCCCACCAAACACTCTGTGGAACCTTTTGGGGTTTGTCCCACCAAACCCTCTCTGGAATGTTTTGGGGTTTGTCCCGCCAAACCCCGTGTGGAACGTTTTGGGGTTTGTCCTACCAAGCCCTCTGTGGAACGTTTTGGGGTTTGTCCCATCAAACCCTCTGTGGAACGTTTTGGGGTTTGTCCCACCAAGCCTTCTGTGGAACGTTTTGGGATTTGTCCGACCAAACCCTCTGTGGAACTTTTCGGGGTTTGTCCCACCAAACCATGTGGAACGTTTTGGGGTTTGTCCCGTCAAACCTTTTGGAACGTTTTGGGGTTTGTCCCACCAAACCCACTGTGGACCATTTTGGGGTTTGTCTCACCAAACCCTCTGTGGAACGTTTTGGGGTTTGTCCCGCCAAACCTTGTGGAATGTTTTGGGGTTTGTCCCACCAAACCCTCTGTGCAACGTTTTGGGGTTTGTCCCGCCAAACCCTCTGTGGAACGTTTTGGGGTTTGTCCCAACAAACCCTCTGTGGAACGTTTTGGGGTTTGTCCCGTCAAACCTTGTGGAACGTTTTGGGGTTTGTCCCTCCAAACCCTCTGTGGAACGTTTTGGGGTTTGTCCCGCCAAACCCTCTGTGGAACGTTTTGGGGTTTGTCCCACCAAACCCTCTGTGGAACGTTTTGGGGTTTGTCCCTCCAAACCCTCTGTGGAACGTTTTGGGGTTTGTCCCACCAAACCCTCTGTGGAACGTTTTGGGGTTTGCCCCACCAAACCCTCTGTGGAACGTTTTGGGGTTTGTACCACCAAACCCTCTGTGGAACGTTTTGGGGTTTGACCCACCAAACCCTCTGTGGAACGTTTTGGGGTTTGTCCCACCAAACCCTCTGTGGAACGTTTTGGGGTTTGTCCCACCAAACCCTCACTGGAACGTTTTGGGGTTTGTCCCACCAAACCCTCTGTGGAACGTTTTGGGGTTTGTCCCGTCAAACCTTGTGGAACGTTTTGGGGTTTGTCCCGCCAAACCTTGTGGAACGTTTTGGGGTTTGTCCGACCAAACCCTCTGAGGAACGTTTTGGGCTTTGTCCCGCCAAACCCTCTGTGGAACGTTTTGGGGTTTGTCCCGCCAAACCCTCTGTGGAACGTTTTGGGGTTTGTCCCACCAAACCCTCTGTAGGACGTTTTGGGGTTTGTCCCACCAAACACTCTGTGGAACCTTTTGGGGTTTGTCCCACCAAACCCTCTCTGGAACGTTTTGGGGTTTGTCCCGCCAAACCCCGTGTGGAACGTTTTGGGGTTTGTCCCACCAAACCCTCTGTGGAACGTTTTGGGGTTTGTCCCACCAAACGCTCTGTGGAACGTTTTGGGGTTTGTCCCACCAAACCCTCTGTGGAACGTTTTGGGGTTTGTCCCACCAAACCCTCCGTGGAACGTTTTGGGGTTTGCCCCACCTAACCCTCTGTGGAACGTTTTGGGGTTTGTACCACCAAACCCTCTGTGGAACGTTTTGGGGTTTGTCCCACCAAACCCTCTGTGGAACGTTTTGGGGTTTGTCCCACCAAACCCTCTGTGGAACGTTTTGGGGTTTGTCCCACCAAACCCTCACTGGAACGTTTTGGGGTTTGTCCCACCAAACCCTCTGTGGAACGTTTTGGGGTTTGTCCCGTCAAACCTTGTGGAACGTTTTGGGGTTTGTCCCGCCAAACCTTGTGGAACGTTTTGGGGTTTGTCCGACCAAACCCTCTGTGGAACGTTTTGGGCTTTGTCCCGCCAAACCCTCTGTGGAACGTTTTGGGGTTTGTCCCGCCAAACCCTCTGTGGAACGTTTTGGGGTTTGTCCCACCAAACCCTCTGTAGGACGTTTTGGGGTTTGTCCCACCAAACACTCTGTGGAACCTTTTGGGGTTTGTCCCACCAAACCCTCTCTGGAATGTTTTGGGGTTTGTCCCGCCAAACCCCGTGTGGAACGTTTTGGGGTTTGTCCCACCAAACCCTCTGTGGAACGTTTTGGCGTTTGTCCCGCCAAACCCTCTGTGGAACGTTTTGGGGTTTGGCCCACCAAACCCACTGTGGAACGTTTTGGGGTTTGTCCCACCAAACCCACTGTGGAAAATTTTGGGGTTTTTCCCACCAAACCCTCTGTGGAACGTTTTGGGGTTTTTCCCACCAAACCCTCTGTGGAACGTTTTGGGGTTTGTCCCACCAAACCCTCTGTGGAACATTTTGGGGTTTGTCCCACCAAACCCACTGTGGAACGTTTTGGGGTTTGTCCCACCAAACCCTCTGTGGAACTTTTCGGGGTTTGTCCCACCAAACCATGTGGAACGTTTTGGGGTTTGTCCCGTCAAACCTTTTGGAACGTTTTGGGGTTTGTCCCACCAAACCCACTGTGGACCATTTTGGGGTTTGTCTCACCAAACCCTCTGTGGAACGTTTTGGGGTTTGTCCCGCCAAACCTTGTGGAATGTTTTGGGGTTTGTCCCACCAAACCCTCTGTGCAACGTTTTGGGGTTTGTCCCGCCAAACCCTCTGTGGAACGTTTTGGGGTTTGTCCCAACAAACCCTCTGTGGAACGTTTTGGGGTTTGTCCCGTCAAACCTTGTGGAACGTTTTGGGGTTTGTCCCTCCAAACCCTCTGTGGAACGTTTTGGGGTTTGTCCCGCCAAACCCTCTGTGGAACGTTTTGGGGTTTGTCCCACCAAACCCTCTGTGGAACGTTTTGGGGTTTGTCCCTCCAAACCCTCTGTGGAACGTTTTGGGGTTTGTCCCACCAAACCCTCTGTGGAACGTTTTGGGGTTTGCCCCACCAAACCCTCTGTGGAACGTTTTGGGGTTTGTACCACCAAACCCTCTGTGGAACGTTTTGGGGTTTGACCCACCAAACCCTCTGTGGAACGTTTTGGGGTTTGTCCCACCAAACCCTCTGTGGAACGTTTTGGGGTTTGTCCCACCAAACCCTCACTGGAACGTTTTGGGGTTTGTCCCACCAAACCCTCTGTGGAACGTTTTGGGGTTTGTCCCACCAAACCCTCTGTGGAACGTTTTGGGATTTGTCCCACCAAACCCTCTGTGGAACGTTTTGGGGTTTGTCCCACCAAACCCTCTGTGGAACGTTTTGGGGTTTGTCCCACCAAACCCTCACTGGAACGTTTTGGGGTTTGTCCCACCAAACCCTCTGTGGAACGTTTTGGGGTTTGTCCCGTCAAACCTTGTGGAACGTTTTGGGGTTTGTCCCGCCAAACCTTGTGGAACGTTTTGGGGTTTGTCCGACCAAACCCTCTGTGGAACGTTTTGGGCTTTGTCCCGCCAAACCCTCTGTGGAACGTTTTGGGGTTTGTCCCGCCAAACCCTCTGTGGAACGTTTTGGGGTTTGTCCCACCAAACCCTCTGTAGGACGTTTTGGGGTTTGTCCCACCAAACACTCTGTGGAACCTTTTGGGGTTTGTCCCACCAAACCCTCTCTGGAATGTTTTGGGGTTTGTCCCGCCAAACCCCGTGTGGAACGTTTTGGGGTTTGTCCTACCAAGCCCTCTGTGGAACGTTTTGGGGTTTGTCCCATCAAACCCTCTGTGGAACGTTTTGGGGTTTGTCCCACCAAGCCTTCTGTGGAACGTTTTGGGATTTGTCCGACCAAACCCTCTGTGGAACTTTTCGGGGTTTGTCCCACCAAACCATGTGGAACGTTTTGGGGTTTGTCCCGTCAAACCTTTTGGAACGTTTTGGGGTTTGTCCCACCAAACCCACTGTGGACCATTTTGGGGTTTGTCTCACCAAACCCTCTGTGGAACGTTTTGGGGTTTGTCCCGCCAAACCTTGTGGAATGTTTTGGGGTTTGTCCCACCAAACCCTCTGTGCAACGTTTTGGGGTTTGTCCCGCCAAACCCTCTGTGGAACGTTTTGGGGTTTGTCCCAACAAACCCTCTGTGGAACGTTTTGGGGTTTGTCCCGTCAAACCTTGTGGAACGTTTTGGGGTTTGTCCCTCCAAACCCTCTGTGGAACGTTTTGGGGTTTGTCCCGCCAAACCCTCTGTGGAACGTTTTGGGGTTTGTCCCACCAAACCCTCTGTGGAACGTTTTGGGGTTTGTCCCTCCAAACCCTCTGTGGAACGTTTTGGGGTTTGTCCCACCAAACCCTCTGTGGAACGTTTTGGGGTTTGCCCCACCAAACCCTCTGTGGAACGTTTTGGGGTTTGTACCACCAAACCCTCTGTGGAACGTTTTGGGGTTTGACCCACCAAACCCTCTGTGGAACGTTTTGGGGTTTGTCCCACCAAACCCTCTGTGGAACGTTTTGGGGTTTGTCCCACCAAACCCTCACTGGAACGTTTTGGGGTTTGTCCCACCAAACCCTCTGTGGAACGTTTTGGGGTTTGTCCCGTCAAACCTTGTGGAACGTTTTGGGGTTTGTCCCGCCAAACCTTGTGGAACGTTTTGGGGTTTGTCCGACCAAACCCTCTGAGGAACGTTTTGGGCTTTGTCCCGCCAAACCCTCTGTGGAACGTTTTGGGGTTTGTCCCGCCAAACCCTCTGTGGAACGTTTTGGGGTTTGTCCCACCAAACCCTCTGTAGGACGTTTTGGGGTTTGTCCCACCAAACACTCTGTGGAACCTTTTGGGGTTTGTCCCACCAAACCCTCTCTGGAACGTTTTGGGGTTTGTCCCGCCAAACCCCGTGTGGAACGTTTTGGGGTTTGTCCCACCAAACCCTCTGTGGAACGTTTTGGGGTTTGTCCCACCAAACGCTCTGTGGAACGTTTTGGGGTTTGTCCCACCAAACCCTCTGTGGAACGTTTTGGGGTTTGTCCCACCAATCCCTCTGTGGAACGTTTTGGGGTTTGCCCCACCAAACCCTCTGTGGAACGTTTTGGGGTTTGTACCACCAAACCCTCTGTGGAACGTTTTGGGGTTTGTCCCACCAAACCCTCTGTGGAACGTTTTGGGGTTTGTCCCACCAAACCCTCTGTGGAACGTTTTGGGGTTTGTCCCACCAAACCCTCACTGGAACGTTTTGGGGTTTGTCCCACCAAACCCTCTGTGGAACGTTTTGGGGTTTGTCCCGTCAAACCTTGTGGAACGTTTTGGGGTTTGTCCCGCCAAACCTTGTGGAACGTTTTGGGGTTTGTCTGACCAAACCCTCTGTGGAACGTTTTGGGCTTTGTCCCGCCAAACCCTCTGTGGAACGTTTTGGGGTTTGTCCCGCCAAACCCTCTGTGGAACGTTTTGGGGTTTGTCCCACCAAACCCTCTGTAGGACGTTTTGGGGTTTGTCCCACCAAACACTCTGTGGAACCTTTTGGGGTTTGTCCCACCAAACCCTCTCTGGAATGTTTTGGGGTTTGTCCCGCCAAACCCCGTGTGGAACGTTTTGGGGTTTGTCCCACCAAACCCTCTGTGGAACGTTTTGGCGTTTGTCCCGCCAAACCCTCTGTGGAACGTTTTGGGGTTTGGCCCACCAAACCCACTGTGGAACGTTTTGGGGTTTGTCCCACCAAACCCACTGTGGAAAATTTTGGGGTTTTTCCCACCAAACCCTCTGTGGAACGTTTTGGGGTTTTTCCCACCAAACCCTCTGTGGAACGTTTTGGGGTTTGTCCCACCAAACCCTCTGTGGAACATTTTGGGGTTTGTCCCACCAAACCCACTGTGGAACGTTTTGGGGTTTGTCCCACCAAACCCTCTGTGGAACTTTTCGGGGTTTGTCCCACCAAACCATGTGGAACGTTTTGGGGTTTGTCCCGTCAAACCTTTTGGAACATTTTGGGGTTTGTCCCACCAAACCCACTGTGGACCATTTTGGGGTTTGTCTCACCAAACCCTCTGTGGAACGTTTTGGGGTTTGTCCCGCCAAACCTTGTGGAATGTTTTGGGGTTTGTCCCACCAAACCCTCTGTGCAACGTTTTGGGGTTTGTCCCGCCAAACCCTCTGTGGAACGTTTTGGGGTTTGTCCCAACAAACCCTCTGTGGAACGTTTTGGGGTTTGTTCCGTCAAACCTTGTGGAACGTTTTGGGGTTTGTCCCTCCAAACCCTCTGTGGAACGTTTTGGGGTTTGTCCCGCCAAACCCTCTGTGGAACGTTTTGGGGTTTGTCCCACCAAACCCTCTGTGGAACGTTTTGGGGTTTGTCCCTCCAAACCCTCTGTGGAACGTTTTGGGGTTTGTCCCACCAAACCCTCTGTGGAACGTTTTGGGGTTTGCCCCACCAAACCCTCTGTGGAACGTTTTGGGGTTTGTACCACCAAACCCTCTGTGGAACGTTTTGGGGTTTGACCCACCAAACCCTCTGTGGAACGTTTTGGGGTTTGTCCCACCAAACCCTCTGTGGAACGTTTTGGGGTTTGTCCCACCAAACCCTCACTGGAACGTTTTGGGGTTTGTCCCACCAAACCCTCTGTGGAACGTTTTGGGGTTTGTCCCGTCAAACCTTGTGGAACGTTTTGGGGTTTGTCCCGCCAAACCTTGTGGAACGTTTTGGGGTTTGTCCGACCAAACCCTCTGAGGAACGTTTTGGGCTTTGTCCCGCCAAACCCTCTGTGGAACGTTTTGGGGTTTGTCCCGCCAAACCCTCTGTGGAACGTTTTGGGGTTTGTCCCACCAAACCCTCTGTAGGACGTTTTGGGGTTTGTCCCACCAAACACTCTGTGGAACCTTTTGGGGTTTGTCCCACCAAACCCTCTCTGGAACGTTTTGGGGTTTGTCCCGCCAAACCCCGTGTGGAACGTTTTGGGGTTTGTCCCACCAAACCCTCTCTGGAACGTTTTGGGGTTTGTCCCACCAAACGCTCTGTGGAACGTTTTGGGGTTTGTCCCACCAAACCCTCTGTGGAACGTTTTGGGGTTTGTCCCACCAAACCCTCTGTGGAACGTTTTGGGGTTTGCCCCACCAAACCCTCTGTGGAACGTTTTGGGGTTTGTACCACCAAACCCTCTGTGGAACGATTTGGGGTTTGTCCCGCCAATCCTTGTGGAACGTTTTGGGGTTTGTCCCGCCAAACCTTGTGGAACGTTTTGGGGTTTGTCCCACCAAACCTTGTGGAACGTTTTGGGGTTTGTCCCACCAAACCCTCTGTGGAACGTTTTGGGGTTTGTCCCGCCAAACCTTGTGGAACGTTTTGGGGTTTGTCCCGCCAAACCTAGTGGAACGTTTTGGGGTTTGTCCCGCCAAACCTTGTGGAACGTTTTGGGGTTTGTCCCACCAAACCCTCTGTGGAACGTTTTGAGGTTTGTCCCACCAAACCCTCTGTGGAACATTTTGGGGTTTGTCCCACCAAACCCTCTGTGGAACGTTTTGAGGTTTCTCCCACCAAACCCTCTGCGGAACCTTTTGGGGTTTGTCCCGCCAAACCCTCTGTGGAACGTATTGGGGTTTGTCCCGCCAAACCCTCTGTGGAACGTTTTGGGGTTTGTCCCACCAAACACTCTGTGGAACGATTTGGGGTTTGTCCCGCAAACCCTTGTGGACGTTTTGGGGTTTGTCCCGCCAAACCTTGTGGAACGTTTTGGGGTTTGTCCCACCAAACCCTCTGTGGAACGTTTTGGGGTTTGTCCCGCCAAACCTTGTGGAACGTTTTGGGCTTTGTCCCGCCAAACCCTCTGTGGAACGTTTTGGGGTTTATTCCGCCAAACCTTGTGGAACGTTTTAGGGTTTGTCCCGCCAAACCCTCGGTGGAACGTTTTGGGGTTTGTCCCACCAAACCCTCTGTGGAACGTTTTGGGGTTTGTCCCGCTAAACTCTATGTGGAACGTTTTGGGGTTTGTCCCACCAAACCCTGTGTGGAACTTTTTGGGGTTTGTCCCACCAAACCCTCTGTGGAACGTTTTGGGGTTTGTCCCACCAATCCCTCTGTGGAACGTTTTGGGGTTTGTCCCACCAAACCCTCTGTGGTACGTTTTGGGGTTTGTCCCACCAAACCCTCTGTGGAACGTTTTGGGGTTTGTCCCGCCAAACCTTGTGGAACTTTTTGGGGTTTGTCCCACCAAACCCTCTGTGGAATGTTTTGGGGTTTGTCCCGCCAAACCTTGTGGAACGTTTTGCGGTTTGTCCCTCCAAACCTTGTGGAACGTTTTGGGGTTTGTCCCGCCAAACCTTGTGGAACGTTTTGGGTTTTGTCCCAGCAAACCCTCTGTGGAACGTTTTGGGGTTTGTCCCACCAAATCCTCTGTGGAACGTTTTGGGGTTTGTCCCACCAAACCTTGTGGAACGTTTTGGGGTTTGTCCCACCAAACCTTGTGGAACGTTTTGGGGTTTGTCCCACCAAACCTTGTGGAACGTTTTGGGGTTTGTCCCACCAAACCTTGTGGAACATTTTGGGGTTTGTCCCACCAAACCCTCTGTGGAACGTTTTGGGGTTTGTCCCGCCAAACCTTTTGGAACGTTTTGGGGTTTGTCCCACCAAACCTTGTGGAACGTTTTAGGGTTTGTTCCACCAAACCCTCTGTGGAACATTTTCGGGTTTGTCCCACCAAACGCTCTGTGGAACATTTTGGGGTTTGTCCCACCAAACCCTCTGTGGAACATTTTGGGGTTTGTCCCACCAAACCCTCTGTGGACCGTTTTGGGGTTTGTCCCACCAAACCCTCTGTGGAACGTTTTGGGGTTTGTCCCACCAAACCCTCTGCGGAACGTTTTGGGGTTTGTCCCGCCAAACCCTCTGGTGAACGTATTGGGGTTTGTCCCGCCAAACCTTGCGGAACGTTTTCGGGTTTGTCCCACCAAACCTTGTGGAACGTTTTTGGGTTTGTCCCACCAAACACTCTGTGGAACGATTTGGGGTTTGTCCCGCCAATCCTTGTGGAACGTTTTGGGGTTTGTCCCACCAAACCTTGTGGAACGTTTTGGGGTTTGTCCCGCCAAACCTTGTGGAACGTTTTGGGGTTTGTCCCGCCAAACCTAGTGGAACGTTTTGGGGTTTGTCCCGCCAAACCTTGTGGAACGTTTTGGGGTTTTGTCCCACCAAACCCTCTGTGGAACGTTTTGGGGTTTGTCCCACCAAACCCTCTGTGGAACATTTTGGGGTTTGTCCCACCAAACCCTCTGTGTAACGTTTTCGGGTTTGTCCCGCCAAACCCTCTGCGGAAACGTTTTGGGGTTTGTCCCGCCAAACCCTCTGTGGAACATTTTGGGGTTTGTCCCGCCAAACCGTCTGCAGAACGTTTTCGGGTTTGTCCCACCAAACCCTCTGTGGAACGTTTTAGGGTTTGTCCCGCCAAACCCTCTGCGGAATGTTTTGGGGTTTGTCCCACCAAACCCTCTGTGGAACGTTTTGGGGTTTGTCCCACCAAACCCTCTGTGGAACGTTTTGGGGTTTGTCCCACCAAACCCTCTGTGGAACGTTTTGGGGTTTGTCCCGCCAAACCCTCTGTGGAACGTTTTAGGGTTTGTCCCACCAAACCCTCTGTGGAACGTTTTGGGGTTTGTCCCACCAAACCCTCTGTGGAACGTTTTGGGGTTTGTCCCGCCAAACCTTGTGGAACGTTTCGGGGTTTGTCCCGCCAAACCTTGTGGAACGTTTTGGGGTTTGTCCCACCAAACCCTCTGTGGAACGTTTTGGGGTTTGTCCCACCAAACCCTCTGTGGAACGTTTTGGGGTTTGTCCCGCCAAACCTTGTGGAATGTTTTGGGGTTTGTCCCACCAAACCCTCTGTGCAACGTTTTGGGGTTTGTCCCACCAAACCCTCTGTGCAACGTTTTGGGGTTTGTCCCACCAAACCCTCTGTGCAACGTTTTGGGGTTTATCCCGCCAAATCCTCTGTGGAACGTTTTGAGGTTTGTCCCACCAAACCTTGTGGAACGTTTTGGGGTTTGTCCCACCAAACCTTGTGGAATGTTTTGGGGTTTGTCCCACCAAACCCTCTGTGCAACATTTTGGGGTTTGTCCCGCCAAACCCTCTGTGGAACGTTTTGGGGTTTATCCCGCCAAATCCTCTGTGGAACGTTTTGGGGTTTATCCCGCCAAATCCTCTGTGGAACGTTTTGGGGTTTGTCCCACCAAACCTTGTGGAATGTTTTGGGGTTTGTCCCACCAAACCCTCTGTGCAACATTTTGGGGTTTGTCCCGCCAAACCCTCTGTGGAACGTTTTGGGGTTTGTCCCGACAAACCCTCTGTGGAACGTTTTGGGGTTTGTCCCACCAAACCCTCTGTGGAACGTTTTGGGGTTTGTCCCGCCAAACCCTCTATGGAACGTTTTGGGGTTTGTCCCACCAAACCCTCTGTGGAACGTTTTGGGGTTTGTCCCACCAAATCCTCTGTGGAACGTTTTGGGGTTTGTCCCGCCAAACCTTGTGGAACATTTTGGGGTTTGTCCCGCCAAACCTTGTGGAACGTTTTGGGGTTTGTCCCACCAAACCCTCTGTGGAACGTTTTGGGGTTTGTCCCGCCAAACCCTCTGTGGAACGTTTTGGGGTTTGTCCCACCAAACCCTCTGTAGGACGTTTTGGGGTTTGTCCCACCAAACACTCTGTGGAACCTTTTGGGGTTTGTCCCACCAAACCCTCTGTGGAACGTTTTGGGGTTTGTCCCGCCAAACCCCGTGTGGAACGTTTTGGGGTTTGTCCCTCCAAACCCTCTGTGGAACGTTTTGGGGTTTGTCCCTCCAAACCCTCTGTGGAACGTTTTGTGGTTTGTCCCTCCAAGCCCTCTGTGGAACGTTTTGGGGTTTATCCCGCCAAACCCTCTGTGGAACGTTTTGGGATTTGTCCCGCCAAACCCTCTGTGGAACGTTTTGGGGTTTGTCCCTCCAAACCCTCTGTGGAACGTTTTGGGGTTTGTCCCGCCAAGCCCTCTGTGGAACGTTTTGGGGTTTGTCCCATCAAACCCTCTGTGGAACGTTTTGGGGTTTGTCCCGCCAAGCCCTCTGTGGAACGTTTTGGGGTTTGTCCGACCAAACCCTCTGTGGAACGTTTCGGGATTTGTCCCACCAAAGCATGTGGAACGTTTTGGGGTTTGTCCCGTCAAACCTTTTGGAACGTTTTGGGGTTTGTCCCGCCAAACCTTGTGGAACGTTTTTGGGTTTGTCCCACCAAACCCACTGTGGACCATTTTGGGGTTTGTCTCACCAAACCCTCTGTGGAACGTTTTGGGGTTTATCCCGCCAAACCCTCTGTGGAACGTTTTGGGGTTTGTCCCACCAAACCCTCTGTGGAACGTTTTGTGATTTGTCCCGCCAAACCCTCTGTGGAACGTTTTGGGATTTGTCCCTCCAAACCCTCTGTGGAACGTTTTGTGATTTGTCCCGCCAAACCCTCTGTGGAACGTTTTGTGATTTGTCCCGCCAAACCCTCTGTGGAACGTTTTGGGGTTTATCCCGCCAAACCCTCTGTGGAACGTTTTGTGATTTGTCCCGCCAAACCCTCTGTGGAACGTTTTGGGGTTTGTCCCACCAAACCCTCTGTGGAACGTTTTGTGATTTGTCCCGCCAAACCCTCTGTGGAACGTTTTGGGGTTTGTCCTACCAAGCCCTCTGTGGAACGTTTTGTGGTTTGTCCCTCCAAACCCTCTGTGGAACGTTTTGGGGTTTGTCCTACCAAGCCCTCTGTGGAACGTTTTGGGGTTTGTCCCATCAAACCCTCTGTGGAACGTTTTGGGGTTTGTCCCACCAAGCCTTCTGTGGAACGTTTTGGGATTTGTCCGACCAAACCCTCTGTGGAACTTTTCGGGGTTTGTCCCACCAAACCATGTGGAACGTTTTGGGGTTTGTCCCGTCAAACCTTTTGGAACGTTTTGGGGTTTGTCCCACCAAACCCACTGTGGACCATTTTGGGGTTTGTCTCACCAAACCCTCTGTGGAACGTTTTGGGGTTTGTCCCGCCAAACCTTGTGGAATGTTTTGGGGTTTGTCCCACCAAACCCTCTGTGCAACGTTTTGGGGTTTGTCCCGCCAAACCCTCTGTGGAACGTTTTGGGGTTTGTCCCAACAAACCCTCTGTGGAACGTTTTGGGGTTTGTCCCGTCAAACCTTGTGGAACGTTTTGGGGTTTGTCCCTCCAAACCCTCTGTGGAACGTTTTGGGGTTTGTCCCACCAAACACTCTGTGGAACGATTTGGGGTTTGTCCCGCAAACCCTTGTGGACGTTTTGGGGTTTGTCCCGCCAAACCTTGTGGAACGTTTTGGGGTTTGTCCCACCAAACCCTCTGTGGAACGTTTTGGGGTTTGTCCCGCCAAACCTTGTGGAACGTTTTGGGCTTTGTCCCGCCAAACCCTCTGTGGAACGTTTTGGGGTTTATTCCGCCAAACCTTGTGGAACGTTTTAGGGTTTGTCCCGCCAAACCCTCGGTGGAACGTTTTGGGGTTTGTCCCACCAAACCCTCTGTGGAACGTTTTGGGGTTTGTCCCGCTAAACTCTATGTGGAACGTTTTGGGGTTTGTCCCACCAAACCCTGTGTGGAACTTTTTGGGGTTTGTCCCACCAAACCCTCTGTGGAACGTTTTGGGGTTTGTCCCACCAATCCCTCTGTGGAACGTTTTGGGGTTTGTCCCACCAAACCCTCTGTGGTACGTTTTGGGGTTTGTCCCACCAAACCCTCTGTGGAACGTTTTGGGGTTTGTCCCGCCAAACCTTGTGGAACTTTTTGGGGTTTGTCCCACCAAACCCTCTGTGGAATGTTTTGGGGTTTGTCCCGCCAAACCTTGTGGAACGTTTTGCGGTTTGTCCCTCCAAACCTTGTGGAACGTTTTGGGGTTTGTCCCGCCAAACCTTGTGGAACGTTTTGGGTTTTGTCCCAGCAAACCCTCTGTGGAACGTTTTGGGGTTTGTCCCACCAAATCCTCTGTGGAACGTTTTGGGGTTTGTCCCACCAAACCTTGTGGAACGTTTTGGGGTTTGTCCCACCAAACCTTGTGGAACGTTTTGGGGTTTGTCCCACCAAACCTTGTGGAACGTTTTGGGGTTTGTCCCACCAAACCTTGTGGAACATTTTGGGGTTTGTCCCACCAAACCCTCTGTGGAACGTTTTGGGGTTTGTCCCGCCAAACCTTTTGGAACGTTTTGGGGTTTGTCCCACCAAACCTTGTGGAACGTTTTAGGGTTTGTTCCACCAAACCCTCTGTGGAACATTTTCGGGTTTGTCCCACCAAACGCTCTGTGGAACATTTTGGGGTTTGTCCCACCAAACCCTCTGTGGAACATTTTGGGGTTTGTCCCACCAAACCCTCTGTGGACCGTTTTGGGGTTTGTCCCACCAAACCCTCTGTGGAACGTTTTGGGGTTTGTCCCACCAAACCCTCTGCGGAACGTTTTGGGGTTTGTCCCGCCAAACCCTCTGGTGAACGTATTGGGGTTTGTCCCGCCAAACCTTGCGGAACGTTTTCGGGTTTGTCCCACCAAACCTTGTGGAACGTTTTTGGGTTTGTCCCACCAAACACTCTGTGGAACGATTTGGGGTTTGTCCCGCCAATCCTTGTGGAACGTTTTGGGGTTTGTCCCACCAAACCCTCTGTAGGACGTTTTGGGGTTTGTCCCACCAAACACTCTGTGGAACCTTTTGGGGTTTGTCCCACCAAACCCTCTCTGGAATGTTTTGGGGTTTGTCCCGCCAAACCCCGTGTGGAACGTTTTGGGGTTTGTCCTACCAAGCCCTCTGTGGAACGTTTTGGGGTTTGTCCCATCAAACCCTCTGTGGAACGTTTTGGGGTTTGTCCCACCAAGCCTTCTGTGGAACGTTTTGGGATTTGTCCGACCAAACCCTCTGTGGAACTTTTCGGGGTTTGTCCCACCAAACCATGTGGAACGTTTTGGGGTTTGTCCCGTCAAACCTTTTGGAACGTTTTGGGGTTTGTCCCACCAAACCCACTGTGGACCATTTTGGGGTTTGTCTCACCAAACCCTCTGTGGAACGTTTTGGGGTTTGTCCCGCCAAACCTTGTGGAATGTTTTGGGGTTTGTCCCACCAAACCCTCTGTGCAACGTTTTGGGGTTTGTCCCAACAAACCCTCTGTGGAACGTTTTGGGGTTTGTCCCGTCAAACCTTGTGGAACGTTTTGGGGTTTGTCCCTCCAAACCCTCTGTGGAACGTTTTGGGGTTTGTCCCGCCAAACCCTCTGTGGAACGTTTTGGGGTTTGTCCCACCAAACCCTCTGTGGAACGTTTTGGGGTTTGTCCCTCCAAACCCTCTGTGGAACGTTTTGGGGTTTGTCCCACCAAACCCTCTGTGGAACGTTTTGGGGTTTGCCCCACCAAACCCTCTGTGGAACGTTTTGGGGTTTGTACCACCAAACCCTCTGTGGAACGTTTTGGGGTTTGACCCACCAAACCCTCTGTGGAACGTTTTGGGGTTTGTCCCACCAAACCCTCTGTGGAACGTTTTGGGGTTTGTCCCACCAAACCCTCACTGGAACGTTTTGGGGTTTGTCCCACCAAACCCTCTGTGGAACGTTTTGGGGTTTGTCCCGTCAAACCTTGTGGAACGTTTTGGGGTTTGTCCCGCCAAACCTTGTGGAACGTTTTGGGGTTTGTCCGACCAAACCCTCTGAGGAACGTTTTGGGCTTTGTCCCGCCAAACCCTCTGTGGAACGTTTTGGGGTTTGTCCCGCCAAACCCTCTGTGGAACGTTTTGGGGTTTGTCCCACCAAACCCTCTGTAGGACGTTTTGGGGTTTGTCCCACCAAACACTCTGTGGAACCTTTTGGGGTTTGTCCCACCAAACCCTCTCTGGAACGTTTTGGGGTTTGTCCCGCCAAACCCCGTGTGGAACGTTTTGGGGTTTGTCCCACCAAACCCTCTGTGGAACGTTTTGGGGTTTGTCCCACCAAACGCTCTGTGGAACGTTTTGGGGTTTGTCCCACCAAACCCTCTGTGGAACGTTTTGGGGTTTGTCCCACCAAACCCTCTGTGGAACGTTTTGGGGTTTGCCCCACCAAACCCTCTGTGGAACGTTTTGGGGTTTGTACCACCAAACCCTCTGT
The DNA here is from genome assembly GCF_056783735.1 of Eptatretus burgeri. Lineage (NCBI taxonomy): Eukaryota > Metazoa > Chordata > Myxini > Myxiniformes > Myxinidae > Eptatretus > Eptatretus burgeri. Next base: position 11,060,608 of record NC_140978.1, read on the forward strand.
GGAACGTTTTGGGGTTTGTCCCACCAAACCCTCTGTGGAACGTTTTGGGGTTTGTCCCACCAAACCCTCTGTGGAACGTTTTGGGGTTTGTCCCACCAAACCCTCACTGGAACGTTTTGGGGTTTGTCCCGCCAAACCCCGTGTGGAACGTTTTGGGGTTTGTCCCACCAAACCCTCTGTGGAACGTTTTGGGGTTTGTCCCACCAAACGCTCTGTGGAACGTTTTGGGGTTTGTCCCACCAAACCCTCTGTGGAACGTTTTGGGGTTTGTCCCACCAAACCCTCTGTGGAACGTTTTGGGGTTTGCCCCACCAAACCCTCTGTGGAACGTTTTGGGGTTTGTACCACCAAACCCTCTGTGGAACGTTTTGGGGTTTGTCCCACCAAACCCTCTGTGGAACGTTTTGGGGTTTGTCCCACCAAACCCTCTGTGGAACGTTTTGGGGTTTGTCCCACCAAACCCTCACTGGAACGTTTTGGGGTTTGTCCCACCAAACCCTCTGTGGAACGTTTTGGGGTTTGTCCCGTCAAACCTTGTGGAACGTTTTGGGGTTTGTCCCGCCAAACCTTGTGGAACGTTTTGGGGTTTGTCCGACCAAACCCTCTGTGGAACGTTTTGGGCTTTGTCCCGCCAAACCCTCTGTGGAACGTTTTGGGGTTTGTCCCGCCAAACCCTCTGTGGAACGTTTTGGGGTTTGTCCCACCAAACCCTCTGTAGGACGTTTTGGGGTTTGTCCCACCAAACACTCTGTGGAACCTTTTGGGGTTTGTCCCACCAAACCCTCTCTGGAATGTTTTGGGGTTTGTCCCGCCAAACCCCGTGTGGAACGTTTTGGGGTTTGTCCCACCAAACCCTCTGTGGAACGTTTTGGCGTTTGTCCCGCCAAACCCTCTGTGGAACGTTTTGGGGTTTGGCCCACCAAACCCACTGTGGAACGTTTTGGGGTTTGTCCCACCAAACCCACTGTGGAAAATTTTGGGGTTTTTCCCACCAAACCCTCTGTGGAACGTTTTGGGGTTTTTCCCACCAAACCCTCTGTGGAACGTTTTGGGGTTTGTCCCACCAAACCCTCTGTGGAACATTTTGGGGTTTGTCCCACCAAACCCACTGTGGAACGTTTTGGGGTTTGTCCCACCAAACCCTCTGTGGAACTTTTCGGGGTTTGTCCCACCAAACCATGTGGAACGTTTTGGGGTTTGTCCCGTCAAACCTTTTGGAACGTTTTGGGGTTTGTCCCACCAAACCCACTGTGGACCATTTTGGGGTTTGTCTCACCAAACCCTCTGTGGAACGTTTTGGGGTTTGTCCCGCCAAACCTTGTGGAATGTTTTGGGGTTTGTCCCACCAAACCCTCTGTGCAACGTTTTGGGGTTTGTCCCGCCAAACCCTCTGTGGAACGTTTTGGGGTTTGTCCCAACAAACCCTCTGTGGAACGTTTTGGGGTTTGTCCCGTCAAACCTTGTGGAACGTTTTGGGGTTTGTCCCTCCAAACCCTCTGTGGAACGTTTTGGGGTTTGTCCCGCCAAACCCTCTGTGGAACGTTTTGGGGTTTGTCCCACCAAACCCTCTGTGGAACGTTTTGGGGTTTGTCCCTCCAAACCCTCTGTGGAACGTTTTGGGGTTTGTCCCACCAAACCCTCTGTGGAACGTTTTGGGGTTTGCCCCACCAAACCCTCTGTGGAACGTTTTGGGGTTTGTACCACCAAACCCTCTGTGGAACGTTTTGGGGTTTGACCCACCAAACCCTCTGTGGAACGTTTTGGGGTTTGTCCCACCAAACCCTCTGTGGAACGTTTTGGGGTTTGTCCCACCAAACCCTCACTGGAACGTTTTGGGGTTTGTCCCACCAAACCCTCTGTGGAACGTTTTGGGGTTTGTCCCGTCAAACCTTGTGGAACGTTTTGGGGTTTGTCCCGCCAAACCTTGTGGAACGTTTTGGGGTTTGTCCGACCAAACCCTCTGAGGAACGTTTTGGGCTTTGTCCCGCCAAACCCTCTGTGGAACGTTTTGGGGTTTGTCCCGCCAAACCCTCTGTGGAACGTTTTGGGGTTTGTCCCACCAAACCCTCTGTAGGACGTTTTGGGGTTTGTCCCACCAAACACTCTGTGGAACCTTTTGGGGTTTGTCCCACCAAACCCTCTCTGGAACGTTTTGGGGTTTGTCCCGCCAAACCCCGTGTGGAACGTTTTGGGGTTTGTCCCACCAAACCCTCTGTGGAACGTTTTGGGGTTTGTCCCACCAAACGCTCTGTGGAAGGTTTTGGGGTTTGTCCCACCAAACCCTCTGTGGAACGTTTTGGGGTTTGTCCCACCAAACCCTCTGTGGAACGTTTTGGGGTTTGCCCCACCAAACCCTCTGTGGAACGTTTTGGGGTTTGTACCACCAAACCCTCTGTGGAACGTTTTGGGGTTTGTCCCACCAAACCCTCTGTGGAACGTTTTGGGGTTTGTCCCACCAAACCCTCTGTGGAACGTTTTGGGGTTTGTCCCACCAAACCCTCACTGGAACGTTTTGGGGTTTGTCCCACCAAACCCTCTGTGGAACGTTTTGGGGTTTGTCCCGTCAAACCTTGTGGAACGTTTTGGGGTTTGTCCCGCCAAACCTTGTGGAACGTTTTGGGGTTTGTCCGACCAAACCCTCTGTGGAACGTTTTGGGCTTTGTCCCGCCAAACCCTCTGTGGAACGTTTTGGGGTTTGTCCCGCCAAACCCTCTGTGGAACGTTTTGGGGTTTGTCCCACCAAACCCTCTGTAGGACGTTTTGGGGTTTGTCCCACCAAACACTCTGTGGAACCTTTTGGGGTTTGTCCCACCAAACCCTCTCTGGAATGTTTTGGGGTTTGTCCCGCCAAACCCCGTGTGGAACGTTTTGGGGTTTGTCCCACCAAACCCTCTGTGGAACGTTTTGGCGTTTGTCCCGCCAAACCCTCTGTGGAACGTTTTGGGGTTTGGCCCACCAAACCCACTGTGGAACGTTTTGGGGTTTGTCCCACCAAACCCACTGTGGAAAATTTTGGGGTTTTTCCCACCAAACCCTCTGTGGAACGTTTTGGGGTTTTTCCCACCAAACCCTCTGTGGAACGTTTTGGGGTTTGTCCCACCAAACCCTCTGTGGAACATTTTGGGGTTTGTCCCACCAAACCCACTGTGGAACGTTTTGGGGTTTGTCCCACCAAACCCACTGTGGAACGTTTTGGGGTTTGTCCCACCAAACCCACTGTGGAACATTTTGGGGTTTGTCCCACCAAACCCACTGTGGAACATTTTGGGGTTTGTCCCACCAAACCCACTGTGGAACGTTTTGGGGTTTGTCCCACCAAACCCTCTGTGGAACGTTTTGGGGTTTGTCCCACCAAACCCTCTGTGGAACGTTTTGGGGTTTGTCCCGCCAAACTCTCTGTGGAACGTTTTGGGGTTTGTCCCACCAAACCCTCTGTGGAAGGTTTTAGGGTTTGTCCCACCAAACCCTCTGTGGAATGTTTTGGGGTTTGTCCCACCAAACCCTCTGTGGAACGTTTTGGGGTTTGTCCCGCCAAACCTTGTGGAACGTTTTGGGCTTTGTCCCACCAAACCTTGTGTAACGTTTTGGGGTTTGTCCCACCAAACCCTGTGGAACGTTTTGGGGTTTGTCCCACCAAACCTTGTGGAACATTTTGGGGTTTGTCCCACCAAACCCTCTGTGGAACGTTTTGGGGTTTGTCCCACCAAACCCTCTGTGGAACGTTTTAGGGTTTGTCCCACCAAACCCTCTGTGGAACGTTTTGGGGTTTGTCCCACCAAACCCTCTGTGGAACGTTTTGGGGTTTGTACCGCCAAACCTTGTGGAACGTTTTGGGGTTTGTCCCATCAAACCCTCTGTGGAACGTTTTGGGGTTTGTCCCGCCAAACCCCGTGTGGAACGTTTTGGGGTTGGTGCCGCCAAACCCTCGGCGGAACGTTTTGGGGTTTGTCCCACCAAACCCTCTGTGGAACGTTTTGGGGTTTGTCCCGCTAAACTCTCTGTGGAACGTTTTGGGGTTTGTCCCACCAAACCCTCTGTGGAACGTTTTGGGGTTTGTGCCACCAAACCCTGTGTGGAACGTTATGGGGTTTGTCCCACCAAACCCTCTGTGGAACGTTTTGGGGTTTGTCCAGCCAGACCCTCTGTGGAACGTTTTGGGGTTTATCCCACCAAATCCTCTGTGGAACGTTTTGGGGTTTGTCCCACCAAACCCACTGTGGAACGTTTTGGGGTTTGTCCCACCAATCCCTCTGTGGAACGTTTTGGGGTTTGTCCCACCAATCCCTCTGTGGAACGTTTTGTGGTTTGTCCCACCAAACCCTCTGTGGAACGTTTTGGGGTTTGTCCCGCCAAACCTTGTGGAACTTTTGGGGTTTGTCCCACCAAACCCTCTGTGGAATGTTTTTGGGTTTGTCCCGCCAAACCTTGTAGAACGTTTTGCGGTTTGTCCCTCCAAACCTTGTGGAACGTTTTGGGGTTTGTCCCGCCAAACCTTGTGGAACGTTTTGAGGTTTGTCCCACCAAACCCTCTGTGGAACGTTTTGGGGTTTGTCCCACCAAACCCTCTGTGGAACGTTTTGGGGTTTGTCCCACCAAACCCACTGTGGAACGTTTTGGGGTTTGTCCCACCAAACCCTCTGTGGAACGTTTTGGGGTTTGTCCCACCAAACCCTCTGTGGAACGTTTTGGGGTTTGTCCCACCAAACCCTCTGTGGAACGTTTTGGGGTTTGTCCCACCAAACCCTCTGTGGAACGTTTTGGGGTTTGTCCCACCAAACCCTCTGTGGAAGGTTTTAGGGTTTGTCCCACCAAACCCTCTGTGGAACGTTTTGGGGTTTGTCCCACCAAACCCTCTGTGGAACGTTTTGGGGTTTGTCCCACCAAACCCTCTGCGGAACGTTTTGTGGTTTGTCCCACCAAACCCTCTGTGGAACGTTTTGGGGTTTGTCCCGCCAAACTCTCTGTGGAACGTTTTGGGGTTTGTCCCACCAAACCCTCTGTGGAAGGTTTTAGGGTTTGTCCCACCAAACCCTCTGTGGAACGTTTTGGGGTTTGTCCCACCAAACCCTCTGTGGAACGTTTTGGGGTTTGTCCCACCAAACCCTCTGCGGAACGTTTTGGGGTTTGTCCCACCAAACCCTCAGTGGAAAGTTTTGGGGTTTGTCCCACCAAACCCTCTGTGGAACGTTTTGGGGTTTGTCCCACCAAACCCTCTGTGGAACGTTTTCGGGTTTGTCCCACCAAACCTTGTGGAACGTTTTGGGGTTTGCCCCACCAAACCCTCTGTGGAACGTTTTGGGGTTTGTACCACCAAACCCTCTGTGGAACGTTTTGGGGTTTGTCCCACCAAACCCTCTGTGGAACGTTTTGGGGTTTGTCCCACCAAACCCTCTGTGGAACGTTTTGGGGTTTGTCCCACCAAACCCTCACTGGAACGTTTTGGGGTTTGTCCCACCAAACCCTCTGTGGAACGTTTTGGGGTTTGTCCCGTCAAACCTTGTGGAACGTTTTGGGGTTTGTCCCGCCAAACCTTGTGGAACGTTTTGGGGTTTGTCCGACCAAACCCTCTGTGGAACGTTTTGGGCTTTGTCCCGCCAAACCCTCTGTGGAACGTTTTGGGGTTTGTCCCGCCAAACCCTCTGTGGAACGTTTTGGGGTTTGTCCCACCAAACCCTCTGTAGGACGTTTTGGGGTTTGTCCCACCAAACACTCTGTGGAACCTTTTGGGGTTTGTCCCACCAAACCCTCTCTGGAATGTTTTGGGGTTTGTCCCGCCAAACCCCGTGTGGAACGTTTTGGGGTTTGTCCCACCAAACCCTCTGTGGAACGTTTTGGCGTTTGTCCCGCCAAACCCTCTGTGGAACGTTTTGGGGTTTGGCCCACCAAACCCACTGTGGAACGTTTTGGGGTTTGTCCCACCAAACCCACTGTGGAAAATTTTGGGGTTTTTCCCACCAAACCCTCTGTGGAACGTTTTGGGGTTTTTCCCACCAAACCCTCTGTGGAACGTTTTGGGGTTTGTCCCACCAAACCCTCTGTGGAACATTTTGGGGTTTGTCCCACCAAACCCACTGTGGAACGTTTTGGGGTTTGTCCCACCAAACCCACTGTGGAACGTTTTGGGGTTTGTCCCACCAAACCCACTGTGGAACATTTTGGGGTTTGTCCCACCAAACCCACTGTGGAACATTTTGGGGTTTGTCCCACCAAACCCACTGTGGAACGTTTTGGGGTTTGTCCCACCAAACCCTCTGTGGAACGTTTTGGGGTTTGTCCCACCAAACCCTCTGTGGAACGTTTTGGGGTTTGTCCCGCCAAACTCTCTGTGGAACGTTTTGGGGTTTGTCCCACCAAACCCTCTGTGGAAGGTTTTAGGGTTTGTCCCACCAAACCCTCTGTGGAATGTTTTGGGGTTTGTCCCACCAAACCCTCTGTGGAACGTTTTGGGGTTTGTCCCGCCAAACCTTGTGGAACGTTTTGGGCTTTGTCCCACCAAACCTTGTGTAACGTTTTGGGGTTTGTCCCACCAAACCCTGTGGAACGTTTTGGGGTTTGTCCCACCAAACCTTGTGGAACATTTTGGGGTTTGTCCCACCAAACCCTCTGTGGAACGTTTTGGGGTTTGTCCCACCAAACCCTCTGTGGAACGTTTTAGGGTTTGTCCCACCAAACCCTCTGTGGAACGTTTTGGGGTTTGTCCCACCAAACCCTCTGTGGAACGTTTTGGGGTTTGTACCGCCAAACCTTGTGGAACGTTTTGGGGTTTGTCCCATCAAACCCTCTGTGGAACGTTTTGGGGTTTGTCCCGCCAAACCCCGTGTGGAACGTTTTGGGGTTGGTGCCGCCAAACCCTCGGCGGAACGTTTTGGGGTTTGTCCCACCAAACCCTCTGTGGAACGTTTTGGGGTTTGTCCCGCTAAACTCTCTGTGGAACGTTTTGGGGTTTGTCCCACCAAACCCTCTGTGGAACGTTTTGGGGTTTGTGCCACCAAACCCTGTGTGGAACGTTATGGGGTTTGTCCCACCAAACCCTCTGTGGAACGTTTTGGGGTTTGTCCAGCCAGACCCTCTGTGGAACGTTTTGGGGTTTATCCCACCAAATCCTCTGTGGAACGTTTTGGGGTTTGTCCCACCAAACCCACTGTGGAACGTTTTGGGGTTTGTCCCACCAATCCCTCTGTGGAACGTTTTGGGGTTTGTCCCACCAATCCCTCTGTGGAACGTTTTGTGGTTTGTCCCACCAAACCCTCTGTGGAACGTTTTGGGGTTTGTCCCGCCAAACCTTGTGGAACTTTTTGGGGTTTGTCCCACCAAACCCTCTGTGGAATGTTTTTGGGTTTGTCCCGCCAAACCTTGTAGAACGTTTTGCGGTTTGTCCCTCCAAACCTTGTGGAACGTTTTGGGGTTTGTCCCGCCAAACCTTGTGGAACGTTTTGAGGTTTGTCCCACCAAACCCTCTGTGGAACGTTTTGGGGTTTGTCCCACCAAACCCTCTGTGGAACGTTTTGGGGTTTGTCCCACCAAACCCACTGTGGAACGTTTTGGGGTTTGTCCCACCAAACCCTCTGTGGAACGTTTTGGGGTTTGTCCCACCAAACCCTCTGTGGAACGTTTTGGGGTTTGTCCCACCAAACCCTCTGTGGAACGTTTTGGGGTTTGTCCCACCAAACCCTCTGTGGAACGTTTTGGGGTTTGTCCCACCAAACCCTCTGTGGAAGGTTTTAGGGTTTGTCCCACCAAACCCTCTGTGGAACGTTTTGGGGTTTGTCCCACCAAACCCTCTGTGGAACGTTTTGGGGTTTGTCCCACCAAACCCTCTGCGGAACGTTTTGTGGTTTGTCCCACCAAACCCTCTGTGGAACGTTTTGGGGTTTGTCCCGCCAAACTCTCTGTGGAACGTTTTGGGGTTTGTCCCACCAAACCCTCTGTGGAAGGTTTTAGGGTTTGTCCCACCAAACCCTCTGTGGAACGTTTTGGGGTTTGTCCCACCAAACCCTCTGTGGAACGTTTTGGGGTTTGTCCCACCAAACCCTCTGCGGAACGTTTTGGGGTTTGTCCCACCAAACCCTCAGTGGAAAGTTTTGGGGTTTGTCCCACCAAACCCTCTGTGGAACGTTTTGGGGTTTGTCCCACCAAACCCTCTGTGGAACGTTTTCGGGTTTGTCCCACCAAACCTTGTGGAACGTTTCGGGGTTTGTCCCGCCAAACCCTCTGTGGAACGTTTTCGGGTTTGTCCCGCCAAAGCCTCTGTGGAACGTTTTGCGGTTTGTCCCTCCAAACCCTCTGAGGAACGTTTTTGGGGTGTGTACCACCAAACCCTCTGTGGAACGTTTTGGGGTTTGTCCCACCAAACCCTCTGTGGAACGTTTTGGGGTTTGTCCCACCAAACCCTCTGTGGAACGTTTTGGGATTTGTCCCACCAAACCCTCTGTGGAACGTTTTGGGGTTTGTCCCGTCAAACCTTGTGGAACGTTTTGGGGTTTGTCCCGCCAAACCTTGTGGAACGTTTTGGGGTTTGTCCGACCAAACCCTCTGTGGAACGTTTTGGGCTTTGTCCCGCCAAACCCTCTGTGGAACGTTTTGGGGTTTGTCCCGCCAAACCCTCTGTGGAACGTTTTGGGGTTTGTCCCACCAAACCCTCTGTAGGACGTTTTGGGGTTTGTCCCACCAAACACTCTGTGGAACCTTTTGGGGTTTGTTCCACCAAACCCTCTCTGGAACGTTTTGGGGTTTGTCCCGCCAAACCCCGTGTGGAACGTTTTGGGGTTTGTCCCACCAAACCCTCTGTGGAACGTTTTGGCATTTGTCCCGCCAAACCCTCTGTGGAACGTTTTGGGGTTTATCCCACCAAACCCTCTGTGGAACGTTTTGGGGTTTGTCCCACCAAACCCTCTGTGGAACATTTTGGGGTTTGTCCCACCAAACCCACTGTGGAACGTTTTGGGGTTTGTCCCACCAAACCCTCTGTGGAACGTTTTGGGGTTTGTCCCACCAAACCCTCTGTGGAACGCTTTGGGGTTTGTCCCACCAAACCCTCTGTGGAACGTTTTGGGGTTTGTCCCGCCAAACTCTCTGTGGAACGTTTTGGGGTTTGTCCCGCCAAACTCTCTGTGGAACGTTTTGGGGTTTGTCCCACCAAACCCTCTGTGGAACGTTTTGGGGTTTGTCCCACCAAACCCTCTGTGGAACGTTTTGGGGTTTGTCCCGCCAAACTCTCTGTGGAACGTTTTGGGGTTTGTCCCACCAAACCCTCTGTGGAAGGTTTTAGGGTTTGTCCCACCAAACCCTCTGTGGAACGTTTTGGGGTTTGTCCCACCAAACCCCCTGTGGAACGTTTTGGGTTTGTCCCACCAAACCCTCTGTGGAACGTTTTGGGGTTTGTCCCGCCAAACCTTGTGGAACGTTTTGGGGTTTGTCCCGCCAAACCTTGTGGAACGTTTTGGGGTTTGTCCCCCCAAACCTTTTTTAACGTTTTGGGGTTTGTCCCACCAAACCTTGTGGAACGTTTTGGGGTTTGTCCCACCAAACCTTGTGGAACGTTTTGGGGTTTGTCCCACCAAACCTTGTGGAACATTTTGGGGTTTGTCCCACCAAACCCTCTGTGGAACGTTTTGGGGTTTGTCCCACCAAACCCTCTGTGGAATGTTTTCGGGTTTGTCCCACCAAACCCTCTGTGGAACGTTTTGGGGTTTGTCCCACCAAACCCTCTGTGGAACGTTTTGGGGTTTGTCCCACCAAACCCTCTGTGGAAAGTTTTGGGGTTTGTACCGCCAAATCTTGTGGAACGTTTTGGGGTTTGTCCCACCAAACCCTCTGTGGAACGTTTTGGGGTTTGTCCCACCAAACCCTCTGTGGAACGTTTTGGGGTTTGTCCCGCCAAACCCTCTGTGGAACGTTTTGGGGTTTGTCCCACCAAACCTTCTGGAACGTTTTGGGGTTTGTCCCACCAAACCTTCTGGAACGTTTTGGGGTTTGGCCCACCAAACCTTTTGGAACATTTTGGGGTTTGTCCCGCCAAACCTTGTGGAACGTTTTGGGGTTTGTCCCGCCAAACCTTGTGGAACGTTTTGGGGTTGGTGCCGCCAAACCCTCGGCGGAACGTTTTGGGGTTTGTCCCACCAAACCCTCTGTGGAACGTTTTGGGGTTTGTCCCGCTAAACTCTCTGTGGAACGTTTTGGGGTTTGTCCCACCAAACCATCTGTGGAACGTTTTGGGGTTTGTCCCACCAAACCCTCTGTGGAACGTTTTGGGATTTGTCCCGCCAAACCCTCTGTGGAACGTTTTGGGATTTGTCCCGCCAAACCCTCTGTGGAATGTTTTGGGGTTTGTCCCGCCAAACCCTCTGTGGAACGTTTTGGGGTTTGTCCCACCAAGCCCTCTGTGGAACGTTTTGGGGTTTGTCCCACCAAACCCTCTGTGGAACGTTTTGGGGTTTGCCCCACCAAACCCTCTGAGGAACGTTTTGGGGTGTGTACCACCAAACCCTCTGTGGAACGTTTTGGGGTTTGTCCCACCAAACCCTCTGTGGAACGTTTTGGGGTTTGTCCCACCAAACCCTCTGTGGAACGTTTTGGGATTTGTCCCACCAAACCCTCTGTGGAACGTTTTGGGGTTTGTCCCGTCAAACCTTGTGGAACGTTTTGGGGTTTGTCCCGCCAAACCTTGTGGAACGTTTTGGGGTTTATCCGACCAAACCCTCTGTGGAACGTTTTGGGCTTTGTCCCGCCAAACCCTCTGTGGAACGTTTTGGGGTTTGTCCCGCCAAACACTCTGTGGAACCTTTTGGGGTTTGTCCCACCAAACCCTCTCTAGAACGTTTTGGGGTTTGTCCCGCCAAACCCCGTGTGGAACGTTTTGGGGTTTGTCCCACCAAACCCTCTGTGGAACGTTTTGGCGTTTGTCCCGCCAATCCCTCTGTGGAACGTTTTGGGGTTTGTCCCACCAAACCCTCTGTGGAACGTTTTGGGGTTTGTCCCACCAAACCCTCTGTGGAACATTTTGGGGTTTGTCCCACCAAACCCACTGTGGAACGTTTTGGGGTTTGTCCCACCAAACCCTCTGTGGAACGTTTTGGGGTTTGTCCCACCAAACCCTCTGTGGAACGCTTTGGGGTTTGTCCCACCAAACGCTCTGTGGAACGTTTTGGGGTTTGTCCCACCAAACCCTCTGTGGAACGTTTTGGGGTCTGTCCCACCAAACCCTCTGTGGAACGTTTTGGGGTTTGCCCCACCAAACCCTCTGTGGAACGTTTTGGGGTTTGTCCCACCAAACCCTCTGTGGAACGTTTTGGGGTTTGTCCCACCAAACCCTCTGTGGAACGTTTTGGGGTTTGTCCCACCAAACCCTCTGTGGAACGTTTTGGGGTTTGTCCCACCAAACCCTCTGTGGAACGTTTTGGGGTTTGTCCCACCAAACCCTCTGTGGAACGTTTTGGGGTTTGTCCCGTCAAACCTTGTGGAACGTTTTGGGGTTTGTCCCGCCAAACCTTGTGGAACGTTTTGGGGTTTGTCCGACCAAACCCTCTGTGGAACGTTTTGGGCTTTGTCCCGCCAAACCCTCTGTGGAACGTTTTGGGGTTTGTCCCGCCAAACCCTCTGTGGAACGTTTTGGGGTTTGTCCCACCAAACCCTCTGTAGGACATTTTGGGGTTTGTCCCACCAAACACTCTGTGGAACCTTTTGGGGTTTGTTCCACCAAACCCTCTCTGGAACGTTTTGGGGTTTGTCCCGCCAAACCCCGTGTGGAACGTTTTGGCGTTTGTCCCACCAAACCCTCTGTGGAACATTTTGGGGTTTGTCCCACCAAACCCACTGTGGAACGTTTTGGGGTTTGTCCCACCAAACCCTCTGTGGAACGTTTTGGGGTTTGTCCCACCAAACCCTCTGTGGAACGCTTTGGGGTTTGTCCCACCAAACCCTCTGTGGAACGTTTTGGGGTTTGTCCCGCCAAACTCTCTGTGGAACGTTTTGGGGTTTGTCCCGCCAAACTCTCTGTGGAACGTTTTGGGGTTTGTCCCACCAAACCCTCTGTGGAACGTTTTGGGGTTTGTCCCACCAAACCCTCTGTGGAACGTTTTGGGGTTTGTCCCGCCAAACTCTCTGTGGAACGTTTTGGGGTTTGTCCCACCAAACCCTCTGTGGAAGGTTTTAGGGTTTGTCCCACCAAACCCTCTGTGGAACGTTTTGGGGTTTGTCCCACCAAACCCCCTGTGGAACGTTTTGGGTTTGTCCCACCAAACCCTCTGTGGAACGTTTTGGGGTTTGTCCCGCCAAACCTTGTGGAACGTTTTGGGGTTTGTCCCGCCAAACCTTGTGGAACGTTTTGGGGTTTGTCCCCCCAAACCTTTTTTAACGTTTTGGGGTTTGTCCCACCAAACCTTGTGGAACGTTTTGGGGTTTGTCCCACCAAACCTTGTGGAACGTTTTGGGGTTTGTCCCACCAAACCTTGTGGAACATTTTGGGGTTTGTCCCACCAAACCCTCTGTGGAACGTTTTGGGGTTTGTCCCACCAAACCCTCTGTGGAATGTTTTCGCGTTTGTCCCACCAAACCCTCTGTGGAACGTTTTGGGGTTTGTCCCACCAAACCCTCTGTGGAACGTTTTGGGGTTTGTCCCACCAAACCCTCTGTGGAACGTTTTGGGGTTTGTCCTGCCAAACCTTGTGGAACGTTTTGGCGTTTGTACCGCCAAATCTTGTGGAACGTTTTGGGGTTTGTCCCACCAAACCCTCTGTGGAACGTTTTGGGGTTTGTCCCACCAAACCCTCTGTGGAACGTTTTGGGGTTTATCCCGCCAAATCCTCTCTGGAACGTTTTGGGGTTTGTCCCACCAAACCTTCTGGAACGTTTTGGGGTTTGGCCCACCAAACCTTTTGGAACATTTTGGGGTTTGTCCCGCCAAACCTTGTGGAACGTTTTGGGGTTTGTCCCGCCAAACCTTGTGGAACGTTTTGGGGTTGGTGCCGCCAAACCCTCGGCGGAACGTTTTGGGGTTTGTCCCACCAAACCCTCTGTGGAACGTTTTGGGGTTTGTCCCGCTAAACTCTCTGTGGAACGTTTTGGGGTTTGTCCCACCAAACCATCTGTGGAACGTTTTGGGGTTTGTCCCACCAAACCCTCTGTGGAACGTTTTGGGATTTGTCCCGCCAAACCCTCTGTGGAACGTTTTGGGATTTGTCCCGCCAAACCCTCTGTGGAATGTTTTGGGGTTTGTCCCACCAAACCCTCTGTGGAACGTTTTGGGGTTTGTCCCACCAAGCCCTCTGTGGAACGTTTTGGGGTTTGTCCCACCAAACCCTCTGTGAAACGTTTTGGGGTTTGTCCCGCCAAACCTCGTGGAATGTTTTGGGGTTTGTCCCACCAAACCATCTGTGGAACGTTTTGGGGTTTGTCCCGCCAAACCCTCTGTGGAACGTTTTGGGGTTTATTCCGCCAAACCTTGTGGAACGTTTTGGGGTTTGTCCCACCAAACCCTCTGTGGAACGTTTTGGGGTTTGTCCCGCTAAACTCTCTGTGGAACGTTTTGTGGTTTGTGCCGCCAAACCCTGTGTGGAACGTTTTGGTGTTTGTCCTGCCAAACCTCGTGGAACGTTTTGGGGTTTGTCCCACCAAATCCTCTGTGGAACGTTTTGGGGTTTGTCCCTCCAAACCCTCTGTGGAACGTTTTGGGGTTTGTCCCACCAAACCCTCTGTGGAACGTTTTGGGGTTTGTCCCGCCAAACCCTCTGTGGAACGTTTTGGGGTTTGTCCCACCAAACCCTCTGTGGAACGTTTTGTGATTTGTCCCGCCAAACCCTCTGTGGAACGTTTTGGGATTTGTCCCGCCAAACCCTCTGTGGAACGTTTTGGGGTTTGTCCCACCAAACCCTCTGTGGAACGTTTTGGGGTTTGTCCCGCCAAGCCCTCTGTGGAACGTTTTGGGGTTTGTCCCATCAAACCCTCTGTGGAACGTTTTGGGGTTTGTCCCGCCAAACCCTCTGTGGAACGTTTTGGGGTTTGTCCCACCAAGCCCTCTGTGGAACGTTTTGGGATTTGTCCGACCAAACCCTCTGTGGAACGTTTCGGGGTTTGTCCCACCAAGCCCTCTGTGGAACGTTTTGGGGTTTGTCCCGTCAAACCTTTTGGAACGTTTTGGGGTTTGTCCCGCCAAACCTTGGGGAACGTTTTGGGGTTTGTCCCACCAAACCCACTGTGGACCATTTTGGGGTTTGTCCCACCAAACACTCTGTGGAACATTTTGGGGTTTGTCTCACCAAACCGTCTGTGGAACGTTTTGGGGTTTGTCCCGCCAAACCTTGTGGAATGTTTTGGGGTTTGTCCCACCAAACCCTCTGTGCAACGTTTTGGGGTTTGTCCCGCCAAACCCTCTGTGGAACGTTTTGGGGTTTGTCCCAACAAACCCTCTGTGGAACGTTTTGGGGTTTGTCCCACCAAACCCTCTGTGGAACGTTTTGGGGTTTGTCCCGCCAAACCCTCTGTGGAACGTTTTGGGGTTTATTCCGCCAAACCTTGTGGAACGTTTTGGGGTTTGTCCCGCCAAACCCTCGGTGGAACGTTTTGGGGTTTGTCCCACCAAACCCTCTGTGGAACGTTTTGGGGTTTGTCCCGCTAAACTCTCTGTGGAACGTTTTGGGGTTTGTCCCACCAAACCCTCTGTGGAACGTTTTGGGGTTTGAGCCACCAAACCCTGTGTGGAACGTTTTGGGGTTTCTCCCACCAAACCCTCTGTGGAACGTTTTGGGGTTTGTCCCACCAATCCCTCTGTGGAACGTTTTGGGGTTTGTCCCACCAAACCCTCTGTGGAACGTTTTGGGGTTTGTCCCACCAAACCCTCTGTGGAACGTTTTGGGGTTTGTCCCGCCAAACCTTGTGGAACTTTTTGGGGTTTGTCCCACCAAACCCTCTGTGGAATGTTTTGGGGTTTGTCCCACCAAACCTTGTGGAACTTTTTGGGGTTTGTCCCAGCAAACCCACTGTGGACCATTTTGGGGTTTGTCCCACCAAACCCTCTGTGGAACGTTTTGGGGTTTGTCCCGCCAAACCTTGTGGAATGTTTTGGGGTTTGTCCCACCAAACCCTCTGTGGAACGTTTTGGGGTTTGTCCCGCCAAACCCTCTGTGGAACGTTTTGGGGTTTGTCCCACCAAACCCTCTGTGGAACGTTTTGGGGTTTGTCCCGCCAAACCCTCTGTGGAACGTTTTGGGGTTTGTCCCGCCAAACCCTCTGTGGAACGTTTTGGGGTTTATTCCGCCAAACCTTGTGGAACGTTTTGGGGTTTGTCCCGCCAAACCCTCGGTGGAACGTTTTGGGGTTTGTCCCACCAAACCCTCTGTGGAACGTTTTGGGGTTTGTCCCGCAAAACTCTCTGTGGAACGTTTTGGGGTTTGTGCCACCAAACCCTGTGTGGAACTTTTTGGGGTTTGTCCCACCAAACCCTCTGTGGAACGTTTTGGGGTTTGTCCCGCCAAACCTTGTGGAACTTTTTGGGGTTTGTCCCACCAAACCCTCTGTGGAATGTTTTGGGGTTTGTCCCACCAAGCCCTCTGTGGTACGTTTTGGGGTTTGTCCCACCAAACCCTCTGTGGAACGTTTTGGGGTTTGTCCCGCCAAACCTTGTGGAACTTTTTGGGGTTTGTCCCACCAAACCCTCTGTGGAACATTTTGGGGTTTGTCCCACCAAACCCTCTGTGGAACGTTTTGGGGTTTGTCCCGCCAAACATTTTGGAACGTTTTGGGGTTTGTCCCGCCAAACCTTGTGGAATGTTTTAGGGTTTGTTCCACCAAACCCTCTGTGGAACATTTTGGGGTTTGTCCCACCAAACGCTCTGTGGAACATTTTGGGGTTTGTCCCACCAAACCCTCTGTGGAACATTTTGGGGTTTGTCCCACCAAACCCTCTGTGGACCGTTTTGGGGTTTGTCCCACCAAACCCTCTGCGGAACGTTTTGGGGTTTGTCCCACCAAACCCTCTGCGGAACGTTTTGGGGTTTGTCCCGCCAAACCCTCTGTGGAACGTATTGGGGTTTGTCCCGCCAAACCTTGCGGAACGTTTTGGGGTTTGTCCCACCAAACACTCTGTGGAACGATTTGGGGTTTGTCCCGCCAATCCTTGTGGAACGTTTTGGGGTTTGTCCCGCCAAACCTTGTGGAACGTTTTGGGGTTTGTCCCACCAAACCTTGTGGAACGTTTTGGGGTTTGTCCCACCAAACCCTCTGTGGAACGTTTTGGGGTTTGTCCCGCCAAACCTTGTGGAACGTTTTGGGGTTTGTCCCGCCAAACCTAGTGGAACGTTTTGGGGTTTGTCCCGCCAAACCTTGTGGAACGTTTTGGGGTTTTGTCCCACCAAACCCTCTGTGGAACATTTTGGGGTTTGTCCCACCAAACCCTCTGTGGAACGTTTTGAGGTTTGTCCCACCAAACCCTCTGCGGAACCTTTTGGGGTTTGTCCCGCCAAACCCTCTGTGGAACGTATTGGGGTTTGTCCTGCCAAACCTTGTGGAACGTTTTGGGGTTTGTCCCACCAAACCCTCTGTGGAACGTTTTGGGGTTTGTCCCGCCAAACCCTCTGTGGAACGTTTTGGGGTTTGTCCCAACAAACCCTCTGTGGAACGTTTTGGGGTTTGTCCCACCAAACCCTCTGTGGAACGTTTTGGGGTTTGTCCCGCCAAACCCTCTGTGGAACGTTTTGGGGTTTACTCCGCCAAACCTTGTGGAACGTTTTGGGGTTTGTCCCGCCAAACCCTCGGTGGAACGTTTTGGGGTTTGTCCCACCAAACCCTCTGTGGAACGTTTTGGGGTTTGTCCCGCAAAACTCTCTGTGGAACGTTTTGGGGTTTGTCCCACCAAACCCTCTGTGGAACGTTTTGGGGTTTGTGCCACCAAACCCTGTGTGGAACTTTTTGGGGTTTGTCCCACCAAACCCTCTGTGGTACGTTTTGGGGTTTGTCCCACCAAACCCTCTGTGGAACGTTTTGGGGTTTGTCCCGCCAAACCTTGTGGAACTTTTTGGGGTTTGTCCCACCAAACCCTCTGTGGAATGTTTTGGGGTTTGTCCCGCCAAACCTTGTGGAACGTTTTGCGGTTTGTCCCTCCAAACCTTGTGGAACGTTTTGGGGTTTGTCCCGCCAAACCTTGTGGAACTTTTTGGGTTTTGTCCCAGCAAACCCTCTGTGGAACGTTTTGGGGTTTGTCCCACCAAACCTTGTGGAACGTTTTGGGGTTTGTCCCACCAAACCTTGTGGAACGTTTTGGGGTTTGTCCCACCAAACCTTGTGGAACGTTTTGGGGTTTGTCCCACCAAACCTTGTGGAACATTTTGGGGTTTGTCCCACCAAACCCTCTGTGGAACGTTTTGGGGTTTGTCCCGCCAAACCTTTTGGAACGTTTTGGGGTTTGTCCCGCCAAACCTTGTGGAACGTTTTAGGGTTTGTCCCACCAAACGCTCTGTGGAACATTTTGGGGTTTGTCCCACCAAACCCTCTGTGGAACATTTTGGGATTTGTCCCACCAAACCCTCTGTGGACCGTTTTGGGGTTTGTCCCACCAAACCCTCTGTGGAACGTTTTGGGGTTTGTCCCACCAAACCCTCTGCGGAACGTTTTAGGGTTTGTCCCGCCAAACCCTCTGTGGAACGTATTGGGGTTTGTCCCGCCAAACCTTGCGGAACGTTTTGGGGTTTGTCCCACCAAACACTCTGTGGAACGATTTGGGGTTTGTCCCGCCAATCCTTGTGGAACGTTTTGGGGTTTGTCCCGCCAAACCTTGTGGAACGTTTTGGGGTTTGTCCCACCAAACCTTGTGGAACGTTTTGGGGTTTGTCCCACCAAACCCTCTGTGGAACGTTTTGGGGTTTGTCCCGCCAAACCTTGTGGAACGTTTTGGGGTTTGTGCCGCCAAACCTAGTGGAACGTTTTGGGGTTTGTCCCGCCAAACCTTGTGGAACGTTTTGGGGTTTTGTCCCACCAAACCCTCTGTGGAACATTTTGGGGTTTGTCCCACCAAACCCTCTGTGGAACGTTTTGAGGTTTGTCCCACCAAACCCTCTGCGGAACCTTTTGGGGTTTGTCCCGCCAAACCCTCTGTGGAACGTATTGGGGTTTGTCCCGCCAAACCCTCTGTGGAACGTTTTGGGGTTTGTCCCACCAAACACTCTGTGGAACGATTTGGGGTTTGTCCCGCAAACCCTTGTGGACGTTTTGGGGTTTGTCCCGCCAAACCTTGTGGAACGTTTTGGGGTTTGTCCCACCAAACCCTCTGTGGAACGTTTTGGGGTTTGTCCCGCCAAACCTTGTGGAACGTTTTGGGCTTTGTCCCGCCAAACCCTCTGTGGAACGTTTTGGGGTTTATTCCGCCAAACCTTGTGGAACGTTTTAGGGTTTGTCCCGCCAAACCCTCGGTGGAACGTTTTGGGGTTTGTCCCACCAAACCCTCTGTGGAACGTTTTGGGGTTTGTCCCGCTAAACTCTATGTGGAACGTTTTGGGGTTTGTCCCACCAAACCCTGTGTGGAACTTTTTGGGGTTTGTCCCACCAAACCTTGTGGAACTTTTTGGGGTTTGTCCCACCAAACCCTCTGTGGAATGTTTTGGGGTTTGTCCCGCCAAACCTTGTGGAACGTTTTGCGGTTTGTCCCTCCAAACCTTGTGGAACGTTTTGGGGTTTGTCCCGCCAAACCTTGTGGAACGTTTTGGGTTTTGTCCCAGCAAACCCTCTGTGGAACGTTTTGGGGTTTGTCCCACCAAATCCTCTGTGGAACGTTTTGGGGTTTGTCCCACCAAACCTTGTGGAACGTTTTGGGGTTTGTCCCACCAAACCTTGTGGAACGTTTTGGGGTTTGTCCCACCAAACCTTGTGGAACGTTTTGGGGTTTGTCCCACCAAACCTTGTGGAACATTTTGGGGTTTGTCCCACCAAACCCTCTGTGGAACGTTTTGGGGTTTGTCCCGCCAAACCTTTTGGAACGTTTTGGGGTTTGTCCCACCAAACCTTGTGGAACGTTTTAGGGTTTGTTCCACCAAACCCTCTGTGGAACATTTTCGGGTTTGTCCCACCAAACGCTCTGTGGAACATTTTGGGGTTTGTCCCACCAAACCCTCTGTGGAACATTTTGGGGTTTGTCCCACCAAACCCTCTGTGGACCGTTTTGGGGTTTGTCCCACCAAACCCTCTGTGGAACGTTTTGGGGTTTGTCCCACCAAACCCTCTGCGGAACGTTTTGGGGTTTGTCCCGCCAAACCCTCTGGTGAACGTATTGGGGTTTGTCCCGCCAAACCTTGCGGAACGTTTTCGGGTTTGTCCCACCAAACCTTGTGGAACGTTTTTGGGTTTGTCCCACCAAACACTCTGTGGAACGATTTGGGGTTTGTCCCGCCAATCCTTGTGGAACGTTTTGGGGTTTGTCCCACCAAACCTTGTGGAACGTTTTGGGGTTTGTCCCACCAAACCCTCTGTGCAACGTTTTGGGGTTTGTCCCGCCAAACCTTGTGGAACGTTTTGGGGTTTGTCCCGCCAAACCTAGTGGAACGTTTTGGGGTTTGTCCCGCCAAACCTTGTGGAACGTTTTGGGGTTTTGTCCCACCAAACCCTCTGTGGAACGTTTTGGGGTTTGTCCCACCAAACCCTCTGTGGAACATTTTGGGGTTTGTCCCACCAAACCCTCTGTGTAACGTTTTCGGGTTTGTCCCGCCAAACCCTCTGCGGAAACGTTTTGGGGTTTGTCCCGCCAAACCCTCTGTGGAACATTTTGGGGTTTGTCCCGCCAAACCGTCTGCAGAACGTTTTCGGGTTTGTCCCACCAAACCCTCTGTGGAACGTTTTAGGGTTTGTCCCGCCAAACCCTCTGCGGAATGTTTTGGGGTTTGTCCCACCAAACCCTCTGTGGAACGTTTTGGGGTTTGTCCCACCAAACCCTCTGTGGAACGTTTTGGGGTTTGTCCCACCAAACCCTCTGTGGAACGTTTTGGGGTTTGTCCCGCCAAACCCTCTGTGGAACGTTTTAGGGTTTGTCCCACCAAACCCTCTGTGGAACGTTTTGGGGTTTGTCCCACCAAACCCTCTGTGGAACGTTTTGGGGTTTGTCCCGCCAAACCTTGTGGAACGTTTCGGGGTTTGTCCCGCCAAACCCTCTGTGGAACGTTTTGGGGTTTGTCCCGCCAAACCCCGTGTGGAACGTTTTGGGGTTTGTCCCACCAAACCCTCTGTGGAACGTTTTGGCGTTTGTCCCGCCAAACCCTCTGTGGAACGTTTTGGGGTTTGTCCCACCAAACCCTCTGTGGAACGTTTTGGGGTTTGTCCCACCAAACCCTCTGTGGAACGTTTTGGGGTTTGTCCCACCAAACCCTCTGTGGAACATTTTGGGGTTTGTCCCACCAAACCCACTGTGGAAGGTTTTGGGGTTTGTCCCACCAAACCCTCTGTGGAACGTTTTGGGGTTTGTCCCACCAAACCCTCTGTGGAACGTTTTGGGGTTTGTCCCACCAAACCCTCTGTGGAACGTTTTTTGGTTTGTCCCGCCAAACTCTATGGAATGTTTTGGGGTTTGTCCCACCAAACCCTCTGTGGAAGGTTTTAGGGTTTGTCCCACCAAACCCTCTGTGGAACGTTTTGGGGTTTGTCCCACCAAACCCTCTGTGGAACGTTTTGGGGTTTGTCCCGCCAAACCTTGTGGAACGTTTTGGGGTTTGTCCCGCCAAACCTTGTGGAACGTTTTGGGGTTTGTCCCCCCAAACCTTGTGGAACGTTTTGGGGTTTGTCCCACCAAACCCTCTGTGGAACGTTTTGGGGTTTGTCCCACCAAACCTTGTGGAACGTTTTGGGGTTTGTCCCACCAAACCCTCTGTGGAACGTTTTAGGGTTTGTCCCACCAAACCCTCTGTGGAACGTTTTGGGGTTTATCCCGCCAAACCCTCTGTGGAACGTTTTGGGGTTTGTCCCCCAAACCCTCTGTGGAACGTTTTGGGGTTTGTCCCACCAAACCCTCTGTAGAACGTTTTGGGGTTTGTCCCACCAAACGCTCTGTGGAACGTTTTGGGGTTTGTCCCACCAAACCCTCTGTGGAACGTTTTGGGGTTTGTCCCACCAAACCCTCTGTGGAACATTTTGGGGTTTGTCCTGCCAAACCCTCTGTGGAACGTTTTAGGGTTTGTCCCACCAAACCATCTGTGGAACGTTTTGGGGTTTGTCCCGCCAAACCCTCTGTGGAACGTTTTGCGGTTTGTCCCTCCAAACCCTCTGTGGAACGTTTTGGGGTTTGTCCCACCAAACCCTCTGTGGAACGTTTTGGGGTTTGTCCCGCCAAACCTTGTGGAACGTTTTGGGGTTTGTCCCACCAAACCCTCTGTGGAACGTTTTGGGGTTTGTCCCTCCAAACCCTCTCTGGAACGTTTTGGGGTTTGTCCCACCAAACCCTCTGTGGAACGTTTTGGGGTTTGTCCCACCAAACCCTCTGTGGAACGTTTTGGGGTTTGTCCCGCCAAACCTTGTGGAACGTTTTGGGGTTTGTCCCGCCAAACCTTGTGGAATTTTTGGGGTTTGTCCCACCAAACCCTCTGTGGAACGTTTTGGGGTTTGTCCCACCAAACCCTCTGTGGAACGTTTTGGGGTTTGTCCCGCCAAACCTTGTGGAACGTTTTGGGGTTTGTCCCACCAAACCTTCTGTGGAACGTTTTGGGGTTTGTCCCGCCAAACCCTCTGTGGAACGTTTTGCGGTTTGTCCCTCCAAACCCTCTGTGGAACGTTTTGGGGTTTGTCCCACCAAACCCTCTGTGGAACGTTTTGGGGTTTGTCCCACCAAACCCTCTGTGGAACGTTTTGGGGTTTGTCCCACCAAACCATCTGTGGAACGTTTTGGGGTTTGTCCCGCCAAACCCTCTGTGGAACGTTTTGGGGTTTGTCCCGCCAAACCCCCTGTGGAACGTTTTGGGGTTTGTCCCACAAACCCTCTGTGGAACGTTTTGGGGTGTGTCCCACCAAACCCTCTCTGGAACGTTTTGGGGTTTGTCCCACCAAACCCTCTGTGGAACGTTTTGGGTTTTGTCCCACCAAACGCTCTGTGGAACGTTTTGGGGTTTGTCCCACCAAACGCTCTGTGGAACGTTTTGGGGTTTGTCCCACCAAACCCTCTGTGGAACGTTTTGGGGTTTGTCCCACCAAACCTTGTGGAACGTTTTGGGGTTTGTCCCACCAAACCCTCTGTGGAACATTTTGGGGTTTGTCCCACCAAACCCTCTGTGGAACGTTTTGGGGTTTGTCCCACCAAACCTTGTGGAACGTTTTGGTTTTGTCCCACCAAACCCTCTGTGGAACATTTTGGGGTTTGTCCCACCAAACCCTCTGTGGAACATTTTGGGGTTTGTCCCACCAAGCCCTCTGTGGCACGAACCGGCTGTCCAGCCCCCTTGCGTGCATTGCATGGGTACCTCGCTCGTGAGACAGAGACAGAACTTCATCCTTCTTCAATACTGAGCGTCAAGCAAACAAGCAGCGCATCGCATTTTCAGTGTTTGGTTTGACTCGGCCGGGATTCGAACTTCACACCTCCCAAACTCAGAGGGGAAAGTTCAAACCTCACAAATATGGATAATTGTTTATTGAATACTTCCAATTCATGGTGTTATGATCCCAATCGTCGACGAATCGTATATTTCTGAAAAGCAAAAGCAATGTGTGTTCAACATTTTAATCGGTGTGAAGCGCACAACAACGTGAGAAAAAACTCTCGCCTTGCACTCTTCGAGTGAGTGACTGGACCTCCCTGCTATACCCCCTTCTTCCTCTTCTTTTTAAGAAATCTTCTTCCTCTTCTCTTTTGCATAAATCTTCTTCTTCTTCTTCTACTTTTTACATAAATCTTCTTCTTCTTCTTCTTTTACATAAATCTTATTTGCAGAAACCTCCGTCCTCGTGCTGCACTATGTACACCCTCAGCCTCTGGTGGGAAGACATCGTTAATTTCGGTTTATTTTTCCCCAGAATGTAACGATTAAAGTGCTTTGAGTTTATAGATCCTGAGATTGGTGGTGAAATGTTTGCGTGATAATAGGACGTCGGTAGTCAGTCATTTAAAAAAAAAAAAAGTTTCTTCAGTCGAATTCGAAGAAAAAAACCAGCAGGAATATTCTGAGGCGGTGTATGGCTTGTACCGCTGGTAGGTTTAATCGCCTGCTTTGGCGTCAGTTATGTATTCATGCAGGGTAGTTCATTTGTTTTTGACAATAAATAAAAAGGGCCAATAAATAATAGTTCGTTCTACAATATCTGAGGTAAAAAAAGCAATTCGGCGCGCGCTCGCATCGTGATTGGTGCGTTGCTGGGACGGATTCGCGCGCTCGCATCGTGATTGGTGCGTTGCTGGGACGGATTCGCGCGCTCGCATCGTGATTGGTGCGTTGCTTGGACGGATTCGCGCGCTCGCATCGTGATTGGTGCGTTGCTGGGACGGATTCGCGCGCTCGCATCGTGATTGGTGCGTTGCTTGGACGGAGTCGTGTTCGAGCGACGTTTTTTGCCTCTGTGAAAATTGATCGGTTATGGCTGAGGCAGAGAGATCGACGAACGAGGGATACAGAAGGATGATGCAACTCCTGGGTAAAAATAATAATAATAATAATAATACAGGAATCCTAATGAGATGTATCACGTGAGGACGTTTTGTATCGTTTTTCTTAAAATGTTGTGGACGGATTCGGACGAAACTTGCTGGACGAGTTTTGTTTCGGTGGCATAAACGTGGACAAGATGGAGACGGAAGTAACTCGAAGGGCACTCGGTGGGGCGCGTACCTCTGCCACATCATGCCTGATCCACGACAACATAATCGGGCGCAATACATTTTTAAATATCATGATATACAATCTTTTTTTTGGCCCCCATCTCTCGATGGTGAAGAATCGCTTTGAAAAAATTAAATAATGCTCATATCCAGATCCGAATTCGCATCGCCACCAAAATCGAATCAATTCGTCTTGGTCACACACCCAACCTGTCCACCAAGTTTCGTCTAAATCCGTCCACAACTTTTTGAGAAATCGTGTTGTACTGTATATCGTTTTTTGGCTCAATCTCTCAATGGTGAAGTCATCACCTTAAAAATTTCTGGTAGTGAGATCTGGATCTTCCCCCAAGATCTAATCAATTCGTCCTGGTCACACACCAAACCTGCCCACAAAATTTCATCCCGATCCGTCCACAACTTTGAGATATTCTGCACACAAACAAACAAACAAACACACAGCGAGGGGTGAAAACATAACCTCCTTCACCTTCGGTAGTGTGGGTAAAAACTGGAAATTTGGAAGGTCGGTTTGGCGTGGGGGAGGGGGGGGGTTAACAAGGGTAGAAGATATGGTTGTTGCATTTGGGGATTATCGGAGAAGGTAGTGAACAGCTATCTTGAAGACCTGGAAGGAAGAATGAGATTGAAGATAATGTGGTAATTGGTTTCACAGGTGGGAAAGAAGAGTAATAAATGAGTGGAGGTGAGCAGTGATCTTGGACGTTGGGAGTTTACACCTGAAGGGGATTGATGGTGGACCGTGTGCACTCTGCTGAGCAGAGACCTGGAGGGGAGGAGGCAAAGAGCCGAGGGAGCGATGCCAGAAAGGAGGCAAAGAATACGGGGACCACCGACTGGTCTGCAATGGTGGAGTGATAGTGATAGTCTCATGGACTCGACTTCATCGTGGGAGATTCGAGTAATCTTGAAGGCCTTGGTTCGCATGGCGTCAAGCTGAGCAAGGTGTGAGGCAGGAGAGTTCGCCCAGAGGGAAGAGCAGTTGAAGGTCTTGTAGATGGATAGGACATACAGTGCCGATAGAAAGTCTACACCCCCTTTCAAAATTTTCACCTTTTGTTTCCTTATAGCCTGGAATTAAATTGCAATAAATCACACTTTTTCCACCTTTATTTACACATAACTCACAACTTCCAAATGAAAAACAAAATCTACAGATTTAAAAATAGAAAACTAGAATGTCTTGTTGGTAAGTGTCCCAAAGTTTCTGGGTCATGCTTCTGGTCTGTACAAATACTGGTTTCTTCCCAGGTAAATGTGGCAAATCTGAAATTAAAACTACTTGCATCTCGATTTTCACACTTGTTTTTATTCAAAATCTATGATCTTGTTGATACTAGGAATGTCACAATTATGCATGTTAATCTCAGAAATAATGACGTTTGAATATACGAGGGGCAGTCAATAACTAACCTCAAAATGTTGACATTAATTCGAGAATGTAATGTGTGTAGTTGTAGATGACATATGTTATATCTATGGGTAAGAGTCATGTTTTTCCTGTTTTAGATCTGGAAACATTGAGCATATGATGTCAGTAGAGCAGTTCCCAGATGGTGGCTCCCTTAGAAGCATGCATCAAGGAGGAGCAATGTTCTGTCATCCGTTTCTTGGGAAGTGAGGATGTGAATCCCAGTGAAATCAATCACAGAATGAAGATCCAATGTGGTGACGCATGTTTAATCGCTGCAGCAGATGAACGACTGGGACTGGAAGTTTAAAAGTGGAGTTCTTTCAGTTCAGGTGTGAGTTGTATCGGCACCCACCTTGCAGACACTTTGTGGAACCCCAGCATGTTGTGAATGATGTAAGTGTGCTGAAACATGGCTGATGTTCATTTGGAAGACCACTTCATCCAGCGTAATGGGACGGTTTTCCCTGAGCAAGCACTCAACTCCTGCGACCATTTGTGTGTCAGCTGTGTGAGGCCTGCCTGAGTGAGCAGCGTCTGCCACACTGGTCACTCAACTTTTAAACTTCCTGTCCCAGTTGTACACCTGCTGCAGTGATATACATGCGTCACCATATTGCATTTTCATTCTGCAATGGATTTCACTGGGATTCACATCCTCACTTCCAAAGAAACGGATGACAGAACGTTGCTCCTCCCTGGTGCATACTTCCAAGGGAGCCATCATCTTGGAACTGCTCTACTGACATCATATGCTCAATGTTGCCAGATCTGAAACAGGCAAAGCATGACTCTTACCCATAGATATAACATATGTTGTCTACAACTACACACATTACATTCTCAAATTTATATCACCATTTTAAGGTTACTTATTGACTGCCCCTCAAAATAAAGTTGCTATGTATTTGCACAACTGTTTCAGGAAATTAAAATGACACCTGCATCTCAAGTGCATTTAAGACTTGGGTTCTCAACTTTTCAAAACCTTGCCAGTCTGAGGGTAATTACCATGTCATTTGACAGGTCAGTGTTGATTTGAAAGGTCTTGTGCTTAGGAGGGAGGAGGGGAACGTCTTGTGGCAGGTCCTTGACATGGATGCAGTTGGCAGGAGCAGAAAGAGCATGTCAAACATGATGTGAAAAGAAGTGTTGGAGAGTGACGTGAGAGAAGCGGGGGTGAATAGAGAGGATCCTCAGCATAGAAGGGTGTGGAGAGGAAAATCTTGTGAGGCTGACTGACAAGAAGGTGGGATTAATTGAAAAGGGTAGTGGGAGTTGTGTTGTATGCAGCTTGTGGCTGCTGGTTCCATCATTTCTTCTGAAAGCACAGTTGTGCCGCTGATGCAGTGACCCTGTTACCAGTAAGATGGTACTCATTCTGCCGACCTCGGAAGGATGATAGGCTGAGTTAACCCACTTGATGTTATTTCAATGGAACCACAGGGGCTCAAACTCAAGACTCTAAGATCTGAAGTGTTAAGCCAACATCAGGCTTCTAGTAGTGGTGGTAGTAGTACAATCATTAAAAACTCAGCTGCCCACTGACCTTCAGAGAAAGGATGTATACCTTAACTGGTCTGAACTACATAACTCGTGCTTAATCGTTAACTAAAATGCCACCAAAGTAATCTGAGATGGGCACAAAAAAAAATCACTGTCCACATCCTCCTAATCCTTTACAGCTAAAAATTACCACACGACCAACTTCTGTATAAGCACACCCATTGATGCAACACCGTCCCTACAAAACATTCGGATGTCTTTAAAAATAATAAAAATTCTCTCTTCAGTTAAGTATGTCTACTTTATTATAAAATGTCAATGGAATTAATTAATTTCAGTAATTAAACTAAATAAAAGTATACATTGGGGTGGGGGGGGGGGGGTAACAGCATATATAGACCCCCCTCCCCCTCCAGTACATATTGTTTTTGATTGTTTTTTCTTTTTCTTCTCTTCAGAAAAACTCAACAGTGAAGTGAGAGAAGTGCAGCTGAGCCACGAGCAAGTGTTGGAACATAATAATTCAGTCACTGGTCTCATCAACAGCTTTGATGAGGTTTGAAATGTTTTATCATCATCATCCTTTTGTCTCAGCCGTTTCCATGCTTGCATGTGTAAGCCGTGGTGCACCGAATGGCTGCTTTCCAGGCTGTTGATCCCTTGCTGGCCCTCTTGTTCAGCCTTTAATTTTAAGATCATCTCTCAGCAACACATCCCATGTTTTTCTCGGATGGCCTCTCGCTCTCCTTCCATTCACATTCATATTTATACACCTCTTCACACAGCTGCCCACCCCCATCCTTTCCACATGTCTGAACCACCTCAGCCTACCCCTACACATGCTTTCTATATCTAACCTATCTCTTAATTCCACATTTGGTTTCCTATGCTTCCGTGTCACGTCACACATCCATCTCACCATTCTCATTTCATTTCATTCACACCTCTGTTCATCCTCCTTTTTTATCACCCATGTTTCACTGCCATACAACATCACGCTGCTAATGCAAACTGCGCGAAGTTTTCCCTTTAATCGGAGAGAGGTCCCTCCTTGATGTCAATAGGGGTAACAACTCCCTAAACTTCCTCCAGCCACTTCTAATTCTTGCATTCACTGCTGCCTCCACACCACCACCTGCATTAATCATATCACCAAGGTAATAGAATTTATCTACACATTCCACGTATATATCCCTGCAAACTAACCTTTCCTCTCTAACTGTAGGCACTTGTTTACCTGCACAAACAGCACATTTGAAGTCAAAAACTCCCAGCAGTTTACCCCTGATGCCACTACACCTCTTGTGCACACAGCAGTTGCAGGATATACACATTGTTGAATTGTTACCTACACCTTTTGGACAGACAGCACAGGGCTACGTCCTCCTGTTTTCCACACTTCCTTCTCCTGCACCACTAATCAGTACTTTTGTTTTCCCTGTATTCACCTTCAGTCCTCTGGTCTCCATACTGCATATTTACCCATTACCTCTTCCACACTGTTGGTTATGAGCACTAGGTCACCATGGTGAGCCTCCTCTAATTCCTGTGATATAGCCACAAGAACCATGATGAATAGGATTGGACTCAAGACTGAACTGAACAAGACTGAAGACTCAAGACTCAAGACTGACTGAAGATAAACATCCACTTTCACTCCATTTACTCTCACAGAGGTTTTTGGCCCATCACACATTGCCATGACTACCATAACTAACCAATCCTCCACGCATAACTTTCTCATGGACCATTGCACCACTTCCTGAGGCACCCTATCAAACGCCTTCTCCAAATCCACAAATATAAAGTTCAGTTTCTTCTTCCCCAGAAATATTTCCTGATTATAAAAATTACCTCCATCGTGCCCCTTCCTGTCATGAAACCAAATTGCATTTCACATATATTAACACGTTGTTATCAATTTATCCATAACTCTCTCCACCACTTTCATTCCATGGTCCAACAACTTCAGACCCCAATAGTTGCTCTGAACTAAGGCATCACCCTTCCCTTTATAAATATTCACCATTACACTCTTCGACCAATCATCTGGGACAGGTGGCTCCCTTATAATTGATTATTTAGTGATTAAATTCACTCCAATATCACGAGACTGATGCCTTCAACATATCTGCGACAATACCAGTGCTGCTCACCACTTTACCATTCTTCATTTCATCGATGGCTTTCTTCACCCATTCATTCTTTATCTCAGGTGGTGGGCCCTGCACTGGCTCAGCTGTTCCCTGTTCCAAGGGAACTCATTTAGCTGGTGCTCATATTAACTCCTCAAAGCATTTCTCATCTCCCCATAGTTAACCAGTACATTTCCCATATCATCCTTCACACATTGTTCTCCTCGGAGATCTTTATTTTGACTGATCATTTGCTTTGCTATCCTAAATATCTCCCCTCTACTATCTGCATTATTTCTTGCATCTGAAAGTGAATCCTGTACTCGTTTTTTATCCTTGTAAACTTTCCCTTCTTTCCCGACGTTGAGCCACCAAGTACTCCTCCTTATTCCATCCCTTTTTCCAAATCCTAAACGGTCTTCTTTTTTCTTGAATTTAAACTGCCCTATCCACCTCATTATTCCACCACCATGTAGCCTCATGTTGAGCTGGGCCCTTCAACCAGCCACATGTCTTTTCGGTAGCACGCAGCAGCCCATCTTTTAAAGAGTTCCATCAACTCTCTACATCCTCTCCTACCATAGGGTTTCCAAGATTCATTTCCAGAAGTTCCCTATAGAAATGTTCCTTTACATTCTGATCTCTTTGTTTCCATACTCTTCTCCTTAGGACGTAAGGTTTCCCCTTTTCCCTGCTCCAACTTTACTTTACATAACACACTAGCAGCCGATGTTGAAAGGCACATTCGCCTCTACCTATTGTTTTCACATCCTGAATCAACTTCCTATCTCATCTCCGAACTAGAAAGTAGTCTATCTGGCTCTTTATACCTCCTGACTCACAAGTGATCAGTCTGCTCAGCCTCTTCTTAAACATTACGTTGCAGACGACCATGTCTAAAGCATCCCCAAACTCAAGTAGTCTTGCACCTTCAGTGTTTTTAACTCCTAAACCTGACCCACCATGCACACCCTCATATCCTTGTGCCAATGCTCCAACATGTCCATTCAAATCCCCTCCGATCACAACTCTCTCGCTAATCACTGAAACAACATGCACAAGTGTGTCCCAAAACTCATCCTTCTCCTCCTCACTTAATTCTATCTTTGGGGTGTATGTTGATACTACTGTTAATATACGCTTATCAAACAACAGCTTTAGGACTATAACTTTTGCATTTACCCTCCTAACCTCCAACACCTTCTCCATCCACTTCTCAGCCACCATAATGCCAACACAACCAGTTCCAGAGTCACAACTTATCTAAAATAATTTGTACCTATCATTTATACCTGTGACCATTCTCACAGCACCTCTCCTCAACCTTGCACACATACATACACTCTTCTGCAGCTCAAAGTTTCCGCTATCTCACCAGCTCCAGCATGCATAGTACCAACATTCAGACTAGAAACTCTAACAACTATCTTGTCATGCCGAGTGGGTCCTTTATGCATGACAGGTTTGCTCCCATTTCTAATTTGTACAGCCATATGTTTCAAAGAAAAAGAAAGTGAGGGAACCTGAGTATAAAAGCCACCCTCCATGGTAAATGCCACAGCAACCCCACACATCAGTGTGTTTACATGACCTGATGCCATAACACCAGCAGTCTAGTGGCCTCGTGGGTGACCCACCCCAGCCCACTTCAGGGACACCCATCCATGCGCGACATGGCACGAAAGCAGACAGGGTAATATTTGCCTGCTGATAGAGCAGCCTCCCAGTACGCTGTGACTGGATTTGGGCTTCTGTACTGTCAGGAAGTAAGTGCCAACTTGTTAAGACACACACCCTGTATCCAATGGACAATGCAGCAACACTTCCCAGTGTCACCTCAGCAACTAACCCAAATGGGGAAGCACACAACTCAGGTCCCCATTTTGCCAAAAGGCATATTTGAGGCATGTTTTTGTGGCCGGATGCCCTTCCTGATGCCACCACATTATCAGCTGTGGACCTTGCCTTTGTCTAAAAAGACATCCTCTACAAGGCAGCAGGGGGATTTGCAATCAGAGTTTCCTTCTCTTAGATGGACTGCCTACTAAGGCTAAAGAGCTTCACCTGCCCTAGTTGGATTGGTGAGTGCAAAAGCATGTCATCACATCTGAGAACCATCCATACTACACCTCTAGGATACCAACTTACTCCGAGATCCTCAAGAGCACTGTTACCGTGGTGTACCATGAGGAGGTAGTCTGGAAGTCTTGGCGAGGGTAGAGGCTATATACCGGAAGGAAGGACTTGCACACTCGGCCTTCTTTTCACTCACAGAGCTATCCAGCAGCTGTAGCTAAAAGCAAGGAGTGGTAAACCACAGCTCACCTTACTACAGCACTAGACGTATACACCTGCCCTGTGGGAAACCACCACCACTGTGTTGTTGTGTCGGTGCAGTTGTATTTATCGATTCCATAACATTGCTAAAAAGTTTTGTTTTCTTCCTTCTGTTCAAAATAACTTCCAATGACATTGCCAGGATACTTTAATGTTGCTCCAGTGAAAATGCATTAAGATTTTTTTGAAACGGTTAAGGAAGGCCAATACTCTTGGCAGAGCTCCAGGATGCTCACGATGAGTTAAACGTTTCAATGCTCGAACCATTCCTGGACAGGATATTCAACTGAAGGTGGCAAAAATGTTATTTGTTCAGGGTGCCGGCAATAACTCGCCTACTTTCAACGAAAGCCACCGTAGGATCTTTAACATCCACCAACGGCAGATGGATCTTCCGGTTTAACATTCGTCTGATGGATGGTGCACACATTGATGTCTCACCCTGCATGCAAAACATCAGCATGACAGTTTATAGCTGGGTTGGAATTCAAATCCAGACTCGACAGCTCATAGTTGAGTGTGCATACTCATGGGCTATCCTCCCATCTTCTACACAACAAATCAGAAAATGGTTCTCAAGTTACCCAATTGGATAATTTCATCGTTAAAACATATGCAATGGAACAATATTTGAACAATGGCCTGCAAAAGTATTCACCGGAGAATACCCATTTCACGACTGGCTTTGGAGGCCAACTTTGAAATGTGGTTTGCCCAAGAAAGATCATAGCTAGGAGTGAGGCCCAAGAGTTTGAGTGACAATTTCTCAGAGAAGGTTGGTGAGAAAGTAGATGGGAGGGTTTGCCGTATGGCCCTTTGAGAGACAGAGAGAGACGGTGTGTGTGGGATTTCTCAGGGTTAAAAGATGTAATCCAAGTGTTTGAGCAGTTTGTGATTTTTGTCAAGGTCTGAGGAGAGGCTGTTACCTGTCTGTCAGAAGGATGAGGAATGTCATGGCAGAGGGTGAAGTCATCAGCAAAGAGATTGGAAAATTATCTGAGTCAGAGAGATCATTGAAGAAGATTAGGAATAGGATGGGGCCGAGAACACTGCCTTTGGGCAGTCCAGCCTTGACAGGGAGAGGAGATGAAAGGATTCTGTTGAGAGCCACATGACTGAGAGTGGAGGAGATCAGTAACCCAAGAGTGCTGTTGGCCTTAGATGTTATCGGCAGATAGTCTGGCATCCCACCTTGCTCTCCAAATTATTGAAAGCTCGAGATGTGTCCAGAGAGACAGTTCTGATCAGGAGGGGGCGAACCGTGAGGGGGGGGGAGCAGAGAGGGGGAAAGACGTGGTGGAAGCCGAGAAGGGGTGGGACGAGCCAATTGGGGGAGAGAAGGGTACTGACATGCAGGTGTTTGACACCATGAATGGACGTGAATGGGACACAACCTCTGCAAATGGACGTCTTAGGATTGCCAGACTGGATAATCTGAGACTTCATGGGTGGGGTGGTGAGAATATTTTTGGTTGAAGGTATGAAGGAAAATTCTGCTGTAAGTGAAAGAGGAGGCTGGATAAACGAAGCATTTAGAAGTGGAGGTTTTGGGAAATAAGCCTTGTGAAATAACAAGGACAAATGTGTCCAAGAGCCGTGTCCTAAAGGTTTTGTCTTCACCAGAAGAACAAGAAGAAGAAGAGAAAAAGAAAAAAAAACCAACAACAACAACTTCCGATATTTCGTCACGTGCCTTGATTAAGCCAATAGCGAGACCCGTCATAGTGTATTTACTTATTTACGAAATATAGTGTATTTACGAAATAAATCGTGTATTTACGAAATTACAATACATTAAATGGAATAATCTTTAAATAGTAACGCGAACTTTTCGAAACTTTAAAGCAAATGTCCAAATATATTTAAAAGTTCATGATAGACACTCTCAAAAGGCACCCTCAATGCGAGGATGTGTACAGGTGTTTAGTATTTCAGGAGATCCAGATCCTCTATATAAGAGCCGAGTCGTAAAGGTTTTGTCTTCACAAGAAGAAGAACAACAACAACGCCGAGCTCTCTTTGAGTTGCGTCTCGGCTAAAAAAGGAAGAGATTTTGATGAAGAAGAATAATGTGGTGTTGCTGATGGAGTAATGAGCAGACGAAGGCATCTTGAAATACATTTTGGAAGTTTTTTTTATAATGTTGGAACTGCTGCATTAAGTTTTAATTTCTATTAAAAGGCATTTTTATGATTACATGGACATGACTTTTTACTATATATATATTTTCCAAGCAAATTGATTATTAGCTTTCCAACGTTACCCTTTTTAGCCGCGAGACGTGGCTCTCAGAGAGCCCGGCTGCCGCCGCCTTCTCCTCCTTCTCGTCCTCGTCCTCGTCCTCGTCCTCGTCCTCGTCCTCGTCCTCGTCCTCGTCCTCGTCCTCGTCCTCGTCCTCGTCCTCGTCCTCGTCCTCCTTCTCCTTCTTACAAAACCTTTCGGACTCGGCTCTTTTATATACAGGATCCGGATCTCCTTAAATACTAAACACCTGTACACATCCTCACATTGAGGGTGCCTTTTGAGAGCGTCTATCATGAACTTTTAAATATATTCGGACATTTTCTTTAAAGTTTCGAAAAGTTCACGTTACTATTTAAAGATTATTCCATTTAATGTGTTATAATTTCGTAAATACACGATTTTCTCGTCATGAACGACGATCGTCCATGACGGGTCTCGCTATTGGCTCAATCAAGGCACGTGGCGAAATATCGGAAGTTGTTGTTTTTTTCTTCTTCTTGTTATTCTTCTTGTTCTTGCTCTTCTTCTGGTCAAGACAAAACCTTTAGGACACGGCTCTTGGACATATTTATCCTTATTATTTTATGACAGCAGGAACCCTTTAGAATAAAGTGTGACACACACGGATGGATGCGTCTCCCAGTAATAGATAATACATCGTGAAAATGTTGTTGGAATTTTTTTGGGCTTTGCTATTTTCACAGACTCGTCATACAATCATGTATTGGCACAGTTTTGCAGAGAATATTTTCAGTTTGTATGGAGGTAGTCAGGTTTGATGTTCGTGTGAATTGCTTGTGGATACTGGCAGTAACCGAACCAAACAAGCATTTGCACATAATTTTATTTGCCTTGGCTATGGCCACACTATTATTCGCAAACTGGCAACCCGTTTTGGTAACTACAACACAAATGACTGACTATCTGTTGCACACGTGATGTTCGTGCTCCACTCTTAATCCACCCTGCACAAACCATTGTTCTATCTGTTGCCTTTCCAAACAGAAGGGTAGATAAGCCATGCTATGTTTAAATTAAATTATTCAATCACAACTCATTCCCTTCTTCCATATCACCACAGATACAAAGAAGATTGGTGCGAGTTTCAACAGAAGTCAAACCCTGAACTCCATTCACATGATGATAACTATAATCCACCCTCCCCTCCATCCCCCCACCCCTCCCTCACACCGCCTTTCATTGTGCAGTGTTGTTTGCACCGACTCGATGTTGATGCGGCGTAGTGAGTTGCACATTTGGCACCGTGAGCACAACAGTTCATAAAGTTTAATTACTCATCAAAAGTGCATAGCATTATACAGAACTACATAAATACACAATATTTTGATTCAAATTCTGATTACATTTAGATGTGCATAATAAAGAGGCTATTAAATGTATTAACATCTGAAAAGTAAATTTAGTGCCTGCAATTTTGTAATAAAAATGTTTAAATCTTTTTCTTTTTCTTTTAAATGGTAAAGGTTACATTTTTAATCAAGCAAAGCACAAATGTTCAAGTTTATGTTAAATATGACGAAACCCATGCATTTGGTATTTATAAAATGCTTTTGTTTATAAACATTAATTTTGATTCAATTTTCAAGAAGCACGATTCTTTTCAAAGCATGATTCCCAAGAAAAGTGTTCTTTTCATAACCTTCTATAACGAGAAAGACAGAGACAGAGAGACATGAGCAATGAGCGACCTTAAAACCAAGTGTGGCAGTTTCTGGAATGGTTTTATTTATCTAGTTAATTTTGCTAAATGTCATTCGGTCTGCCAACTGCAGCAAAGAATCATTTACAAAGGAGGTTTCACCAGGTTTCAGATGCTGGTGATGGCCAGGGGGTTCTTTCCTTGAGTTATATCCAGATATTAATCCAGAGCTGGTGGAGGAAGGTTGGGTCTGCTGCCCTGAAGGTGCAAAATAAACACATGCATTTAGAAATCTAGCCTGTGATGAAGGTACTGCATACAAAAAGCATGTGAATGTGATTACCAAGTTTTTAGTTCCGACGGAGGTTTAACATGGCCAATCGTGGAGCAAAGTTGTTCAATACAGCTTGGCTCTGTTTATTCAAAATCCGACAACTAATTTGAAATTGGTCACTGGGTTTGACACCAATACTAATTTTTATTATAGACCCTATGCATCAAAAGTTCAATATATCTCACAAACAGTTTCACATGGAGCACCTCACTGCCATTAGAATATTTAAATTGCATCAGATGTGGCAATAAATGCAAATTGTTGCCTGCAGCTTGCTGGCTCGATGACAGAAGATGCCCTTTTCATGTTTGCCTCCTACATCACTACCCACTTTAGAATCCCATGCGAGCACTGGCAACTTGCTGGTGCTAGTAACTTAACAATGGAGCAGTTTAAGCGAATTAGACAAATGGTCCTCACAAACATACATCTCTTTTTTTTTTCTTTTGTATATGTTACACACGAACACCTTTTGTGGGGGGGGGGGGTGGGAGTTTTAGCACTCAACTTGTATGTTGGAGGTTGTAGCTCCAGAGGTGAGGGCACCCAAAGACCATCAAATTGTATGCTTGTGCGAGCCGTTAAAATGCACGAGTACATGTGTGAGCTCAATTCTTTCATCAGTATAATTTAGTTGTTGCATCTGTTTAGATGACGATACAAGAAAAAAACCAACGCTACATGTAAGCACTTTTCGTTTATTCTGCAGCCTTGCAATGTTGTTACGGCATCTGGATAAATGCTTCCGACGCAAGCCAAACTACAGAATGCAGACTCCACTCTGCATAATTGTATCCATAAATGTCGCCATGGGCAAATCGCAAGCTTCCATAATTTGGACCGTTCGCTCGTTTCCTGATCCACGTGTCACCAACAATTACCATTGCGATCCATGGAGTATTTCACAAGACTCATTGAGCTTGATTAAATATGGAGTAAAGTGAGCAAATGAATTTAACAGGATCACGACCATTTTCTTAGGTTTTCCAGCAATTCCACTGCACAAATTAATGATGAAATGAACGTGAGCAAAAAATTAACTTCATCAACCATACAAGCTCAGTGTCTTTCATGAATATGTCGATGGCATTTCCTTGACACACCACATTAAATGAGTGCATCCCGCCGAGTCTTGATTTGAGCTTGCGATACTTCATTCGCCAACTCGAGGAACCAGATTGCTGACCCAAAGAGGAGCATCACAAACCAATTCAAGGTGACTGTCTACTTTTCATTTATCCTACTGTTTTGCAATATCTCTTGTAACAAGTCTGGTCGTTCCAGTGCTTTTCTTTTTTCCCCCACTTATTGATGGGATGGCCACAAGTGTTTTGGTGTCATGCTTTTTGACTGTACAGGTTGGAAGCCTGTACAGTTTTTTTTACTTGGCTGTGTATTGTTTATAATCCAGGTTCCTCCTAATGACTCCATCTTTGCTCTTTACTTATCCGGGGTTCTTTCTGATGACTCCAGTGCAGTATTTGGTCTTCGGTTTGGCTTGTAACTTGGACCTTGTACTTGACTGCCTTCCTGTGTTGGCTGAAAATTGACAGCAGTATATTTGTGCAATTTGGTGTGACCGTTTAACTGGAACAGGCTCTGTTCATGCCAACTGGACCTAATACAGTCAAGTAGTATCACAAGTGCTGTTATATAAGTAAGTCCCAATTTCTTAAACATGCAAATGTCACATCACATTACCGCACTACCATCCAGCATGTACACAAGATAAAACTGAGAATTCACATTTTCACCTTGTGTAATATCTTTTGTTTAAGCCATTTATACACAACCTGTTTGTGAATTCGTTTTTCATCAATAATTTTATTTAATAATTAATTACATTGAGAACATTTTCCACAAGCAAAGCATAGCAGATAGTATATCAAAACTGAAAGAGAGATGTTTGTTTGTCTGTCACCATTTTCTCAGAGATGGCGAAACTTCTCCTTCTCCTCTTTATGGGGCGAACCTTTTTCGACGACGGCTCGCCACCTCGTTTTATCCTACCTCTCCCCTGCGGGTCGAGCGAAACGCTCTGACGTACTCGCGTCCGGATTGGACGAGGGGTTGTCGGGCGACTCGTGGCCCGACAACCATTGATTGGACGAGCTCACGGTGGACGGAGGGAACCTCACCCCTGTATGTGACATGCTGCACGTGGGCGATGGTGGTGATGGTGCGAAGACGAAGGATGAAGATTTAAAGGTATAGAAAACCTGACTATAAAAGTAACTCGTAGCGCACACACGAAATTCCCATGAGACAGAAGGGGATGGATTCAAACTATACACATACTTATCGAAATAACTGAATTACGGGGACTCTGGCTGTTTGTGTGCAAATGGCTTCCAGATTCGTAACAATATATCTTTTTTGACCCCATCTCTCAATGGTGAAGAATCGCTAGAAAAAAAAATTCTCGTATCCAGATCTTCACCAAAATCGGATCGATTAGTCCTTGTCATATACCCAACCTCTCCTTCAAGTTTCATCTGAATCTGTCCATAACGATATATTTTGTTTTACAGTGTATCATTTTTAGCCACATCACTCAATGGTGAAGAGGAACAACTTTAAAATTTAATGGATCCAGATCTTCACCAAAATCGAATCGATTCTTCCTTGCTGCACACCCAACCTATCCATCGAGTTTCATCCAAATCTGTCTAACTTTGAGATATTTTATTTTGTCCGATCTCTCAATGTTGAAGAATCACTTTTAAAATTCCAGCATCTGTATCTTGACCAAACATATGCGTTGCTGTCCTGGGCCGGTCACCTACATACACCAAAAATTTCAGAACGATTGCTTCAAAACTGGACAAAAATAGTGTGACAGACCAACATACTTTCACCAAGTAAACAGACAGACAGATGGATGAAAACATAACCGCTGATCACCTTTGGGGGCAGAGGTAATAAGTCCTCCAATGATACATATCTTGACGTATATCTGATGGTTTGATCAATCAAAGCAAGTTTTACCATGTAGAAATTTAATACTCGGACTTGCAGCTAAACAATATGCCTTTGCCCAAGACTCACACTGGCAGGGGGTGGCTTGGCATCCCTCCGGCCCCGGAGGCTGGCTGGCCGCAGTAGGAATAAAATGAGGGCGATGAGCAGCCATCCAATCACCACCACAGTCAGTGTGAGGTCACTGCTTATAGAAGACTGGCCTGGGCCTGGTACTACAAAACACAATTTGCTGGTCAAAGTTGAGTTGTACAAACGATGTTTCAAAGATGTCATAGGCAGCGAGTACAATATTAATCACTGGCATTTAATATTTATCAGACTCTGTGTTTGTATTTGGGTGCATACATTGGTTGGCAAGGGAGTGAAACAAATTCTGATAATGATAAATGCTGTGGATGAAATATTTTTAAAGATCATCACAAAAAAAAGATTACTTACATTCTTGTAAACATTCTGAATCGGTGCAATAAAACTGGGTGTGGCGCAACTGTAAAACATAACAGTACCAATACACTGAGCGATGATTTGTGGCATTATTTTTTACTTGCAGAGTACCTACCCACCCTCTGGGCAATCTTGTTCATCTGACACATTACATCCCTTTATTTGGGTGGTGTATAGGCAACAGGATGCTGCCTTGATCACTCCCCCCCCCCAAAAAAAACCCCCCCGATTACGGATATGAAGCAAAAACATGCGTACTGCTTATGTGCATATATAATACATCATCATTATATAGTTCTGATAATTCCAATTGTACCTCCTCCCTCCCACCCCACCCCCCCCCAAAAAGAATAAAATTCCAAGATGGGTGAAGATTATTATTATTATTTTTTTTTTCCAAAATGTCATGGAATCAAACTAAACTTGCACAGGCACAACTTCAGGGTACCCTCATTAATCCCTGAAAGTTTCAGCTTCCTCCGTCAAATCCTCTGAGAGGAGTCTGAAACGTTCATCATACTTTCTCTCTATTATAATGGAGATTTCAACTCAGCTAGTTACCCAAAACGGAAAAGGATAGAAATGTGATCGATTTAAAATAAATAAAATTGAGCCTGAACTGAAGCTTGCAGAATTATATTCCAAAATAACCATGGGGTTGAAAATTAACTTTCATGTCACAAACAAACTAATGTAGATAATTTATGGACAGAACTGTCCTGGGCTGAAGCACCTTCATTAAAAATTTTAAAAAGGATTTGAAGACACTCAAAAGCAACCTGGTACTACAATCATTGCAGAAGTGATAGGAAGAACAATATTAACTTATCAAACACCAAGCTCTAATAGGGTTAGGGTCACTTACAAACACAGAAAACAAACCTGCCAAATGGAATATCTCTGGTATTTCTGAAGATAATGTAGGTTATTGATTGCAAGGCAACGTTCTTGCCTTGAAGTTCTGTGTTTCATTTCTCGCACAATAACTTGACCTGACCAAAACTTTCACATGCAATGCCAGCAGGGGACACTGCATCACGAAGTAAGACACATAAACTTTTATTTTTATGCAGCCTGTGGGGGGCGCGGGCGTGGAGGGCGCCATCATTTTCTGGGGCACGGCTGTGCCGCTGATGTAATGCCCTCATTACCAGATAGCTGGTACTCATTTTGCTGACCTCGGAAGGATGACAAGCTGAGTTTATCCACGTGGTGTTAATTCAATGGTCTGACAGGAGCTTGAACTCAAAACTCAAGGATCTTAAGCCAGCCACGATACATAAACTGAAATCGGCATTGTAAATGTTAAAGATCCAACACAACTGTTTAGTTGCAATAAAGACAAGTGGGATTGGTCATGGGTTTGATGGGCAAAGAAACTGGCCTAATTTGAAGACTAAGTGATATTCTGATGGTCGACTTGTCCGGCAAACTCATGGTCCCGAATGACATCAATTAATATGCATACAGCATTTGTAGCCATATTGGATGACGAGCACTTATTTTACGACAAGGCAGAGTGATAGTGACAAACTAGGGCAAGTATGATAGCTCTTGATTGGTGTGGAGAACCAAAATCATTGGAGTATGATAGAAAGAGATATGTCTCCAAACCATCTCTAATCAGCAGTTTTGACTTCCAGTGTTTTATGGGAAAGCTGACTATGAGAGCGTGACCACCTGTTTCCGATGAACGTCATTAACTACCTCGTGTATACAACCTACCCACCCAAACACACTTGTTGATCTTGAAGAACACAAATATATTTCAGGTGTATTAAATATCTCCACGTGAATGGGTATGGGATAGTGTGGTCTTTGTACAGGCCGATTATAATCACAATAAAGACCAATTACTGCACTATAGTTCCAAGGAGGAAGCCAGACATAACAATACAATATATATATATATATATATATATATATATATATATATATATATATATATATATATATATATATATATACACACACACACACACACACACACACACACACACACACAATACCCCACACACATACGAAAACACACAAACACAGATACAAGCCGGTAGGCGACGAGGGATTCGCTAGGATCGAAGCGCTGGATACGATGCTTTTCATTCTGACTGATCCACCAACGAAGATTCATTGCCAAGACGTATTGGTTCACATACAATTGTTCCTCTGCCTGGCAAGATTTTTCCTATTGCGTATTTTGCCAACTGGCACTCCTCATAAAAAATGATGGTAAATAGACACCCTATTTTTGAAGGACTACCATTTGAAAAATAATCGGTTTGCTGGTTTTTGCTGTGGAGCCTCGCATTGCACGCACGCACACGCACACGCACACGCACACACACACATGGAAAACCCGATAAACTTCTCTCAATGCTCTTGTTTGACCACACCTCCTGAGCCACACAATATTTTCATAAGCCACGCCCACTTTTCTACACCACTCCCACTTTTCATCAACCACGTCCACTTTCCCTAAGCTCCGCCCACTTTCCTAAGCCCCTCATAAAAAATGACTGTGAATAGACACCCGGTTTTTGAAGGACTACCATTTGAAAAATAAAACCTCAATCAAAAATCGGCTCGAGTAAAATTTTCTAAATATCTCGAAGTGTTTAATTCCGAAGTCTCGTTTCTCTACATTCAAAACTGAAGGACAAGTATTGAAAATACTGTACGCGGTTTTTCGGCCGCTGCACAGCAACGGGTGGTTGCTCGGCAACAAAATTCAAACGCGCACATTCCGAACAAATACTGCACATGTTTTCAAAGTTTCATCGAAATCGGTTCGCTGGTTCGTGCTGTGGAGCCTCGCATTGCAGACACACATACACACACACACACAGACAGACAGACGGAAAACCCGACAATAAGGGATATCTAGCATATATAGCGAATCCAATATTATGTACTGGTAAGAACTTACAAAAGCTATTTTATTTGAAGTTATAACTTTAACTTATAACCAATTTACTGATTTTCCAACTGCCCGTATCATCAGCTGGGCACCGTTTTTCATCAAGGTTTCGATCCTTTCAGCCCAGAACCTCTCGAAACAGCGGATCCACAACCCCGGTCGCAGGTCCACATCAGTAGATGACTCAACATCAATGGACCTACAACCTCAAAGTTCTGTCCACTCAGTCAACACAGCAATGCAATATCCTTATTCAAACTTATTTAATTATTACTTTTATTCAAAGTATGACTACCTTCAATCATACATCACTTTATGTGATAATAAATGAAGCGATAAACACTTTACTTTGCAGACATGTCCATTACACAGCACCTCTATCTCACCATCGACTCAAACTGTCATTCAAATATTCAAACTCTCATTAACAACCGATTTTAACAGACTGCGCTGCGTATCCAAGCAACCACCAATAAATTATATTCATGCTTATTTATAATGTATTTTATAAATAATATTTATTTCTTGTATTTTTATCGAGATACCTCCATTATTTCATACCACCTACAAATAAATAAATATATATGTTGAATCAATAATATTAATTAAAGAATTTACCTCACTAAAATAATTAATTCATTATTATTATTATTATTATATAAAATGCAATGCAATGCAATCGGAACTACTTGACACGAAAACCAACCAAACAAATAGAAGGTGACGATGGAGTCCAAAGACATTCTCACAAGACCTGATCAAACAATCAGCTAAATATCCCGTGTTTAACATGATGGAAAAAAACCTTCTCAGCATG
Source organism: Eptatretus burgeri (assembly GCF_056783735.1). Classification (NCBI taxonomy): domain Eukaryota; kingdom Metazoa; phylum Chordata; class Myxini; order Myxiniformes; family Myxinidae; genus Eptatretus; species Eptatretus burgeri. The sequence goes on from NC_140978.1 coordinate 11,103,183, forward strand.
TTCCACAAAATCATCCTGAACTGAACAAATTCTTGCAAATGTAAGTGGATGAGATGAAAAGACATTGTAACCCATTTTAATTGGTACATTGTTACCTGGAAAGGTGTACAAGACTACAGGGAAATTGAAATCATCAACTTTAGGAAATACACTTGAACTAAAACCATTCTGTCCAACTCTAACTAACACATCCAGATATGCAGCAACTGTACAAACATTACCACTCCTGTTTGCAATCAGACTATCTGGATAAATCTTGTGACGTTGCCGATCAAAAAAATTATAGTTAACCACACAAATGTCATTTATATAATGACATGTATGAGATAATATTTTAGCTAATCCTAATTTTTTCTTTTTCAGTTTCTGCATGAATGAAAATTCACTTAAAATAAGAAAAATAAGTCCCTCGTCGGGGGCTGCAATTCCCGCCCATGGGAATTCCCTTAACCTGTTGAATCATAATCCTACAAAAAGACACAAATATATTAAATAAAATAAAATTAACAACATCCTTGAATTTCTCCTTATCAACTTATTTAAAGAGTTAAAAACCTTGTCAATTACTTTGAAGAGTGAATCCCCCACTAGGACTAAATCTAAATGCATATCTTCTTCTTCTTTCGGCTACTCCCGTTAGGGGTCGCCACAGCGGATCATCCGTATGATCCGCATAGTGATTTGGCACGTGTTTTACGCCGGATGCCCTTCCTGACGCAACCCTGGTCGCCTCTTACGACACAGGGATATGGTACACCTATTTTTTAACCGGGGTATACACTGGCCCAGTATACTGGTACTCATTTCGCCGACCTCGGAAGGATGACAGGCTGAGTCAACCCCCTGGTGTATTAATTCAGTGGCCCCAACGGGGCTTGAACTCAGGACCTTTTGGATCCCAAGCCGCTGCCCTAACAACTGCGCCAACACCAGGATATAAATCCAAATGTATATAAAGTTGAAAAATCAAAAACTTCAACTGACTTGATCTTGAGGCATCTAATTCTATGTAAGAACTCTAAGGAATAATTTATGTTAATACCAGAATTCTTCTCAATTGTGAAACAATATTTCCTGAACTGTTCCCTGACAACTTTCAAAGCCAAAGTTAACTCTAACTGATAACTGTTTGGTGGAACACTGCCTGGCACCCACTATAAACCTATACTTGTATGGGTTCTTATGAAGCTTTGGGATCCAGAAAAGTTGAGGAATACAAAGATTTACCTCTTTACATTTAATACCTAAATTATTAACTAAAACTTCCTGATGCTCAGAGATAATATCTTGGAGCAACTTATGACAAGGAACACATGTGCTATTTCCTATACTAGTGAAAGTAACCATATCCATTACATATAGATAAATTGGATTCCACCTTCGGTGGTGGAGGTAAAAACGGTACGTGCCAATTCCTTGCGACACACACAGTTTACAAGGGATATAGCATGGACAAATAATCATAGGTTGGCAACCATTGCACAGGCTTGATTGCCTAAATGGGTGCCTCCTGCATTGAAGCTCATTTTAAGGGAACTCATATAAAACTATTAGCCCTTATGTGGTGGATGACGTAACAAACAAAGTTATAACCGTAGTTTTACTGCAAAATCGAGAGAGAGATAGAGATAGAGATAGAGATAGAGATAGAGATAGAGAAGAGAGAAAGATATTCCTTCAGTTTATGGAGTGCCAAATTCAATGATCATCTGGATCATCAGTTGGGCACCGACCATCATCGATGTATCGACCATTTAGCCAAGAACCTCTCTGAACAGTGGGTCCACAGCCTTAGTTGTTCCAGAGGAAGGAGAGAGAAAGATCTGAACAGCTGATCAATTGCCTGATTCAATTATCTTCCAGATCATCACTTGGGCATCATCTATTACTGAAGTTTTGACTTCATTCAATCTCAGAAGAAGAAAAAAAACGTGGGTCTACGTGCTACGACCATAGGTCATTCGATCAGCCAAAGAGAAAAAAAAGCAGAACGAACGTAGTGAGAACATAAAATGTAAGCTCAGCATTGTAGTTTCATGCACGATGAAGCAAAAGACGGTGGAACACAAACCCAGCAATTATTCGTTCCCTTAACAATAGAGGACCAATGAAAAGGCTCCACACACCCCTCTTCCTACGAGCCTTGGCATTTCAGGACTAGGCGCCACCTTGATGTGTAAACAAAGCATGCGCGGTGTTTCCGGCGTGCTCTCTCTGCTTTTGTTAAAGTTTTGGAATCCGAATGATGGGATTTTTTGGTGTTGTTGTTGTTGGCGGTTTTGCATCTTCAAACGCAAACACCTCGCATTCGGCGATCACGACTCGGGTGGGCAAGGCTGATCCTCGACGAACCGGTTGAAAATTGTCACAGCAACACATTCCAAACGAGACATTCCGTACGTACCGTACGAGATGCACAGACAACCCCACAACCAGAGAGAGAAAGAGAGAGGAGAGGGAGAAGTACAGGACCCAATGTCGGGACGAGTCCCCACTTGACGTACCAGGTTGAGAAGGCGTCTCATGGCGTGCTCGTGCGAGCAGATGCACTCACACGGGTCAAACCCTCCCTCCGCCATCGCTTCGTTGTTCGTGCCGAGAGAGATTGAATGGACGGACGTGTGGTATATCTTCTCGTGTGGACTGGGACAGGAAACAAACAAACAAAAAAGATAAAGTGTGAAACAAGGACGAGGCACGACCGAGGTGGACCCGGGGTCCAGTCACAAACTGTCGATTATACGGTGTCCCCACGATCGAGATTGCCGGGTGGTCGGAAAGGGTTTGACAAGGATAAAAAAACACCACAGAATAGACCGGAAGAAGCACAAGCGAGTCCGAGCTGTTCGGGTCAGGGAGACCCAGTTATAAAAACAAAGGCACAGCTATTTTGGAGCAGTGAAAAACATTTGCTCTACCAGTAGCGGCAGCTCCTTCCACGATCGCGGTCCAACGCCACGTCACGTCGTCATGCACATAGGCGTGCCGACGATCGTTGTTCCTCATTCCTTTGTCGTTCGTTAATTCTAAACGCCATCTGGTAGAAATAACCTGAGCAATGAAATTAGTTTTGCGTTGAACCTGTCCATCAGGCACACGTCGATACATTCACGGGATTGTACATCATCTACTCAGACAAGTCACGATCACCACCGTCCACCACCATTCAGGGGTGGATGTGGAGGCGTTCAAAAAGTGCTCGATATGAGAAACAATTAAATAATCCCACTCCTGTGGGATTGGGCACCGACCATCATCGGTGTACTACAGGGAAACTACTGTTGTGTGTTGGTGGCTGAAACGTTCGGCAGTTTGGTAAACTAAACGTTGGAATGCTTATTATATGAATTGTGTGTGTGTGTGTGTGTCTGTCCGGATTTATGGTGGTGGAGGTCCAGGGGCACGCGTGGGTGGTGGTGGCCCTTTGTTCCATGAAGGATGAAGTGAAGTAGCGGTTTTCAACCTTTTTCACTCATGGCACGCTAAATAAACTCTTCCATCTTATTCTGTGGCACCCCTATTTCAATCTTCTGTCTGTATAGTTTCTGGAAGAACATTACAGGCGACACGAGTTTTCATAAATACATAATTCAGGAGTACATAATTGCTACAAATACATAATTTCATGAGTGTGTTTGAGGGATTTTAAAGAACATTTAAAGAACACCAATGGATTTCAAACACGACTGAGGATTGGCAAAGCGTGCAATTAGCCGGCTAAAAAGATATTGTATTACTGTTTGTTACAACTTACAAACTACATTCGATTTAATATAAGTGATGGAACTACGAGTAACGAAACGAGAAGCATTACTTTATATTGCAGCGTCAACGGCTCAACTGATGATGAGCTCGTTGGTGTGGTAGGTTAAAATCCCGTGATGTACCCAACAGTTTTATCTCCTGTGGAGACGTTCCAAAGTATGGCAGACTACGTGCGCGCCCGGTTGTGAGGATGAGACACGACAACCTTAGCTCTTTTAAAACCAATTAAATGGGTTTATTCCCGAACCATAAACGAGGGAAGATTGACCGGCGGAGGGTAGTGGTGGGGAAGAAAGGGAGACACACAATCGATAATAAATGAGGGCACTCGGTAGAGCGCATACCTCCTCCACACAATGCCTGATCCACGAGAACATATCGGGCACGTTACATTTTTGAAATATCATGCCATGCAGTACTATATCGTTTTTATCCATATCTCTCAATGGTGAAGAATCACTTTTAAAATTCTAGTAGTCGGATCCGGATCCGGATCTTCACCAAAATGTAATCAGTTCGTCCCTGTCACACACCCAACATGTCCACAAGATTTCATCCGGATCCGTACACAACTTTTTGAGAGATCCTGCACACAAACAAACAAATGAAATTGCTCGTTGAGCAAGGAATTGCAGGAATAACTGTCATCTCTCCATTGTATCTGAAAAAACAAAAACCTGGAAATCAATTTGGTTCTTGTAAGTCGATAGTGCTACTGTTTAATGAGTTATAGCACTTAGTTTGGTCATGATCATAACTTGGAAGTCAATCGGACTTGAAATGGGGTTTTTATCGCAATTTGAAAGTTTTGACCCGACCCCCCTGACATTCTACCCCCGACCGCGAAGAAGGGTGTTGGTGTGACACCCCAATGAGACATATGGTTGGATGCAGAATTGGAAGATGCACATTTTGGATTTGGTTTGAAGTCGATACGACCATTTTAGCGGATGTTATTGCGAAAATAACAATTTCGGGTTTTCGGTGACCTTGACTTTGACCTAGATTCACCAAAAACGACAAGTGTCTAAGTTGGACCATGGCCAACGTCTGTACCCAGTTTTGTCATTAATCGCTGAAACGGTGTGGCTGCTACAGGGTAAACAAACACACAAACAAACAGATAGACAGACAGACACAGAATGACACACACAACCGACCAACATAATTGACGAAATCCGAAGGATTCCGGCAATTAACAAACAAACAGGCAGAAAGGGGTGAAAACATAACCTCCTTCACCTTCGGTGGCGGAGGTAATAATTATATACAAGTCTGGAGACGGCAATGGTTCACGAGCGGTATTTGATGATGTAGATTGTTTCAGAAGTCAAGGATGAGAATGTGATAATTTTTGACCAAGTTATAAAAATGATCAACATGATGTGGTACGAGTGACAGGTTTTCGTGGCAAAATGTCGAAAACCCGGTTTCGTTCAATGACTTTCAAAATTTGACCTTTGCATAACCTTTAAAGGTCACAAAACAATGTTGTGGACATTAAAATAAGGAAACAGGATACGTGCTATAGCTTATTGGAGTTAGTTCGTTGAAGAAGGTCGAAAACCCGGTTCAATTCCCACAACTTTGAAAATTTGACCTTTGTGAACTTTAAAGGTCAAAGGTCAAGGATTATAACCTTTGGTGCAGAACTTCCTCTGGAACATTCCAGGAACAATATAACGTCATATAGGCTATATGGCATTTCGTACTCCTCGGATAATCCATACTTTGATGAAATCAGCGTAAAAACAAACTTGAAGGGGGCACCACAGGCAAGGTGTTCGAGATAGAGCAAAATGGTTTCAAGACTTTGGGTGGGAATGACCTCAAGATTATGCATAAAAATATTGTCATCCTAGCTCTCAAAGTTTGGGCGGTCGTATGATTTTTATGTCAAAATTCGCAATTTTCTAAGTTCGTGACCTTGTGGCCTTGACCTTGGGACGAAAATGAAAAATCGAGCTCCGTGGGGTTATGCAGGTGCCATTGGGCTAACCAAATACCGAAACCTCTGCCAGATTCGACAAACCCCCTAGGGGAAGATGGATTTTTATGTCAAAATTCGCAATTTTCTAAGTTTGTGACCTTGACCTTGGGACGAAAATGAAAAATCAAGCTCCGTGGGGCTATGCAGGTGCCATTGGGCTAACCAAATACCGAAACTCCTGCCAGATTCGATAAACCCCCTTGGAGAAGATGCAAATTGAAATCGGCTACCCCCTAAAAACACGTTTTTTGGGCGTGGCTCCACCCATAATGGGCGCACCACGCCCATTCTCAGGAAAACACAACGAGATCATGATATAAACCTCCCACCAAAATTTTATCAGGATCGGATCAAAACCCACGGAGCTATGCTCGGGACAGACAGACAGACAGACACACCAATAATGAATATCGTGGTCACTTACTGACTCGTGAACTTACTGACTCGTAAACCAATAATGAGGTAAAAACGAATCCAAAGAAATTTAACGTACCTCACTCTGGACTCAATCACAGACGGGAAAGGGACAAAACCGGGGGACTCAGGTGCTGGTGGACGAGCAGGCAATGATGAGGCGAGCATGCGATGGGGAGATGAATAGGCAGTGATGGCACATGGCAGGATCCAGGGATGAGAAACGGGGCAAGGCACAACGTAAACAGGAAGAGGCAGGCAGGCAGATGTTCTCCTCAGAGATAGCTCTCCTCACAATTCTACGAACCTCTCAGATGTGCCCGACTGCCCAATTAGGCTCCTCCCTCCTCTCCCTGGGAAAAGCTCCGCCCCTTCCAGGCATCTACAGCTCCCCCCTCTCTCTTGTAAGGTGTCCAGGTGCCCTCGGTAGAAGTTTACATTGGGGTTATATGCACAATTTCCTAAACCATACTCCCTCATTAATTATTACCACACACCACCTGACCACCCCCTGTATTACATCAACATTGGCTCACTACTCGTACATGGACCATGCTACTCTATACATTCCTCTCATAGTGCTACAGAATGGTGGAAGTATTGTGCACTTTTGGTGATAAGCATGAAACTTTGCACAGTTGTAGTGTTTTACCTACTGAACAATATTAGATATGGGGCCAACTGAATTTTTTCCAAGATGGCGGTCATTTTGAAAATGACCGCCACCATGGGTGAAATTACCGATACAACCATATAAATGAATATTGTTACGTTTGAGGGGGGGTATGCATTCAAAGGGTAATTAGGATGTTTAATTAGGTATGCCATGCTGTTTGAGTGTACCAGGATCTCGATGTAATAAGTAGCAATTCAGTGGTGATAAGTTGTCTAGTAAATGTCCATTTCTTCAAGAGGGAAATGATAATTGTCACGTAATTAGATAGGGATACGGGATAGGGTAAGTGTGTCTGTGTAAACCCCTTTTAGTATTCCCTGGAGGCTTGCCGTGACGTCACAGGACAGTGCTGCGGATGGCTCCGCCCCGTGATCACGATTGGCGGAAGGCGACGGCAGAGAGCCAATAAAACGGCTCGATTGGAAGTGACGAGGACTCGAGGATAAAAAGGCTCTGTTTGGGAAAAAGGAAAGAGGAAGAAGATCGGGACAGAAAAACCGTTTTGGTGGAGGTTGTTGTGCTGGGAGCGTGCTGTGTTGTTGCGCTGATTCAATCCTGGTTTTCATCGTGTCTCAAGGCCCTGCTGTGCTTCGTTCCTCAGCTCGGTTGGCTCTGGGGTTCTGCTGACTCTGAGTCCGGGGTCGAACGGCGGGCGGACCTGCCTCCCTCTCCTGCTCGCAACTTGGCGCCAGAACTGGTTCCCTGGCGGCTGTGAGCGGACTTGGGCCGACACCAGGAGGTCGACAGTACCACGGTGTCTCCTGCCCCTGACGAGCGCAACGCCAGCTCGTCCGGCGCCAATCCAGGGACTGTTGCGTCCGCACCACGGGCCAGCCTGACCACCAGGACCAGCTACGGTGTGTGTGTGTGTGTGTGTGTGTGTGTGTGTGTGTGTGTGTGTGTGTGTGTGTGTGTGTGTACCTGGCGCCTTAGAGGGTTTGAGATTTGTATATCCATTGGAATTGTCTGTGTTTTCCCCACGCCCAAACCCACACCACCATCCCGTCGAATCGCCCCGGATCCCTCCTCTTGCCGAGTCTTATTATTTCTGGTTAGAGAAATAAACATCATTAACTCAGTGAAAAGCGACTCGTGCCACCTTCCTCGTCCCGTTTGCGGTAGAGCGATTAAAACCGCCATCTTTGGGTTATAAATAAATAAACCGCCTCCATTGTTTCGGCTCATTCTACGTTGGCGGGACTGTTCAAGTCCCGTGGATGTCACAATATATTTCCTATGATTGGTTGGAAAATTGACCAGCAATGTGAAATGTCACTCACTTTTCCCTTACGTTTCACATGTTCTTCATTCCTTAACCAAGATGGCTTTCAAATTCAAAATGGCTGCCAAATTCAAAATGGCTGCTACATGATAAAATGGTGACAAACATATGAAACGTGTAATGTGGTAATTGTACCATGCATCACAGTTAATGTTCTTCCAGTTAATCTGTGTATATCACATGCATTCATCCATGCATTCATCCTTCATATTTCAGATCAGTATCTCCATATCACAGTGCATGCTGTTAGTTGTCGAAGCTGTGGTGGTGGTGTCATAATCAAAATACCAACAATGGCTAAATCCTTCAAGAATTTAGACCCCAGACAACGTCCAGAAACTCCTTCAACATCTGAATCATCATCATTGCCGATAGATTGGACAAAATGCATTTTGTGTGAAGAGATATCAAAAGAACCACTGCGATGCCCAGCTGATTCAAAGAGGACTGATATTCACATTGGTACACTTTATGATAATCTTGCAGGTAATTTGATAAGATTCAAAGAGCTTCAGAGTCTTCCAGATAATATAAACTTATCAAGGTGAGACAATTGAACAGGAGTTGCTTCAACTCTAAAGTCGAATGCAGCTAAATGGCACAAAAAATGCAAGGATAAGTACAACAATACCAAACTTCAATGGGTAGAAAACAGGAAAAGAGATGAGTGTGAAACCAACAGTGACTCGCCAAAAAAGAAAGTCACTCGCTACAGCAGTGGTGGTGCAGCCAGAACATCGCAAGACACTTGCTTCTTTTGTGGTGAAAAATCTGATAAACTCCAAAAGGCATCGACGGAGAAACTAGACAGAAATGTTCGGCGATGTGCAGAAATTGTGCGAGACCATATGGTAGTTGCCAAATTGAGCGCTGGAGATATGATGTCCCAAGATGCAATGTACCACAGCAATTGCTTAAAAACACTCCACAAGAAAGCAGAGTCAGTGAATTGCTCTGACAGCGGAGAAAGTTCTTCTGATAAACAACTGCACGGCATTGTCCTGGTGGAGCTGCTTTCGTATATTGAAGACTGTCGTGCAGAAAGCATGGATAATGATGTAGCACCGGTGTTCAAACTAGCAGATTTAAATCAGATGTACACTTCAAGACTAAATGACCTGGGAGCAGACACATTGACTCGAGAACACTCAACCAGACTGAAAGAACGAATTTTTTCCAACATACCAGACTTACAAGCCCACAAGCAAGGCAGGAACGTTCTTCTTGTTTTTCAGGATGACATCAGACTGGCACTAAAGCGGGCATTTGAAAGTGACTTTGACGAGGAGGCTATCGTGTTGGCAAAGGCAGCTGAAATCGTTCGTAAGGACATTCTGAAACTTGAAAAGTCTGTATTTATGGGGAAATTCTCCAAGGAGTGTCAGCACCAATCAGTTTCTAAGTCTCTGACGACCCTCGTTGGGATGATAATGGGTGGATCAGACATAGTGCAGCAATCAAGCAATGCCACTGATACCTAGGCGATACTAACTGTCTCGCAGCTTATACGCCAAAATGTTATAATTCGACGTCGTGAAGGATCCACCTCTCACTTCCACAGTGTGGATCGTGAGACACCCCTGCCTACTTACGTCGGACTCCTCATCCATGCCAGGACAAGAAAGCGTGAGTTAATTGACAGAATGTATGACCTTGGACTCTCCGTATCATATGACAGAGTACTTACCATTTCAAAGGATTTGGGTCATGAGGTTTGTGCAAGATATGAAGCAGAACATGTTGTTTGTCCTGCAAACTTACGCCATGGTCTATTCACCACAAGTGCAGTTGATAACATAGACCACAATCCTACTTCCACGACCGCTCAAGGGGCATATCATGGCACAGGAATATCCCTCTTTCAGCACCCAAACAACGATGTCCATGGAGTAGAGAGAGACACAGAGATCTTCCGGCAAAGTGAGTCGAAAGAGAAGACCTTATCAGAATTGCCAGAGGAATACACCAGCATACCACCGGCTTCCCTACATACAAAAGAACCAACAGTACCAGAAGTTTCGGTTCTCCTGCCTGCTTCATTTGAAGGAATGTATGCAGCACTGCAGGACAATGCCAGGTGAGTTCAATATGTTCTAGTAGTAGGACCTCGCTTATTGTGCATCTGCCAACACTTATATTTATTTATATTTTGAATACTAGTAGATTATTGTGAATGTGAACACTGAATTGTCGCACTGTTTGTGCCTATATGCTTATTTCTTGTTGCTTTATAGGTGGCTCAGTCATATGAAAGACATAGTTGAGTCTCATGATAACACTGCGCAAGATATGGAGGTCTCCTGGGCAGCATTTCATGCCAGCAACATAGAAAACGATTCAGGAAACCCAACAGATATCAGCTCGCTGCTTCCACTCTTCACAGAGAAATCAAATTCTCCTGCTATGATACGTCACGCTATGAATAGTGTTACGGCTGTGGAAATTCGCATTACACCATAAAGGGCCCTCAGGTGAGATATCTCGATAGGTACATGTGTAGTTAGCCCAAACCCGTTGTATAGAGGGAATTTATGTGATCCATTCGGGCTGCGATCCTCCAGTTAGTCGTTTTTCTTTCTCTATCTTTTATTTCAAACAAACAAAAAAACTGCCAACGATGCTGGTGGGCTTGTCCCGCCATTCTTCCCCGCGCTTGGTGTGAGGGAAGGGAGGAAGGGCGGCTCACCGCCGATTGGTGGATGGACAGTGTGAGGCGGTCGGGGTGAGGGAACGCCCCTTTTCGAGAGTCCTCTCGAAGGAGGGTGGAGCCGAAAACGGGGCAGAGTGAAGGGCGGAGCCCCGCGCTATAAAAGTCGGACACGGGCGGGGCGCGCTCTCCCTCTTCCTCTCACTCTCTCCCTGACTCGTGGAACTCGCCTCCGTCTGAAGTCGTTGTTGGGTCCTCGCCGAGTTGTGTCGTCGTGGTCGAGTGTCTCTGCGTCGGTGTGGAGCTCGCGGAGCCCGAGGAGCTCGTTGAAGTCGAGCTGTGTCGTCATCGAGTCGGCAGTGGAGAACGGCGAAGGAGATGGAGCTCAGAGTGGAGGTCGTGGGAGGAGGACTCAACGGCCGCACCAAGGGAAATCCTTTCTTTTCTTTGGGTGGCGCCTGTCCTTAAAGTAGTATTGTTTTAAGTGTTGCCGTGTGTACACGTATTTGGTTTTAACTCTTCCTTTGCTTTTTATGTGCATTTTTCTTTTGCTGTGGATACGTGCTTGTGTGTGTGTGTGTGTGTGTGTGTGTGTGTGTGTGTGTGTGTGTGTGTGTGTGTGTGCGTGTGTGTGTGTGTGTGTGTGTGTGTGTGTGTGTGTGTGTGTGTGTGTGTGTGTGCGCGTGTGTGAATAAAAATGCTTGCTTGTTGAACTGTTCCCGCTCTGCATCGTCTCTCTTCCTTTTTTATTGACCCTCCATCTTGCATCACGTAAGGGGTTCGTAGTGGGTTCAACATCCCGGTAATTAATCGGAACGGTCAGGGCCGACGATAACACCGCTCGGTTATCACTGTAGCACAGAACGGACCGCTTAAGCGGTTCGTGTCCGGAGTCGGCCTGTGGCGTGGTACGATCGCCCGGTCGACCATTCGCGCAGGTACTTAGGTAGATCAAATTTGGCGAGCAACCCTATCCTGCGCGGGTGGGCAATTGGCACGATTGTGGTGAGGTTAAACCCCCACCCGTGACTAGCTCCCGGCGTTGTTCCGAGAGGGTCACGACTGAATTGTCCATTCCGGTGGGTGAAGCGGTCGCCATTCGAGTCGAGCGGCCGATCGCACGCCGGTGGGTGCGAATTCGCAACAATATAATCAAGCAGAATGTTGAATTTCTAAATCCTGGTCAGACTCCTGTCATTGCTTTTGACCAGCCATTGTTTGCACTCGCGAAGCAGATCCAATGGAACTGGCCAACAACTTACGGAGAAGGCAAGATTGTAGTAGTGCTTGGGGGCTTCATATAGAAATGGTTGCATTAAAAACCATCGGTGACTGGCTCGATGAAAGTGGATGGACCAGTGCTTTAGCAGAGGCTGGTGTAGCTTCTCCAGGCAGACCTGACTCTTTCCTCAAGGCATTCCACTTGACAAGGACAAGACATGCCCATCAGATTACGGCTAGTAATCTATCCATCCTGATGCACAGAGCATATGACGAATATGGCAAGAGCTTGGCGGCTGATGAAATGCCACAAGCATTTGAGGCCTGGCGAAACAAGCGTATAGCTGAAAGTCCACAGTTTAATTACTGGTCTACAACATTGGAATTTAAGCTGACTATTTTGAGCTTTGCAAGATCTCTTCGAGAGGGCAACTTCAAGCTCTACATTGAAGCTCTGGATCAGCTTATGCCCTGGTTCTTCACCCTTGATCACCTGCACTACAGCCGTTGGCTACCAGTTAATTTGCGTGACATGATTAATCTAGGGAGGATGCACCCTGACGTCGCAGCACAGTTTCAAGGTGGCAACTTTGTCGTAAAGAAGACCCACCGGTCATTTTTTTCCATAGCCATTGATCAAGCTCACGAGCAAAATAATTGTATCGTGAAAGGCGACGGAGGGGCAATAGGACTTACAGAAAACATATCACAACTAATGCGGTAGATGGTGGCGGGGCCAGAAATGGCACGAGTGATCGGAGAATTTAACGACTCTGTAGAAAGCATCAGGGAGAAACAGAGCAAGGGGCTGGGATATCAAACACCATGAACAAGTGAAGTCTGTGCAGAGCACATTTGCCAAACAAGTGCGTTCTCTCTGTCATACAATCAAGGAAATGGCTAACCCATTTAAAGACAAACCAGTGATCTGTTGGTTCTTGACACAAGAGATATTGTGGGAGATGAAGTAGTGACGACAGTTCGCTACATACAAACGCTTGGAAAGGAGCAGTATGCTACCTTTGTAAGGGAGCGCCTGGGCGACAGATCTAAGTCTCTGTTCAGCCCACTGAAGAGAAACAAACTGCCATTGTTCAGCTGCCCTCAGTCTAAATTGAAGCCCAATGATCAGCAGCAGATTACATCGCTGAAGAAAACATGTGCCCTCTTCTCACAGTTGTATGTGTCCTGTCAAGTCCGTGATGGAGACATTGAGGAGTTCTTTTGCCATGAAAATCAATGTTATCCACCATCATTGTCCAAATTTGGAGAGTTGCGGTCAGGTACAAAGGCTGACCTAGTCAAGTGCTTTGAGGAAACTTACCCTACTCCACCGGAACAGGTTCCTGAGGTTGGTGTCATTCTCCTAGATGGCGCCGCTATCATTAACATGTTGAAACCAGGCCCTGCCAAAACCTTCCATGAATACTCCAAGTGCATTTTCCTGCCCTATATTCAGACCCAGCTTACGAAAGCCAGCAGAGTAGACATTGTCTGGGATGAATATATTCCAAATAGTCTCAAAGCAATGACGAGGAAGAAGCATGGAACAGGTACACGAAGACGTGTTCAACCAAATAGCAAGATCCCAGGAAACTGGGAAGGATTCCTCAAAGTCAGTGAAAACAAGAAAGAACTCTTTGTATTCTTGGCGCAACAATCGGTGACAATCCAAACTGAAGAGAAGACATCAGTCGCCTTTCTCCATGTGCACACGAAGAAACCGACACTAGGCTACTACTCCATGCAGCAGACGCTGCTGCGAATGGATACCAGAAAGTCATGTTGCGTACTGTGGACACTGACGTGCTTGTCTTGGCAATATCATTGTTCAACCAAACGAACCTGAGTGAAATATGGGTATTATTTGGCACAGGAAATAATTGCAGACTCATACCAGCACACACCATTGCCCATACCCTAGGTCCAGATAAATCTTTGTCTCTGCTAATGTTCCACGCCTTCACCGGTTGTGATCAGACGTCATTCTTTCTGAACCGAGGAAAGAAAACAGCATGGAACACAATGAAGGTTTTCACAGATGTAGAAGTCTTTGCGACTCTTGGTAGAGTACCTCCTTCAGACGAGACATTGAAAGAACAAATGCAAACAATTGAACAGTTTGTTGTCGTCATGTATGACCGGACAACCGTAACAATGTTGACGATGCCCGAAGAGAGTTATTTACTCAAAAGGGGAGATCCATTGAGTTCATTCCACCTACTTCAGCTGCACTGTGTCAACACACAAAGCGGGCAGCATATCAGGCAGGGCATTGCTGGGGCAGGCATTACTGCGAGATCCAGTTACCAGATCCTGCTGACTGGGGATGGTTTAAAGGGGCCTCACAGTTGTGGGAACCTCTGTGGACAACCCTGCCTGAAGCATCCAAATCATGCAAAGAACTTCTTAAGTGCAGCTGCAAAGTGGAACTTGGATGCCTGCGCCAGTGCAAGTGTGTGAAGGCAGAGATGGCATGTACAACATATTGCAAGTGTCACGGAGACTGTGAGCGTCAATAATATGATAAAGCAATATTCAGCATCATTTTGTGCCGAGAGGTAGATTGCTGTTTCTATATATAATTAACGATGGACTGCTAAAGAACCATTGCTGAATCTTGTTGCGATGCGATGACTTAGATCTATTATAACAAATGAATGTGCACCATATTGATAGACGTTTCTCTTGAAAAACAAATCATAGTAAAGGCCATGCCTACATGTGATAGTAATAAAAGAATTATAATTTGAAGAAAACCTGACTTCATTAAGGATACATTAGCTTTTCCAGTTATCCACTTAACAGTTGGGGAGATCCACCTCTCTAGAAATGGAGGTTAAAAACGGTTATTTTTGTCCAATTACTTTGTATTTACACATGATAATATTCCAAAACTTAAAGACGCATTGCGTAGATGAAAGCTACATGTCATAAGAACGTTTTGCCAACTGCAGAACTAATGTGCTTTATTATAGGAAGGGAGAGTTTGCATTCCCCTTTTATTATGCAAATGAGATAGGCAATAATTTGGTTTAACAATGTAATTTGGTTTAAATATATGAGGCAATATGCGACTCAAAGCATGGAAAGAATATATCAAGTAGCGTGGATGTTATTCAGCAAAAACGATCCTTTTTACCTCCTTTTCAGTGAGGTCGATCTCCTCAACTGCTTCAGCATGGTGGCCATCTTGGATTTCTGCGACATTTTTAAAATTGTTGCATTGTTGAAATATGCAAACATCAGTAAAGAAACTAACTCTGCACTATCACGGTTAAAGAGCATGAAAAATATGAAATTAGTACATTTGAATATTACAACCAAGTCAGAAAGCTGTTTTTTACTCAGTGGTGGCCATTTTGAATTTGGCAGACATCTTGGAAAGAAACTGAAATGGCCCCATATCGAGAAATGTTCAGCACATTAAAAGCTACATCTGTGCCAATTTTCATGCTTATCACCCAAAATGCACAATTGGTCTGTTATGTGGCACCATTCTGCAGCACTATCAGTTCTAAGGTGATATTGTTACGAATCTGGAAGCCTTGTGCACACAGACATTCAGGTCCCCTATAGCTCAGTTATATCGGTAAGTACATGTTTCTAGTTAGAATCCCGTCCTGTGTCTAATGGGAATTAAGTGTACGTGCGCTGCGCAGCTATTTTGATAGTTAGGATTTTTACTACAACAACAACGCCAACAACAACGCCTGCTCGAGGAATCATTCGCGCGCTTACGAAGCGCTTCGTTCTGGCCTGGCACCAAGTCAGAGAATGCATCGTTTCCCACCCAATGGGCGACGCGCGGGCCAAGACGTGGGGCGGTCCTTTGCAAGAAGGCGGGGCCGTATCACGCGGTCTGCCCATTGAGGGCATGCCACGCATCAGCGGACCGCAGGAGAGAGCGACGAAGGAACGGGGACAAGGACTAAATTGCGTCTGGGCTGCGAGAGCACGTGGTCTAGTGGTCTGATGGGATCTCTCGAGGCGCGTCTGGTCTGCTCGACGCTCGTCTGGTCTGATCTCGTCGCTGGCGTCTGGTCTCATCCCGCCGTTGGTGGAGCGTGCTGGAGCCCGGCGCTGCCTCCGTACCCGGTGTTTGCAGCGGTATCGAGCTGCGGGTTCAAGTCTCGCTGAGCAGGATCGACAAGGGCCGTGTGAGGCGGGAAGGTCCTTTTTCTTTTGGGGTATTTGTGTGTGCGCGTGTGTGACTGGGGCCCCATCTTTAAGTAGTAAACTGTTCAGTGCCTTTGCTGTATATACTTGCATTTCTTATATTCGGTTCAATTCTGCTCTGCGTTTCCCCTTTCCCTATTGTGAATAAATACCCCGATTGTTCAATGTTTCAGCTCGCTCGTGTCTATTCCTTCATGGACTTAGCATGCTGCGTGTTGGGAATTAGCCAGACCATTGTGCCGTTGTAACGGTATTCGGGACCGACGGAACTCGGCGATCAAACGGGGGGGGGGGGGGGGTTGCTCCCTACACTCCTGATCCGAATCCCATGAATTTTGTGGAGGCGGAGGGGTTCAAATCCCACTCCTGACACCAATTGTTGTAGGGCCGAGTTTCGGTCGCGAGCACGACCGTGAGGTGGAGCAGTCGGGTCGTCTCCACCGAACACACGGAATTTATAGGTCGTCACCCGGGATAACTCCAGAGCCGACGGGTCCCTCATCGGACTGAAGATCGCCAATAGGTCGACCGTGTGGGATGGGGTCGATTGCCAATTTAAATTTACCTAAATACCCACGTCGTCCAAACTACCGGGGAAATTCACCCTCGGCGGAGCTCGAGCGGAACGAGCCAGTAGCGTGCTCGAACCATGCGTAACCCGAGCGGATGGTTACCGAGATCCGTCGGTCCAAATGCACAATTTACCCTCGCGACTTCTCAACACGCACCATGCTAAACCAATGAAAGAAACACAAAAACGAGCTGAAACATTTAACAGGGGATTTATTTATAATGGGGGGAAGGGAACACACAAAGAGCAGAGTTATCGGAGTATAAGAAATGCAGTCAATGTACAATCAAAAGCACTTATCCAGTTGCTACTTAAAGACGGGCCCACACACAGACATGGACCCCAATGGTCTTTAGTGAAGGCTTCCAGCTCGAGAACAGGTGAGCTGGAGACCAGAGCCTATGCTTGGACTTGTCCACCTCGTGTGGTCTTCGACGATCTGGCTCGGCGGGACTCGAACACGCAACACAATGCCGCTCCAAGCACCAGGTACCACGCTCTCCAACCGGCCACGCACCAATCGACCAAGGCCAAGGAGAAGATCAGAGGTGACGATGATCGAGCTTGGCGGGGCTCTAACCCGCAACACAATGATGATGACCACCACAACGACGACCACGACCCTTTTACCACCATGACAACCTCCAACACCTCAATCCTTTTTCCACCTCCACTACCCAGCCTGGCGTTTCTTATATTCCTTTCTCCTCCGGGGTGAGCACATCGCCGTTTGAGGCGCTCTCCACCCTCATTGGACGGGGCATCATGGGAAGGTCACTCTCTGTGGCCATCTCAACCCTCATTGGCCGGCGTGTCGTGGGAAAGCTGCCTTCTGTTGCCATCTCAACCCTCATTGGCTGGCGTGCCGTGGGAAAGCCGCCGTCTGTGGCCATCTCAACTCTTATTGGCCGGCATGTTGTGGGAAAGCCGCCTTCTGTGGCGTGATTGGACAAGGGTCACGCCCCTGCCTTCCTGGGCAGAATCCCCGTCTGAGGCGATGGAAATCTCCGCCCACGTACGTGGCTGAACACACGTGGGCGATGGCGTCGGTGTGTGAAGAACAGTGAAGGAGGTTTGTTGTCAACGAATCTCCACAGCGCACACATGTAATTCCCGTTAGACACAGGTAGGGGGCCCTAACTCTAAACACATACTTACTGATATAACTGTTCTATAGAGACCTGAATGTTGAGTGCAGTAAGCTTCCAGATTCGCAACAATATTATATAAACACCGTTCGGAGACGTTCGGGGTATAAAACAATGTCCTAATTAGACAAATGAACCCCTTTTGTTTAGATCAGAACTGCTGCTTAGGTCAATCCCGCATTTTTTATTTTGAAATTCAGCTCACGTAAAGAGAGTCTAACTAAAGGTTATCGCACTTCAGCTGTAATGCTTATAACCATCCAGAGAGTTGTATTCGCACATTATTTGATACTTCGGACAGTGGTTATGTCTGGACGTATCTGGATGGTGGTTATGTCCGGACGTGTCCAGATGGGTTTTTCTCCATACAGTGTTTGTCTCCAGACGTGTCCGGGTGGCACATATCGGCACCACAGAAGTGACATTGCACAATCACCAGACACTGTGTTGTGGGGACGGCTACTTCGTTGCAGTGAATGAAGATCTTCAACTTGGGGATTGCCCGAAGTTAAACCATTCGTTGTAGCAAACCTTCACTATTCGAACATTCGTTAAGTGGGGGATACCTGTATATAGCAAAATATCTCAAAATGTTATTGATGGATTTTGACAAAACTTGGTGGATGAGTTGGGTTGGTGACAAAAACAAGCCGATTAGATTTTGGTTCAGGTCTGAATCTCGATCCGGCCTATCAGTGGGATACAAAACGTAAACTGTTCAGCATGGCGAAGGTATGTGCTCTACCGAGTGCCGTTCTACTTACATAAGGATTTGTACAAGGAAGCCCGATTGGGACAAAATGTGTGGGCTCGACACGGAACTGTGTGGGCATGGATATACAATTGTCTCCATGCACAACTCAAGCCGGGGTCACAAACTAGGGATACCATTCCATACATTAACTACCCTCTGAATGAAAGGCCCTTGCCTTAATTACATCCTAACTCTCTTCTTCACTCTCAATTGCTATGGTCCCTGTTCCCATCAATGTCCATTTTGCTGAAAAACGTTTCCGCACTGTATGTATGTCTGTATGTATGTATGTCTGTATGGTGTTGGCTTAATGGTTTGGGTGGTGGGCTCGGGATCCGAGGATCCTGAATTCAAATCCCGCTCAGCTGTTGAATTAATACCAGGTGGGGTTGACTCTGCCTGTCATCCTTCTGAGGTCGGCAAAATGACTGCCAGCATGCTGGTTTCTGTCGGAGTGGCGATCTGTCCAGGATTGTACCCAATAGCCAAGGAGACTGCTTAAGCAGCACCAACGCTCTGCACAGAGTGTGGTCCCAATGGATGGATATAATATATATATATATATATATATATATATATATATATATATATATATATATATATATATATATATATATACTGTATTTCTTCTTCTTCTTTCGGCTGCTCCCGTTAGGGGTCGCCACAGCGGATCATCCTTATGATCCGCATAGTGATTTGGCACATGTTTTACGCTGGATGCCCTTCCTAACGCAACCCTGGTCGCCTCTTACGACACAGGGATATGGTACACCTATTTTCACCAGGGTATACACCGGCCCAGTGCACTGGTACTCACTTCGCCGACCTCGGAAGGATGACAGGCTGAGTCAACCCCTTGGTGTATTAATTCAGAGGCCCAATGGGGCTTGAACTCAGGACCTTTTGGATCCCAAGCCGCTGCCCTAACCACTGCGCCAACACCAGGCGACATATATATATATATACTGTATGTATGTATATATATAGATATAGATATAGATATAGATATAGATATAGATATAGATATATATATATATATATATATATATATATATATATATATATATATATATATATATATATATATATATATATATATATATACACACGTACGTACGAGGTGTGTTCAAAAAGTATCCAACCTTAATTTTTCATGCGTAAACAAATGAAGCTAGGTAGGCGTGGTTTGGTGCACGTATGCAGGCGATTCTAATTCGTATGCGTGAATATTTTCCCGCCTGCAGAAGATGTCAGTCGCCGACAGACCGCCGATGAGTGAGGAAGTGTAAGTGAGCGCCGTTGGATTTTCGTTTTTGACAAAATGACGGATCACTGTGGTCCCATCTCTAGTGATCGCTGTGTTGAAGAAGTTGGGATCGCTGTTCACAGTCTCCAGCATGTCCTGTGCGATCTCCAAACGGAGTTGCTTCTGCTCGATTGTTAGCAGCTTTGGCACGAACTTCGCTGAGATTCTCCTTAAGCCCAAATCCTCAGTCACAATGGAATGAACCGATCCAATGCTGACGCCTGCCTCGTGTGCAAGTTCTTTGATCGTGATTCAACGATCCTGCATCAGCAGGGTCCTCACTTGGTCAATGACGATCTCATTTCGGGATGCTGAGGGCCTACCAGAACATGCTTCACTTTCCACTGATGTGCGACCATCTTTGAAGCGGTTGTACCACTCTTTTATCTGTGTGGTGCCATTGCTTCGTTCCTGAAGGCCTGTTGAATCTTGCGGATCGTTTCCACTTGGGAATCGCCAAGCTTTACACAAAATTTGATGCAGTAGCGTTGTTCAAGTTTTTCCGTCATTTTGTCAAAAACGAAAATCCGACAGCACTCACTTACACTTCCTCACTCATCGGAGGTCTGTCGGCGACTGACAGCTTCTGCAGGCGAGAAAATATTCATGCATACGAATTAGGATCGCCTACATACGTGCACCAAACCACGCCTCCCTAGCTTCATTTGTTTACGCACGAAAAATTAAGGTTGGATACTTTTTGAACACACCTCGTGTGTGTATATATATATATATATATATATTGTTGTGGATCTCCCGCCCGCCGACGTGCGAACGACCGCGTTTAGCCAATGGCAGCCGTCTCGCCCACCGAACGGACAATCCAGTCACGGCTTTCCGGATCATCGCCGAAAACCAGCCACGGGTGTGTTTTTAACCACACCACAACCTTGTCCGTCCTCTACCCGCGCTACAGGGTCAATCGCCGAATTGTCGATATACCTAATTAATTGAATGGGTAGATTGCCGAGAGATTGTACCTCAACGGGGCCGCTGGGACACGAGCCGCTTAATGCAGCTCGCTCTGTTTGGGATAACCGAGCGGGGTGTTATCGCGAGCCGTTGGACCCGATCGCTTTACCAGCTATTTAAAAACCAACTATATTCCGAGTACAAGATGGCAGCTCAATTAAGGGAAGAGGACGCAATGAACGGGTGACATTTAAACAAGCACATTTATTTACAAACATAAGCACGTAAGCAGTCATGTATCAATGAAGCAATTTGTCAAAGCAATGCATGTAATACAAGCAAGACGAAGAATGGGGGTAGGGACAAGACGCGAGCAAGACAAAGAGCTACAACCGTCTATTTACGATGTACACACTTAACAGTTCTACTTACGGACATGGCGCCACAACGTTCATTCAAAAGAAAAGCAAGGAAAAACCCCAGGACAGACAAGGGGTAGACTGGACCCCTTGGGGTCTTTATAACACGGAGCCGTGTAGACCGCAGAGGCTCCGCGAGACCAGGCTGGCTACCTTCACCTCGCTGGGGCGACCCGCGACGTCCCGTCTCCACGACCCACGGTAAGGCACGGCTCGACAGGCCACGCGCCTCCGCTGCTCTACGCTCTCTCCTCCTTTCCACAACCTCCAACGCCGACGACTCTCTCTCCGTGCAGAGCCAACTCGACAACCCAGAGACGACTGAGAGAGAGAGAGAGAGAGAGACACAGAGCGTGACCCACACAGAGCACGACCTTTCGTTCCGCGTACCCTTTTATCTACACGGTGCTTCACCCCTCCCTTCGCGGCACGCGGAGGGAGAATTCTAGATGTTTTGTTGCTGTTGCCCCCAAGGGGAGGTGTCGCTGGGGCATTGTTCGCCCAAAATGAGGCCCCTCCTTTACATCAACTTTGAACCCTGGCGCGATCTGCCCCTCCCCCGTCCCGGCGCGCAGGAAAGCAAGGAAAGTGGGAAGGGAAATCCCAGGCGTTATCGGAACTTCTCTCTTCGGAGCTGTGGTTCTGCCCGCACTCCGCGGGGGCAACGGGTTTTCCTACCGTTGCCTTTGTTCCCTTTCTTGATGAGTATCCGTGGTGTAGAAGTTATTCGATGTGGAGAGGTTTGTGGTGTGGTTGTTGAAGTAGTGGTGTGGTTGTTGAAATGCGGTTGTGGAGAAGGTGGTTGTGGTTCTTGTTGTGGAGAAGGTGATGCTGGCGTTTGTGGTGGTCGTGAGGGTGATATGGTTGGGTGGTGCTGGTTAAGGTGGTTGTTGTGAAGGTGGCTGTCCGTTGTCTGTTGGGATGTTGGCGGTTGACGAGAAGGTGGTGGTGGTGATCGTGGTAGTTATGGCGGTTGGTCCAAAATAACGATAGCAAAAGAAAAACACTACCTCAAAGATCACAGACCTGATCACACGAATAATCCCATTAGACAACGGTGGGGAAATCTATCTGAACACAGACTTACCGGCATAACTGATCTAAGGACCTGTATGGTGCTCTGAGAATTTTCACAGCCGTAACAATATATGTATATACCATGGTGTCTCTGTGGCTGTCTATCAACTGTATCTTTCTTTGTTCCTTTTGCATGGCCACACATTTTAATTTACAAACTCCAATCTCAGAGTACAAATAAAGCTTTGTGTGTGTGTGTGTGTGTGTGTGTGTGTGTGTGTGTGTGTGTGTGTGTGTGTGTGTGTGTGTGTGTGTGTGTGTGTGTGTGTGTGTGTGTGTGTGTGTGTGTGTGTGTGTGTGTGTGTGTGTTTGTGTGTGTGGGGGGGGGGGTAACATGGGTTATGTGGCTGTGGCCTCACATAGGGGTGTGGGTGGCGGGGCAGGGCACAAATTCTCTATGTAAATGAGTACCGTGTAGCACCACCTTGTGGTGGTGGCAGAGAGTATTACAATTTCGAAATTGCCTTTGGTTACAATGTTACTTTTTGACGTTTCTCTTCCCGTGCAATTACAAATAAATATAAATGTTTTTCCTTTTGTTTAAGGAAAAACAAAAAATACGGTCAGTCCGTCCAAGACGCTGTATGACTACATGTCTATTAATTACATACTGTTTGAACATCAATTGAACCCTGACTTTACACATGTACGTCTATTAATTACGTACTATTAGAATGTACTTTTTGACGCTTTAGACTGATGAGACCCCTTCGACCATTGAATACCCTGTAAGACCCCCCAAGTCCCTTAAGACCCCATGGACCCATAAGACCCCAAGGACCAAAAAGACCCAGATGACCCCAAAGTCCTTGTAAATTCTCAATGTAAATTTGTAACATGTAGCGCCACCTGGGGGTGGTGGCAGAAGATATTACAATTTCCTTTTTTTTACCTGGGCAACCCTGAAGTTAAAACACTCTTCCCATGATTAAATTTATTTTCCCTCTCTTCTCCACCCCTCCCCCAAAAAAAAAACAACTGGAGGGGGCCTGTCAATGTGTGTGACATTTCTAGCAGGAAGGGACATCAGGACGAATCGGGGCAAAGTAGGGGTGGAGTAGGATGTGAGGGCAAAGTAGCGGTGGAGTGGGATGTGAGGGTGGGGTTAAAGCACTCAATGCATGGGTGAATTTTTCTTCTTTTCCTTCTCCTTTGTCAGGTCAGGTTCGATCTGTGACCTGCTACAGGTACCATGTAAACCTGTACTAACCTGTTCCATGGTCGGGTTGTCGGCGACTAAACCGTCTCCCCCACCAGGTTTTCTGGTGAGGAGGGTGTTTGGATATGGACACCCAGCAGGATTAAAAACAAAACCTGTCAAAGGGCGGAGGAGCTCCTTGTGAGCCAACGGCCATCCATATCTAGTGCCCAACTGTGTCTGCGGACGTCCTCCTGCAGTTGGGTTACTTCTTATTAGGAGGTTGGTGGCAGGATTTGCACTCCAGCCACCGTAAAACGCTTCATTCCGCAAAACGCAAAAACGCAAAAAAATCTGAAAACCCACTCCGTGGGAGTACCTCCTGTGCAGCTTCCCTTCGCAGGGCAGCTCACCGGATGATGGGATTGGGGCAAAGCCTTCGGGACCCCCAATCTTTGATAGGAGGGAAACCACGGGGTAACATCCCTGGGTCAGATTGCGGGAGAGTGTGTCGGAGTGGTGCTGAGGTGTCGTCCACCAGACGGCGGTCTCCTTGGGTTAACCTGAGGCGGTCCCTTCGGGTGGGTGCCTGGAATGTCCTATCCCTAAGAGAGGATGATCACCTGTCTCTGTTATCATCTGAGCTCAAGCGTTTGGACATCGGGATTGCAGCTCTCTCTGAGGTTCGGAGACCGGATTGCGGCGAGATAATGGTGGGTGGTTACACCTACTATTGGTCTGGTCGCTCTGATGGTTACCATACCCAAGGAGTTGCTGTAGCTGTGTCCAATAAGCTGACCCCAATGATAATTGAGGTAACACCGGTCAACGAGCGTATTATGAGATTAAGGATTCGTCACTCCTTAGGTGTCATTTCCCTGGTCTCTATTTATGCTCCGACGGAGGCGAGTGATCTTACCGTGAAGGATGCATTCTACGCCACACTCGAGTCTGTGGTTGATCAGTGCCCCAGACGAGATACACTTCTAGTCTTGGGGGATTTCAATGCATCGACTGGAACTGATAGGGATGGTTATGAGGTGTGTGTTGGTCCCCATGGGTCAGGAACTATGAACCAGAATAGCACTAAGTTCCTTGACTTTGCAAGAAGTCATGGACTTAGGGTGGCTGGTTCATGGTTTCAGCGCCCGCAAGCTCATCGCTGGACTTGGTATTCCAACGCTGGCGGTGTGGCAAAGGAGATTGACCATGTCCTCATTGACGGTCGTTGGAGGATGATCCAGAACTGCAGGGTCTACCGGAGTGCTCAGTTCCTCAATACTGACCACAGGCTTGTTGTAGCAACTCTAAAGCTGCACCTTAAATCCTGGAGAATGGTACCATCCCAGCCTAGGCTGGATGTTGCCAAGCTCAGGGATGAGAGAGTAGCTGAGGAGTTTGCGAACAGGCTGAGTGGACACTTGGGGGGTCTGGGTGCTTTGGGGGGTCCTGAAGAGTTGTGGAGCACCTTCAAGACCACCGTCCTTGATGTTGCCGGTGGATGCCTTGGAGTTCACCGCAGGGCAAAGAAGAATTTTGTCTCTCAAGGGACACTGGATACCATTGACCAGAGTCGCAGGGCCAGGCTGAATGGCAGAGCTGAGCTGTTCAGGGAGCTGAGGCGTAAAACTGTACGTGCACTGAGGGTGGACAAGGAGGCCTATGTGCGAGGAATCTGTGAGGGGGTAGAGCATCACCTGTGGACAGGTGATTCTCGTCCCGCTTACAGGGGAATTCGCGCATTACGTTCATCCAAGCCCATCCCTCGGAGCACTGCAGTTCGAGCAGAGAGTGGTAGGCTCTTGACAGAGGAGTCTGAAGTGAAGGCCCGCTGGGCCGGTTACTTTGAGCGGTTGTACCAGGCTGATCCCCCAGCTGTCGAGTTGGACGTCAAGGGTGTTACAATCCCTGTTGCTGACCCTCGAATCAACTGTGGTCCACCATCGCTTGTGGAAACACGGGCTGCGGTGAACCAGTTGAAACGGGGCAAAGCTCCAGGGATCTGTGGCATCCATGCTGAACTTCTCAAGGCTGGTGGAAATGCTGCACTCGCGTCGTTGCATGCAGTTTTGTGCTCTGCCTGGAACACAGGCATCATCCCAACTGACTGGAAGAGGGGCCTTGTTGTCCCTCTCTGGAAAGGGAAGGGTAATCGCCAAGACTGCAACAACTACCGAGGGGTGACGCTGCTCTCAGTGCCGGGCAAGGTCTTTGCTCGGATAATTCTTGATAGGGTTCGCCACCATCTGCTTGAGCACCAGCGTCCAGAGCAGTCAGGCTTTACACCAAAGAGGTCAACGATTGACCGTATCCTTGCTCTTCGTGTCCTCACTGAACGCAGACGAGAGTTTCGGCAGGGGCTGCTTGCAGCCTATGTTGATCTCTGTAAAGCGTTCGATTCAGTGAATCGGGATGTCCTCTGGAGGATTCTTGGTCTTCGTGGGGTGCCACCGAAACTGATCGATCTGATGTCTGAACTCTACTCTGGTACTGAGAGTGCTGTGAAGTGTGGTGGTACCGCCTCTGACTTATTTCCAGTTGTTACTGGAGTTCGTCAGGGATGTGTACTTGCCCCCACACTTTTCAGCACTTGTATGGACTGGATTTTTGGGAGGATGTCGGAGAGATCAAGTTGCGGTGCATCGTTTGGCAATGTCAAGATCTCGGACCTTGATTTTGCAGATGATGCAGTCATCTTTGCGGAGACTTTAGACATCCTCTTGGGGGCCCTCGAGGTGCTGAATGAGGAGTCGGAGCCGTTGGGATTACGGATTTCTTGGGTCAAAACAAAGATCCAGGCTTTCGGTGACATCTTGGATGCTGCTGTCCTGTCTGTGTCTGTTTGTGGTGAGGATGTTGAGGTCGTGGATAGATTCACTTACCTTGGCAGTGATATTCATGTCTCCGCAGGTTGTGAGCCGGAGGTCAATAGACGTCTGGGTCGGGCCTGGGGAGTCATGGATTCACTGGATCATGGGGTGTGGCGCTGCCGGTACCTGTGCGGGAGGACGAAAGTCCGAGTCTTCAGGTCCTTGGTACTTCCAGTCTTGCTCTATGGGTGCGAGACTTGGACTTTGACCAAGGATCTGAGACGGAGACTTAATTCCTTTGGTACCAGGTCTCTTCGGAGAATCCTTGGCTATCGCTGGTCGGATTTTGTGTCCAACGAGCGGTTGCTGAGACTCGGATGAGATTTGTTACCTGCATAGTCCGTGAGCGTCAGCTGCGGCTGTATGGACATGTGGCTCGTTTTCCTGACGCTGATCCTGCTCACCAGATTCTCTCAGCGAGGGAGTCTCATGAGTGGAGGAGGCCAGTGGGCCGACCACGTGCCTCATGGTTGCAGCAGGTTGACCATCATCTCAAGGAGATGGGGATGGGCCTGGCATCTGCCTGGGGGATGGCCAGACGGAGGCCCCTGGAGTACCGGCGGAAAGTGGACGCAGCGACGCGCTGTTCTGGCACATGCTCCCATACCTGACCTGACCTCCTTCTCCTTCTTACCCAAAATTTTTGTCAAAGAGGATGACTAATTGATCCGTCAGCGAAGCGATGGATAGGCTCCACGAGCAATCTATCCCCTTCGTTTAATATCTTAAACATCTCGACCATATCCCCTTGTAATCACCTCTTTCTGTAGTGAATAAAGTCCAGTCTTCCTTCTGCCGTTCCTCATAGCTCAGTCCAGCTGGCTCGGGAATCAATCTACATCATCACTGTGTGCTGGACCCTTTCCACGACAGCTCTATCACTTGTCATACATGGTGGTCAAAACTGAACACAATATTGCAGGTGAGGGCTCAAGGAAATTCCTGCAATGTTAACACTACGTCTTTTGATTTACAAATCATATCCCTCTACGAATACACAATCTGAAACCCTTTCATCTTAACATAGTTATGGCAACCACGAATATACAACGTGATGTTTCAACCGCCCACCTCCCAGGCTCAGTGCGTACACTCTTACTATCATCGAGTCTGGGTGGGGGGGGGGGGGGGGGTTCATTCACCAAGTTTCTTGTGGACAGCTCGCCAAATGGTTTAAACACTGAAGCAAGCACTCGATTCAAAACCGTTAAGGAACGGCTGGCTTGGCAAGCTGGCTAGCTAGCTGCTTGGTACCGAACACACCTCTGGATTTCTGCTCGTCCTCAGCACATCATATTCACGCCACGTTGAGGAAAATAATGTGAACTACACGACGACCAACTATTATTATTACTCATACACAAAATAAAAGAGAAGATTAAAAAAAACAACACTTAATAAACCGGACGATGTGACTCATTTTACGATTCCTTCGGTCGGAGTTCATCGGAAAACTGACAAATTCTTCTTCCCTGAACTCATCCGTCGACGGTGGGTGACCAATGGGATCGCTCGGAAACAGTTGCGTCATCAGGACACGCCCGAGAATAAACGTGGCCAACTCAGACTGCATTCGCATTGGCTTTCGCGTTTTGTCTTGTGAAACAGTCAGCGCGAGGATTGGGCAATCAAAGCACTTCCGGCGCTCTCCCATTGGCTGTTAGAGCTGCACATGCTCAATGCGGTGAAAGCGAATTCCATGCGCTGACGCGCATTCTTAGTTCGTGCTTGACCTATAATTTCCTTTTGGGTAGGTTAAAATGTTAACGTTTCATCTCCCCACAAGATTTTTTTTTTTTTTTTTTAAACCGAGTTCGCTTTCACTTTTAAACAGCTTGACGTCACGGAATACCTGTCCCACGGCAGGTTGGACGGGAAGACGGGCAGCTCGGTTCTCGTAATGCTCGTCCGTCGGATCGGGAGGACCCGAGAGCTTATCCCGAACCCGTTATCCGCATGAAACGTGTAATTGTGGACAGGAATTTCCTCCCGCCTCCTGTAAACTCGCCCCCTCCGCCCCTCCCGCCCCAAAACCCCTCCCGACTCGTTTCTCTTGCATTTCACAGCCTTCTCTCTCTCCTCAGCCTTCTCTCCTCACCTCAGCCTTCTCTCTCTCCTCAGCCTTCTCTCCTCTCCTCAGCCTTCTCTCCTCACCACAGCCTTCTCTCCTCACCACAGCCTTCTCTCTCCTCAGCCTTCTCTCCTCTCCTCAGCCTTCTCTCTCTCCTCAGCCTCTCTCCTCACCACAGCCTCTCTCCTCACCTCAGCCTCTCTCCTCACCTCAGCCTCTCTCCTCACCACAGCCTCTCTCCTCACCACAGCCTCTCTCCTCACCTCAGCCTTCTCTCCTCTCCTCAGCCTTCTCTCCTCTCCTCAGCCTTCTCTCCTCTCCTCAGCCTCTCTCCTCACCACAGCCTCTCTCCTCACCACAGCCTCTCTCCTCACCACAGCCTCTCTCCTCACCACAGCCTCTCTCCTCACCACAGCCTCTCTCCTCACCACAGCCTCTCTCCTCACCTCAGACTCTCTCCTCACCTCAGCCTTCTCTCCTCACCTCAGCCTTCCCTCCTCACCTCAGCCTTCTCTCCTCACCACAGCCTCTCTCCTCACCACAGCCTCTCTCCTCACGTCAGCCTTCTCTCCTCACCACAGCCTCTCTCCTCACCACAGCCTCTCTCCTCACCTCAGCCTCTCACCTCACCTCAGCCTTCTCACCTCACCTCAGCCTTCTCACCTCACCTCAGCCTTCTCCCCTCACCTCAGCCTTCTCCCCTCACCTCAGCCTTCCCTCCTCACCTCAGCCTTCCCTCCTCACCTCAACCTTCTCTCCTCACCTCAGCCTTCTCTCCTCACCTCAGCCTTCTCTCCTCACCACAGCCTCTCTCCTCACCACAGCCTCTCTCCTCACCTCAGCCTCTCTCCTCACCTCAGCCTTCTCTCCTCACCACAGCCTCTCTCCTCACCTCAGCCTTATCTCCTCACCTCAGCCTTCTCTCCTCACCACAGCCTTCCCTCCTCACCTCAGCCTGCCCTCCTCACCTCAGCCTTCCCTCCTCACCTCAGCCTGCCCTCCTCACCTCAGCCTTCCCTCCTCACCTCAGCCTTCCCTCCTCACCTCAACCTTCTCTCCTCACCTCAACCTTCTCTCCTCACCTCAACCTTCTCTCCTCACCTCAGCCTTCTCTCCTCACCTCAGCCTTCTCTCCTCACCTCAGCCTGCTCATCCGTACGTCGGACTTGCCTCCCCGTCCGCGCCTTCCTCTCACCTCGGTGTAACCACCAATGCCGCGTTTTCATTCGCGATTGGCTCGACCAATCGATACGCTCTGATGTTATCGATCGATCGATCCACTCGAATTCCTTGATTTACGCCACACACACCTCGGCTCCCCCGCCGCTCGTAACTCACTTTATCTTCACCTTGTTCCCCTCAGCCTGCCGATGCAGCCGGTGCGCTCGATATGCTGTATCGGTGCGGGTTACGTGGGCGGCCCCTCCTGCAGCGTGATCGCCTACACGTGTCCCGAGATCTCGGTTACTGTGGTGGACGTCAACGGCGACCGGATTCGCGCTTGGAACTCCGCACAGCTGCCCATTTTCGAGGTATAGGTCGCGTCGTGTTGAAACTAGAGCTGTGTAGATCTGGCGGGTAAAACTTTCCGACCGTTCCACTTTTTGGTCACCTCTTCCTGCGTTGTTCAAGGTGACGACGATTGGTGTTTTGTTTGATTTCGATGAGGTGATCTAACGGCTCGTGGAAGATCTTGTACACACACGCGGCGCACCCAGGACGACAGACATTTGCACACGTCGGTGTACTTTTACATTAGTTGTGAAGACCGCAGACGAGGGACAAATGCAGTGTGTACACGGCATATGAGGCTTGCACCCGCTTTTGCAGCATCGTGAGCTTCAGATGGGAACACTAACGAGTAACCAGACAACCCAATGCCTGTACATGAATGGCACGCAAGACAAAGAGCATTGATCGACATCGTTACACCTTTTGTGTGTATTACAAGGACATTATAGACGATACATGGGCTGGCAGGATAGCATAAGAGTTGAGCGGTATGAGTTGCTGGACGTTAGAGATACCAACGGTGTCCTTCGCGAAGAGTAGGCGAGCTGTCGCCGGCACTCTGACTTGCTGCTGGGAAGGCAATAGCAAACCACCGAGCATAACCTTTGCCCAGGAACTGCGTTGACAGCACAGACACCTTGTAAAGAGCAGTGATGATGAATAGACGATGGATAAATACATACATACAGAATATGGGATTTGAACCTCGGTTACCTACATCATGAGTCAGGGGGTCAGATGGGAACATGAACAAGCCAGCCAGTGCACATAGCATTTTTAGCATTTATTTTGTTAAAACTCAATGTCAAACATTCAAAGTTAACCTCCTTTGTGAGCAGTTTCTGATGAGCTTTCTACTCAGGTTATACCATGCCCAAACTTTTTCATTTCTTTGGAAACAGGATGCTATTTAATGTCCAAATATTGTTGCGGGCTGGGTATCGGCGACGAGCGACCGCTAGATGGAGCAGTAGAGTCGGCTCCACCGAACACCCGGAGTTTAGATCGTACCTTTCGAAAAACTCCGACAAGTACGGGTCCCTTACCGGACCGTGAATCGTCAATAATTACACCACGTGGTACAGGGTTATTTGCCAATCTTCAAAATACCTAGAGCTCCACGTGGCGAGTTTACCGAGTATTCACACCTTCGATGGCGCTCGTACGGAACGAGCCGCTAGCGTGCTCGAACCGTGTGCGACCCGAGCGGATGATCACTGAGATCCGTCGGTCCAAATGTCCCTCTTACGGCGGCAACATCGGCCTTGCTAATTCTCCAACACGCGTCACACTAATAGTGGGGCAACTTAGCTAAATATAGCATAACAATTGTGCATTTTGTGAGGAAAGCACCAAATTTGGCACACTCGTAGCCTATCATATTATGAACAGATTTGGATATTGGGCCATCTCAAATTTTTGATGGCAGTGGAAAATGGCTGCCACAGCCATCAGCGGCTGAATTTGAGATGGCCCAAGATCCAAATCTGTTCATAATATGATAGGCTACGAGTGTGCCAAATTTGGTGCTTTCCTCAAAAAATGCACAATTGCTATGCGAAATTGCCCCACTATAAACCAATGGAAGGAAACACAGCAACAAACTGATACATTGAACACATGGGTTTATTCATAATGGGGGGAAGGAGGGAAGCACGTAAGAAGGCAGAGTTATCCGACGAAAGAGATGCACGTATGTAGAGCAAGGCACTGAACAATTTATTACTTACTAGACTGGCGAGACACACACACACACACACACACACACACACACACACACACACACACACACACACACACACACACAAAAGAAACAGTGGCCACAGCCTTTATTGAGCCCTCCAGCTCGGAGGGAATGACGAGCTGAAGACCAGAGCCTGCCTCGGACCTGTCCACCTCGTGTGGTCTTCGAGCTGATTCAAACCGGGCACCAGCAAGAGGCGAGCCGAATCCAGACACCAGCGAGCCGCCTCCCGAGCTCCAGCGGATCCTCACGCGCTTCGCCAGTTTCTCTCGCTCGCACAGATTTTGATGCTTCCGCAGATTCCCTCGCTCCTCCGATGTCTCCGATCTCGATCTCTCTGTCCCTTTTATCGCTCTCGGGCGCGGTCCAAGCGAACCGATTCATGGCCATATTGGGGAATGGAATTCATCCCCGAACGCATTCCGAACACGCCCACATACCAGCGAGCGCGCGGAGAATGTCGGGAGCAGAGGGTTTTCGTTGTTTTATTTGGAGCTGTAGGAGCCGTCGTTGTTGTATTTGGAGCACTAGTAGCCGTCGTTGTATTTGGAGTAGAAATCCTAACTATTAAGGTAACTCACAGCGCATGTACATTTATTCACCCATTAGACTAAGGAAAGGGAGCTATCTATCCACATTCACTTATCGAAATAACTGAGCCATAGGACCTGAATGTTGTGTGCTCATGGCTTCCAGATTCGCAACAATATAGTGTTCATAAATTATTGGATTCGCTAGATATCCCTTATTGTCTGTGTGTGTGTGTGTGTGTGTGTGTGTGTGTGTGTGTGTGTGTGTGTGTGTGTGTGTGTGTGTGTGTGTGTGTGTGTGTGTGTGTGTGTGTGTGTGTGTGTGTCGGCAACGCGAGGCTCCACAGCACAAACCAGCAAACCGATTTCGATGAAACTTGGCGACCAGGTGCCATATGGGCTGGGAATGTGCGCGTTCGAGTTTCGTTGCTAAGCAACCACCTGTTGCTATGCAGCGGCCGAAAAACCGCGTTCACTATTTCTAATACTTGTCCTACAGTTTTGAATGTGGAGAAATGAGACTTGCCATTTTTTGAGATGATCCAAGTACTCTGGAGAGCACACAGTTGCTGGCATGCTGGTATAACCACCAGATCATGATTTTTCTTTTTACACTTTCCATTGCCATCGTCATTTGATCTTTTTCAACGTATTGTAACGGTGGACTCGAGATCAAATCCTCCACCTGGACAGATCACTAATTTAACCGCGGCGGTCTGCTGGGAAAGTCGAACAGATCTTTTCTTCAGTTTTTGACTTGCCGAAACTCTAAATAGATCTGTCACCGTTTGATTTATGATCCCAAATCACGAACCAACACTTCAAGGATGGCAACGGCTTTAATTAGAAGGGCACTCAGTAGAGCGCATACTTCTGCCACGCAAGGCCTAATCCAGTAGAACAGATCGGGCCCAATTAATTTTTAAAATGCAGTCAACCCCCGCTTCATCGCGGTTCACCTATCACGCCCCCGGTTCATCGCGGGTTTTCCCTCGGAACATAACTAATTTTTTCTGCGGATTCCCCCGGTACATCGCGGTAATAATATATAAAATATCAATTATTTAAGCAATAAATTATAACGCGTGGTGCTCGACCAGTCACACAACGAACGAGACAAAGTTTCACTTGTGAACTTCGAATATTTTCTACGTTTTTTCTCCAAGCCCCACGATGCCGCCCAAACTCCCTGCACGTTCTAAGGCTTCTGGCAAGGAACCGAAGCGCCAGAGGAAGGTCCTGGGACGTTCCAGGAGAAGGTTAAGGTAAAGGTGCTTGATAATTGCTTCGGGAAGGAAAAAGATTTTCCGCGGTGGACGAGCACTGCTCATACCCAGCACCTCAAAACCGACCAGACCAGACGAGTCGATCTCCGGCACCTCAAACCCAATCACTGCCAAACTGACCAGACCAGACTAGTCGATTTTTTGGGGGGGAGGCGTCCATTCATCGCGGATTTTCACTTAACGTGAGGACGTTTGAAACGTAACCCCCGCGAGAAACGGGGGATTACTGTACCACGTTATATTGTTGTGGGCCGGGGTTCGGTGGTGATAAACGACCACTTGGTGGAGCAGTAGAGCCCTCTCCCACCGAACACCCAGAATTTAGGTCGTGACTCTCGGAAAAGTCCGAAAGGTCACGGGTCACTTAAAGGACCGTGGTCGCCAATATTTTGACAGCGTGAGGTAGGGTCCATTTGTCTATTCCAATTTACCTAAGTACTCACGCCGTCTCGCGACCGGGGAAACCACACCCTCGGCCGACTCTGTCCAAACCGAGTCGCATGTACCGACTCAGGTCCGGCGTACCGAGCGGGAGTTACCAGAGCCGCGCTGGTCCCAATGACAACTTACCGGCCCAAACGGCCTCACTAATTCTCAATACGCACCGTGCTGGGCCAATGGTAGAAACGACAGGCAACGAACTGGAACATTTAACAGATATTTATTTACAATAAGCCGGTAGGCGACAAGGGATCCGCTAGGATCGAAGTGCTGGATACGATGCTTTTCATTCTGACCGATCCACCGACGAAGATTCATTGCCAAAACATATTGGTTCACATACAATTGTTCCTCTGCCTGGCAATATTTTTCCTATTGCGTATTTTGCCAACTGACACTCCTCATAAAAAATGACGGGAAATAGACACCCGATTTTTGAAGGACTACCATTTGAAAAATATAACCTAAATCAAAAATCGGCTCGAGTAAAATTTTCTAAATATCTCGAAGTGTTTAATTCTGAAGTCTCCTTTCTCCACATTCAAAACTGTAGGACAAGTATTGAAAATAGTGAACGCGGTTTTTCATCCGCTGCATAGCAACGGGTGGTTGCTTAGCAACGAAACTCAAACGCGCACCCTCCCAGCCCATATGGCACCTGGTCGCCAAGTTTCATCAAAATCAGTTTGCTGGTTTGTGCTGTGGAGCCTCACGTTACACACACACACACACACACACACACACACACACACACACACACACACACACACACACACACACACACACACACACACACACACGTGGAAAACCCGATAAATTTCTCTCAATGCTCTTGTTTGACCACCTCCTGAGTCACACATTATTTTTCATAAGCCACACCCACTTTCCTACGCCACTCCCACTTTTCATCAACCACGTCCACTTTCCCAAAGCTCCGCCCACTTTCCTAAACCTCTCATAAAAAATGACGGTAAATAGACACCCTATTTTTGAAGGACTGCCATTTGAAAAATAAAACCTCAATCAAAAATCGGCTCGAGTAAAATTTTCTAAATATCTCGAAGTGTTTAATTCCGAAGTCTCATTTCTCCACATTCAAAACTGTAGGACAAGTATTGAAAATAGTGAACACGGTTTTTCGGCTGCTGCATAGCAACGGGTGGTTGCTTAGCAACGAAACTCAAACGCGCACCCTCCCAGCTCATGTGGCACCTGGTCGCCAAGTTTCATCGAAATCGGTTTGCTGGTTTGTGCTGTGGAGCCTCGCGTTGCACACACACAAACACACACACAGACAGACGGAAAACCCGACAATAAGGGATATCTAGCGAATCTAATAATAAGACAGTGCAGACTTAATCACGAATATCAGGCAGGCAATGTACAATGAGCAAAAGCACTTAACAATTCTACTTATCAGACTGGTCACACACACACACACACACACACACACACACACACACACACACACACACACACACACACACACACACACACACACACACACGAAATGGATCCCGTGGGGGTCTTTATTCAGTCCCTCAGCCCAGGAGAGAAAGGTGAGCTGGGTACCAGGAACTTGTCGGGTACCTCTCCGCCCCGTGCGGTCACACCGTACTTCAACCACCACGGTGGGACTCGAACCCACATTCCGAAATCCAGGGGCTCATGACCCTGGCTGCTCGGCCTCCACCACCACGATGATTCACCGCGAAGGACCGCAGACGAAAAGCCACCACGACCGCAGACGAAAAGCCACCACGACCGCAGACAAAAAGCCAACACGACCGCAGAAGAAAAGCCACCACGACCGCAGAAGAAAAGCCACCACGACCGCAGAAGAAAAGCCACCACGACCGCAGATGAAAAGCCACCACGACCGCAGACGAAAAGCCACCACGACCGCAGACGAAAAGCCACCACGACCGCAGACGAAAAGCCACCACGACCGCAGACCAAAAGCCACCACGACCGCAGACCAAAAGCCACCACGACCGCAGACCAAAAGCCACCACGACCGCAGACCAAAAGCCACCACGACCGCAGACCAAAAGCCACCACGACCGCAGACCAAAAGCCACCACGACCGCAGACCAAACGCCACCACGACCGCAGACCAAAAGCCACCACGACCGCAGACCAAAAGCCACCACGACCGCAGACCAAAAGCCACCACGACCGCAGACCAAAAGCCACCACGACCGCAGACCAAAAGCCACCAAGACCAAGCCAATTGCCACCATGACTGCCGTACATTGGTTCCGACAACCACTCTACTCTTCTTGCCAGGTCCGAGGGATTTCTTCCCCTCTCACTCGCCTCCTGATTGGACGAGGGTTTGTCGGCCGATCAGTGGCCTTCCCTCATTGGTCGGGGCACCTCAGCCCTGCTCGCCCTTCGTTCATTGGCTGGAGGAAACGCTCCATGCCCTTCCTCGGAGCGGAGCCTCGATCTGAAGCGAATGGAGGCTCCGCCCATACCTTCAGCCAAAACCACGTGGGCAATGGAGTCGATGGTGTGGAGAGGTGGAGGGGGTTTGTTGTAAAAAAAAAACACTAACTATAAAGAAACTTCGCAGCACACACATGTAATTCCCGTTAGACATAGGAGGTGGGGCCCTAACTATAAACACATACTTATCGAAATAACTGAACTGCGGGGGCTGCTGTCTGTGTGCAAATTGCTTACAGATTCGTAACAATATATCGTTTGTGGCCCCAACTCTCAATGGTGAAGAATCACTTCTCTTATCTATTAATTAAATTTAAAAAAATTCTCGTATCCGGATCACGATTTTGATCTTCACCAATATCGGATCAATTTATCCTTGTGACACGCTCAACGTGTCCACGAAATTTCATCCAAATCCGTCCACAACTTTTTGAGATATCTTGCACACAATAAACAGACAGATAGGGGTGAAATCATAACCTCCGTCTACCAAATTGATTAAAAGGGAACAGGGAGAACGACAAGGAGAAATGCATGCGTATCACAATTATTCACTTTCTACAATTTCTATCCCACGTGCCCACAAACTTTGACGGCTTATCACGTTACCTTATCTCTCTCACACAACAGATATTCATACAGGGCTAAGTCACAAGATACAAAAGAGAAACCTTGTCCCCACGCAATGCCTGCTCGGATGAGAAGAGCCGGTTTAGCAGGCGTGCCCAGCTTTGTGGTCTCATGGGTCTGTGCGCTTTTTACCCCTCAGCCCGAATTGGGCTAAGGGGTATTGTCGTCACAGGTGTTGTCCGGGCGTCCGTCTGTCAACTTTTGGTTTCCGTCAATTTCGAGGAGAACGCCTTGTCCGATTAAATCCATTTTTACTGGTTGTGTTGGGGTTGAGTAGAGGAAGGTTCCTTTCGAAAATGGGCGCGCTGCGATTTTCAATGTGGCCTCCATGGCAGCCATATTGAAATAGGTTTCCGTCAATTTTGAGGAGAACGCCTTGCCCGATTAAATCCATTTTGCAGGGTGTGTTGGGGTTGAGTAGAGGAAGGTTCCTTTCGAAAATGGGCACGCTGCAATTTTCAATGTGGCCTCCATGGCAGCCATCTTGAAATTGGTTTCCGTCGAATTCCAGGAGAACGCCTTGTCCGATTAAATCCATTTTTGCAGAGTATGTTGGGGTTGAGTAGGGGAAGGTTCCTTTTGAAAATGGGCACGCTGCGATTTTCAATGTGGCCTCCATGGCAGCCATCTTGAAATTGGTTTCCGTCGATTTAGAGAACGCCTTGTCCGATTGAATCCATTTTTGCAGGGTGTGTTGGGGTTCAGTAGAAGAAGGTTCCTTTCGAAAATGGGCGCGCTGCGATTTTCAATGTGGCCTCCATGGCAGCCATCTTGAAATTGGTTTCCATCGATTTTGAGAAGGCCTTGTCCGATTGAATCCATTTTTGCGGGGTATATTGGGGTTGAGTAGAGGAAGGTTCCTTTCGAAAATGGGCGCACTGCGATTTTCAATGTTGCCTCCATGGCAGCCATCTTGAAATTGGTTTCCGTCAATTTCAAGGAGAATGCCTTGTCCGATTAAATCCATTTTTGCAGAGTGTTTTGGGGTTGAGTCGGGGAAGGTTCCTTTCGAAAATGGGCGCGCTGCGATTTTCAATGCGGCCTCCATGGCAGCCATCTTGAAATTGGCTTCCGTCGATTTCGAGGAGAACGCCTTGTCCGATTAAATCAATTTTTGCAGTGTGTGTTGGGGCTGGGTAGAGGAAGATTCCTTTCGATAATGAGCACAATTTGATTCTCGGCTGGGTCACCAGGGGGCCAAAACTGAAAACCTAGAAATGGCTATTTCTCCTGAACGAATGGCTGGATCATCGCCAAATTTTTATCACAGGTATATCTGATGAGGATACATGATGTATAACCCCGGTTTTTGATTTGACCTACTTTTCAAGGTTACAGAGGTCAAAGTTCATACTTCGGTGTTCGGGCGTCCGTCAACTTTTGGTTTCCGTCAATTTCGAGGAGAATGCCTTGTCCGATTAAATCCATTTTTGCACGGTATGTTGGGGTTGAGTAGAGGAAGGTACCTTTCGAAAATGGGCGCGCTGCGATTTTCAATGTGGCCTCCATGGCAGCCATCTTGAAATTGGTTTCCGTCGATTTCGAGGAGAACGCCTTGTCCAATTAAATCCATTTTTGCAGGGTGTGTTGGGGTTGAGTAGAGGAAGGTTCCTTTCGAAAATGGGCACGCTGCGGTTTTCAGTGTGGCCGCCACGGCAGTCGTCTTGAAATTGGTTTTCGTCAATTTCGAGAACGGCTTGAATTGTCCGATTAAATGCATTTTTGCAGTGTGTGTGATGGAGTTGAGTAGAGGAAGGTTCCTTTCAAAAATGGGCACGCTGTGATTTTCACTAGCCGCCACGGTAGTCATCTTGAAGTCTTATTGAATTTCGATATGACGTCCAACGTGCTCTACCTGACTGCATCATCTTGATATCACTGCTTCCTTTTACAATGTATGGGCTGAGGGGTTACGCCTGCTTTGCGGAGCTATTTTTTTATTCAGCACTGCTGAACCCCTTCTCGCTCCTGCTCCCTGAGCTTCTCGGTGCAGACTCTCTCGAGCTGCTCGTCCCGAACTCTCCGAGCTCCTCTCCTTCTGACTGCTATGGACTCACTCGCTCTTCCATTCTCAACTCAACACAACAAACTTAACTCACTGAGCTCCAGTGAACTGTTTCCACCCCGAGGCTATTCCTACCTCGGGACTGTGTGGCGATTGGTTCTCCTCTGGCCCCTTGAGCCTCACGCCACGATCACCGTTCTGAGCAGTTTTCAGGCGGTCTTGGCAGTTCTTCCTGTCATTCTCTGATTGAGTTTTGATTCATCACCATTGAGCAGATGTTGATGAAATGTGGTAACCAGTAGTGGTGTTTGTATGTGCCATCTGTCAAGCTTGGAAGGGTTCGGTGGTCATGCCTGGAAGAACTGCTTGTTCTTTTACAGCACAAAGAAGACTTTGCAGCATGAGGATACACTAACACATTCTTTGCAGAGAGTCTGCAAATTCTGCATTCATCTTTCCATGATTGTGTTTCTCTCATGGCTGTTGACTTAATTTCCACCCAATTCCTTCATCCGTACACTACCAAACATCCATTACTAAAAGGAGCGGCGTCTGTCCATGTGTCATGCTTTCATGTAAAGGGTTACTGTTATCGTACAATAATACAAACGGTATTGTTGGAAACCTAATAATTTATTTACTTGGAACAAAAATTTCAAAGTAGCAAAACATCATGTTTGTTTAATCAATAAAAATGCCTTTTTAGCAGGACTTGGAGCTTGAAGGTTCATTGCACCTGAGATTTAAAAAACATTTTTTGATGTGATATTGATTTGTAAGTCACAAAGAACTGAACATGGTTTTTAATTGTAATAATTTCTTGAGGTGTTAAAGTTTTAAAAATAAAAATAAAAAGCCAACCTGGCTGGTACCGCCCCTAAATACTCCAGCAAAACCTCCATGGTCATTGCGTAATTTGTGCGATGACATCACCAGAACTATCATCTCAGCTGGACGCACAACAAACCCACCTTGTGCAGGATCAATACACAGATTTTGTGAACCACACAAAGAATAATGGCCGCACAACTCGTTTCAGATGTCAGAAAGTGAATTTGACAATTTTCCGATCAAGAATCCCGAGATTACGACGACAGTCGAAATTATGATGAAGAAAGTGCTGTCAGACCATACATGTATGAACCCGAGGTAGAAATTGAGGATGAACATCATTCATGAATCAGCCGGTGTTCACAACAATCGGGACGACATTGAAGAAAGCCTCAGCAAAAACAACTGGTAAGTGGTAAATCGTAGAGCTAGAATGTGGTAAATGTGGAGTTTAGTGGTATTTTGATGTAACGCTTCTCTGTAATTCTTGTAGTAATGAGAAATGGGCTCAATTTTTAGCTCGCCTGTTCGAAGAACAGAGAGCTATAGCGATAACCCCCGGCGTGAGCGTCAGCGTGAGCGTGAAAATGTTAAATTTTTTGCATTACGGAAAAACTCCTCGAAGGATTTCGACGAAACTTGGTGGGGGGGGGGGGTAAGGTATGGTCCAAGGATCATGCCATTAGATTTTGGACTTGGTCCACCCCCAAAAAAAAAATTGGTCGAGAATTTTTTTTTGCCTTTCTGCATGTTTTAAGTGATTTCCAACCCCCCCCCAAAAAAAAATTGTTAGAGAAAAAAAACTTTTTTTTTTGCATTTCTACATGTTTTAAGTGATTTCCAACCCCCCACCCCCCCAAAAAGAATTTTAGAGAAAAAAAAATTTTTTTTTTTGCATTTCTACATGTTTTAAGTGATTTCCAACCCCCACCCCCCACCCCCCAAAGAAAAGTTAGAGAATTTTTTTTTTTTTTTGCATTTCTACATGTTTTAAGTGATTTCCAACCCCCCCCAAAAAATGTTGGAGAAAAGAACTATAACTCTGTCAGCACTGTTGACATAATATTTAATGAATAAGATATAAGGTTCACTTGAGTGACCCAGCAGTATTGGTGGCGGAGGTTTTGCACTCTCCCGAGTGCTCTCCTTCTAGTTTCCTTTCTAATGTTTTTATCTACCACACTTTTTTATACGCCCGATATATATATATATATATATATATATATATATATATATATATATATATAATATATTTCTTCTTCTTCTTCTTTCGGCTGCTCCCGTTAGGGGTCGCCACAGCGGATCATCCATTATGATCCGCATAGTGATTTGGCACATGTTTTACGCCGGATGCCCTTCCTGACGCAACCCTGGTCGCCTCTTACGACACAGGGATATGGTACACCTATTTTAACCGGGGTATACACCGGCCCAGTATACTGGTACTCATTTCGCCGACCTCGGAAGGATGGCAGGCTGAGTCAACCCCCTGGTGTATTAATTCAGTGGCTCAACGGGGCTTGAATTCAGGACCTCTTGGATCCCAAGCCGCTGCCCTAACCACTGCGCCAACACCAGGCTATATATAATATATTTATATATATATATATATATATATATATATAATATTTATATATATATTATATTTATATATATATATATATATATATTATATTTATATATATATATATATATATATTATATTTATATATATATATATATATATATATATATATATATATATATATATATATATATATATATATATATATATATATATATATCGGGGCGTATTATGTGATACCGGTCGTCCATCCGTCTGTCTGTCTGTCCGTTCCTGTCCGCACTCTAACTCCCAAAGTTTTCAACTTTCACGTTTCATATTTGGTACATAGGTACAGACTGTGGAGACGGTGTGTAGCGACATACGTTCGTCATCTAAAGTGGTTGCCATGGCAACCAGGATGCTGTTTTCCATGTAGTAGCACAATTCTGTATATACCTTCTTGATCAGGCGAATATTGTGCTCACTTGCGCTCTTGTTACTGATTACAATATACAAATACATATATTGCTTTATAATTATACTTCACTGCAATGCTTTATAAAAAATATTAATTGTTAGACTCATCTTTTAAAAACGATAAATGTATAAACAGGCGAGCATTGGGTGGCTTTGACACCAACTCTGGTATTCTCAAATGAGCAACCTCTGCCAGGCCACCCCATATATAATCAAACACATTATGGAAGACTGTTCAACCCTGGCTCCACGAAGGCAAGCAGACAACGTCTTGGATTTTTTTTTTTTTGTATACCTTGGTCGAGGCTCGTATGAGAGCAAACACACAACTCGCAGCAAGGAGGCATGAGACAAGAGGGGTGGGAGTGGAAGGGACAAAACATTGGGGAACAGACACATTAGGTGAACTGTGG
Source organism: Eptatretus burgeri (assembly GCF_056783735.1). NCBI lineage: Eukaryota > Metazoa > Chordata > Myxini > Myxiniformes > Myxinidae > Eptatretus > Eptatretus burgeri. The sequence continues at coordinate 11,145,489 of NC_140978.1, forward strand.
AAGGGAGAGGGATGGGGATGGGACGGGGAACATGGTGAAGAGAAGATGGACATTACAGGGACTTTCAGGAAGGAAAGCAGGAGAATTGAAGGAAGTGGGCTTGGGTGGATTATCGGGGGTAGAAAAGATCGAGGATTTGGATGGGGGAAGATAAGAGGTGGTGGTGAACAGCTGTTTTGAAAGCCTGGAGGGAAGAATGGGAAAGAATAGAGTGAGGAAGTTTATTCCAAAGGCGGGAAAAAAGAGGAATGAAAGAGTGAAGATGAGCAGTGATTCGTGATTTTGGTAGTTTTACCAGAAGGGGGTTGTTGGCGGACCTTGAGCGCCCTGTGGAAATGTGGTGGGGACAAATCGCAGAGAGAGCAGGGGGGCAAGGCTGGAGAGGAGTCGGTAGAAGACAGAAAGACCACTGACCAACCTGCGGTGATTGAGTGAGAGGCCCAAAGAGGATGTGAGTGATCTTTGGGTCGCTCCTGGAAGTTTGATTGGCTATCTCCGTCCATGGACTTGTTCGAGCAGAACTGACCGGGGCTAATCAACAACAGCGTGTTAGAAGGGGTCCTTTTTCATGTTTCACTTCATTTTACATCCTCATTTTGACACGCAGATAGACATGCAATATGTTTGTGAATTGCAACAGGCTGTCCTTTGATTAAACCCATCAGCAAAGCATCATGTCTTACATGCAAATATACTGAAACGCAAAATAAATTTACCACTTGTTTGAAATGTAATAAAATTGTCACAGTTCAAAATAAAACAAACCAACAATTGCTAATTGAAACATTGGCATTTTATTGATGACATGTCAAGTTTTTGACCAAGATACACTATCTCATAAGTTTGTTCTACAGTACAGAACAGCACAGGGTGCAATGTCAGTCCCCTTTCAATAGCATGTGTGGCCACCATTGTTTTGGATACAGGCAGTGCACCGGCGGCGCATACTGCCTACCAGTCTTTGGATGGATTGCTGCTGGATTCTGTCCCACTCAGTCCTCAATGTCTGAAGCCATCTGACTGAGGACCATCTGCCTGTCCTGCCTTGCAGTGGTGACTCTTGGCCTCCCTGATCGAGGTCTGTCATGTGCAGAGTTGTGGAGGGTGTCTCTGTCCACCAGGGCCGATATCGTCTGGTGTGAACAGCCAAGGCGACGTGCCACCCCACGGTAGCTCAATCCGCCTTGCAGTATGCCCAAGGCACACTGTCGTTGATCCCTTGACAATCGTGGCATGTTGATTGAAATGCCCATTTTGCACTGGCCTTTTTAAAGCCAATATCAAGACATCACGTGCAGCTCATTAAAATCATCCCTTACCTCTTGGCTAATCACTGACAGTCAAAAGGGCTGTTCAACAGCTGTGCTATGAAGTGACCAGTGAAGGTTCAAGTGACCATCCGTGACCGTTTTGTCTGACAGTGAGGACACTAGTGTCCACAAATAAGTTCACACATTTACTACACGCAGTGTTATTGTTGATATTTGAAGGTTTAAAAGGTGGTAAGTTTCTTTTGCGTTTCAGTATATAAGTGTGTTCGGTCGACTCCATTACTTTGTGATGGTCAAACCTATATTTTATGATGAAATTGTATGAGTACAGTATTAAAATACCTTTACTTAGCTATCATCATTATATGGTATTGTGTCTGTTTTTTTTTTTTTTTTTCTTGGATTCTGCTTTTGGTTTTCTGTACAATCTCTAGTTGGAGTGGTGATGGTGTAACCATGCCAGAACAAGTTCACAGGTTCAAACAACAAGAATGCATGTCTTCTGTTTCTGAACCTTTCATGATTCTATTGTCTCCTCTCAATTCATTTTCTTTTGTATTAAAAGCCTCTCTCTTTTTTAACGTTTGCGATTTAAAAAAAATTCTTAGCTACAGGATATTCGTTTTTGGCCGAGCACTCTGGAATTACTTCAAGTTAGAATCCCCCAAGTTGATTTTCTTCTTTCTTCTTTCCCAACATTTTCCTCTTGGCTTTTGTTGGATGATTATATATGCTTGTGGAGATCTCCTTTGAGGGTGAACAGGCTCCTGCAGTATCTGTGGTAGAATGCACCATCTGGAAATTGTCTTTATCAGGTATTTTGTGTAATTGGTAATATACCTGCACGCTTGCTCACCTCGCCAACATTTTTGAGCATTTGCCATGGCTCCACTGTTTGAGAACATTCCAGTTTGGTCTTATCACCAAAGTGAAATTATGTATTGTGAATCTTTTCTTGGACGAACCAAACGCATTGGTTCAAAGCTTAACAGCATTTGATTTTCGGGTTTTTCTTCTCTACTCAGGATTGTAAGTTCTTGCAATGAATATTTTTGGCAGCATGTGGCAGCTCTCTTGCTTCAAAGCTGATTCGATCAAAAATTCATTATAAATTGAATTTCTGCAAAATTATACTGACAGGGAGGGTGTATTTATTACAACTACACTCATGTCTTTACATGTTATGGTTTAGTAATCACCATCAGAGAGAGTGAACTGCAGTGATGCCAGACCGTCATCTTCCTGTAATCATTATGCATTTGTATCTCCAGCCAGGCCTCCAGGAGGTGGTCGAATCATGCCGTGGGAGGAACCTCTTCTTCTCCACAGACATTGACGGAGCCATTAAGAAGGCAGATCTCATCTTCATTTCGGTGAGTTTGAGTGCTTTGGAATCTGATCTGTTTCCTCACTAAGATGAGGGTTAACATACAGTCTATGTGGGTACAATTTCACGTTTGCTTTCATTGACAAAATATAAAGTAACATGTGTGAATTAATGATTTTTGAGGGATTTTGTCATTCTAGTATTGGTAACAGGTCGGGTTCAAGGAGCATGTGCTGTAGCAGCGCGTCGCTGCGTCCACTTTCCGCAACTCCAGGAGCTTCTGTCTGGCCATCCCCCAGGCAGATGCCTGGCCCAACACCATCTCAAATCGCTGATAGAATCTGGTGAGCAGGATCAGTGTCAGGAAAACCAGCCACATGTCCAAACAGCTGCAGCTGATGCTCACGGACTATGCAGGTAACAAATCTCATCTGAGTCTCTCAGCAACTGCTCGCTGGACACAAGGTTTGACCAGCGATAGCTAAGGATTCTTCAAAGAGACGTGGTACCGAAGGAGTTAAGTCTCCGTCTCAGATCCTTGGGCAGAGTCCAGGTCTCACATCTGCAGAGCAACACTGTAAGGACCAAGGAATTAATGACTCAGACTTTTATCGTCCTGCATAGGTACCAACAGCACCACACCCCATGATCCAGTGAATTCATGACTCCCCAAGCCCAACCCGGACATCTCTCGACCTCTGGCTCACAGTCAGCAGAGACACGAATGTCACTGCCAAGGTAAGTGAATCACTCCTTGACCTCAACATCTTCACCCCACAGGTACAGACAAGATAACAGCATCCAAGATGTCATTTGAAAGCCTCTTAGTTTTGACCCAGGAAACTCATAATACCAGCAGCTCCGACTCCTCATTCAGCACGTTGAGGGCCCCTGTAAGGATATCCAGTGTCTCCGCAAAGATGACTGCATCACCTGCAAAATCAAGGTCAGAGATCTTGACATTCCCAAAAGATGTACCGCAGCTTGAACTCTCCGACATCCTCCCCAGAATCCAGTCCAGACAAGCGCTGAAAACGTAGGGGGCCAGTGGACACCCCTGAAGAACTCCAGTAACAGCTAGAAATAAGTTGGTGATGGAATCACCACATCTCACAGTACTCTCTGTACCAGAGTATAGTTCAGAAATCAGATTGATCAGTGTTGGTGGCACCCCACAAAGACCGAGAACCCTCAAGAGGGTATCCAAATTCACTAGAATCGAATGCTTTGTGGAGATCAACACCAGCTGCGAGCAGCTCCTGCTGAAACTCATCTGCATTCGGTGAGGACCCCGAAGAGCAAAGACATGGTCAATCGTTGACCTCTTTGGTATAAAGCCTGACTGCACTGGGTACTGATATTCAAACAGATGGTGGCGAACCCGATCAATAATTATCCAAGCAAAGACCTTGCCCGGCACTGAGAGTAGCGTTACCCCTCGGTCGTTGTTGCAGTCCTGGCGTTCACCCTTCCCATTCCAAAGAGGGACAACAAGGCCCCTTTTCCAGTCATTTGGGATGATGCCTGTGCTCCAAACAGAGCACAGAAATGCATGCAATGACACGAGTACAGCATTTCCACCAGTCTTGAGAAGTTCAGCATGGATGCCACAGATCCCAGGAGGCTTTACCCCATTTCAACTGGTTCACCACAGCCTGTTTCCACAAACAAAGGCAGTTCATAGCAAGGTCAAGGATGAGAGGTAGCTGAAGAGTTTGCGAACAGATTTAGTGGAGATATAGGGGGTCTGGGTGCTTTGGGGGATCCTGAAGAGTTGTGGAGTGCCTTCAAGACCACCATCCTTGATATTGCCGGAAGATGTCTTGGAACTTACCGAAGGGCGAAGAATAATTTTGTCTTTCAAGGGGACACTGGATACCATTGACCAGAGTCACAGGGCCAGGCTGAATGGCAGAGCTGAGCTGTTCAGGGAGTTGAGGCGTAAAACTGGACGTGCACTAAGGGTGGACAAGGATGCCTATGTGCGAGGATTCTGTGAAGGGGTAGAGCATCACCTGTGGTCAAGTGATTCTCGTCCTGCTTCCGGGGAATTTGCGCATTGCGTTCATCCAAGCCCATCCCTCGGTGTACTGCAGTTAGAGCAGAGGGTGGTGGGCTCTTGACAGAGGAGTCTGAAGTGAAGGCCCACTGGGCCGGTTACTTTGAGCAGCTGTACTAGGCTGATCCACCTGCTGTCGAGTTGGATGTCAGGGGTGTTACAATCCTTATTGCTGAACCTCCGATCAACTGTGGTCTACCTTCGTTTGTGGAAACACAGGCTGCGGTGAACCGGTTGAAATGAGGTAAATCTCCTGGGATCTGTGGCATCCATGCTGAACTTCTCAAGGCTGGTGGAAATGCTGTACTCGTGCATGCAGTTTTGTGCTCTGCTGGAACACAGGCATCATCCCAACTGATTGGAAGAGGGGCCTTGTTGTCCCTCTCTGGAAAGGGAAGGGTGATCGCCAAGACTGCAACAACTACCGAGGGGTGACGCTGCTCTCAATGCCGGGCAAGGTCTTTGCTCGGATAATTCTTAAAACGATTTGCCACCATCTGCTTGAACACCAGCGACCAACGTACTCAGGCTTTACACCAAAGAGGTCAACGATTGACCGTATCCTTGCTCTTCGGGTCCTCACCAAACGCAGACGAGAGTTTCGGCAGAGGCTGCTTGCAGCCTATGTTGATCTCTGTAAAGCGCTTGATTCGGTGAATCGGGATGCCCTCTGGAGGATTCTTGGTCTTCATGGGATGCCACCAAAACTGATCAATCTGTTGTCTGAACTGTACTCTGGTACTGAGAGTGCTGTGCGATGTGGTGATACCATCTCTGACTTATTTCCAGTTGTTACTGGAGTTTGTCAGGGGTGTGTACTGGCCCCCACACTTTTCAGTACTTGTATGGACTGGATTCTGGGGAGGATGTTGGAGAGATCAAGCTGTGATGCATCGTTTGGGAATGTCAAGATCTCTGCCCTTGATTTCGCAGATAATGCAGTCATTTTTGCGGAGACTTCAGATATCCTTTCCGGGACCTCGAGGTGCTGAATGAGGAGTTGGAGCAACTGGGATTATGGGTTTCCTGGGTCAAAACTAAGATCCAGGTTTTCAATGACATCTTGGATGCTGCTCTCCTGTCTGTACCTGTTTGTGGTGAGGATGTTGAGGTCAAGGAGAGATTCATTTAACTTGGCAGTGATATTCATACATCTGCTGGCTGTGAGCCAGAGGTCAACAGACGTCTGGGTCGGGCCTGGGGAGTCATGGATTCACTGTATCATGGGGTGGTGTGGTGCTGCCGGTACCTGTGCGGGAGGACGAAAGTCTGAGTCTTCAGGTCCTTCATGCTACCAGTCTTGCTCTGTGGATGTGTGACTTGGACTCTGATCTGGGATCTGAGACAGAGACTTAATTCCTTTGGTACTTGGTCTCTTAGGAGAATCCTTGGCTATTGCTGGTCGGACTTTGTGTCCAATGAGCGGTTGCTGAGAGAGACTCAAGTGAGATTTGTTACCTGCATAGTTTGTGAGTGTCAGCTGCAGCTGTATGGACAAGTGGCTCATTTTCCTGACGCTGATCCTGCTCACGAGATTCTCTCAGCGAGGGAGTCTCGTGAGTGGAGGAGGCCAATGGGCCGACCACATGCCTCGTGGTTGCAGCAGGTTGATCAGCATCTCAAGGAGTTGGGGATGGGCCAGGCATCTGCCTGGGGGATGGCCAGAGTCCCCTGGAGTACCGGCGGAAAGTGGACGCAGCGACTCACTGCACCAGTGCATGCTCCTATACTTGACCTGACCCAGACCCCCCAAATCACCACTCAGCCTGTTTGCAAACCCCTCAGCTACCCTTTCATCCTTGAGCTTTCCAACATCCGGCCGAGGCTGGAATGGATTTCATCTGCAACTTCAGAGTTGCTACAACAAGCCTGTGGTCAGTATTTATGAACAGAACTCCGGGGGACGCTGCAGTTCTAAATCATCCTTCAATGATCAACGAGCACATCGTCACCCTCCTTTGCCACAACACCAACGTTGGAATACAAAGTCCAGCGATGAGCCTGTGGCTGCTGAAACCATGAACCAGCCACACTAAGTCCTCAACTTCTTTCAAAGTCAAGGACCTTGGTGCTATTCTGGTTCACAGTTCCAGACCCATAGGGAAAAACACGTCTCATAACCAGCCCTATCAGTTCCAGTTGATGCATTGAAATCCCCCAAGTCTTGAAGAGTTTCTCGCCTGCAGCACTGATCAACCCCAGACTCGAGCACGACAGAATGCCTCCTTCACAGTGACATCACTCGCCTCAGTCGGAGCATATATAGAGACCAGGGAAATGACATCCAAGCAGTGATTAATCCTCAGTCTCATAATATGCTCATTGACTGGTGTTCCCTCAATTATCATGGGAGTCCAGCAACTCCTTGGGTATGGTAAATATCAGAGCAACTATATCCGTAGTATGTGTAACCACACACACCATGATCTCACCACTATCCAGTCTCTCAACCTCAGAGAGTGCTGCAATACCGATGTTCAAATGCTGGAGCTCAGATGATAGCAGAGACAGGTGATCATCCTCTCTTAGGGATGGGACATTTCAGGCACCCACCCGGAGGGACCGCCTCAGGTTAAACCGAGGAGATGCCGTCTGGGGACGATACCTCAGCACCACCCCGACACACACCACCACAATCCAACCCAGGAAGATTACCTTGTGCTTTTTTTGTTCCAGCAAAGAAAGGGGGTCCTGAAAGCTTTGCCCCAATCACGTCATCCGGTGAGCTGCCCTGCAAAGGGAAGCTGCACAGTTTCAGTTTTCTTTGTGTTTTTTTTCATGTGTTTTGGGGAATGAAGTGTTTTATGGTGGCATGGGTGTAGAAATTCTGCCATCAACCTCCCAGGAAAAGGAAACCAAACTGCAGGAGGACTTCCACAGATGTAGTTGAGCAGCAGATATGGATGGCCATTGGCTCACAAGGAGCTCCTCCACCCTTTGGCAGGTTTTGGTTTTAATCCTGTTGGGTGTCCATATCCATACACCCTCCTCACCAGGAAACCTGGTTGGGGAGACGGTTTAGTCGCCGACAACCTGACCATGGAACAGGTCAGTACAGATTTACATGGTACCTGCAGCAAGTCAGAGATCTGATCTGACCTGACCTGACAATTGTGTGGAGAATAGCATGCCAATATCTATAGAATACCTTGAAAGTAATGTACATATAAGCTTTGTTTTGAGTATAAACAAGTGCCAAGCCAGGGGGTCCACATGCTATGCCCCCACTGTTTTCAAGACAACAAACACAACTAACCCCTACTCCATTTCCAAAATCTCCACCACCCCCACTCATTCGACTCCCAATGAGGCCTACACTGTCCTTGAAAAGTTTAGTCACAGTCAATTAAAGCAGTTAAATAGATTGCCTTTCCTCATAATCTACCCCCCCCTAAAATGAAAAATCTATACATGAATAACTTGAGATTTCTCCCTCTCCCCCCAAGCACCACTCCAAAACCCCCCTTCCTCCCCCCATAACACTCACTACAGGGCCACCATTATGTCTGCCAAGTTTGGTGGCCCGACAATGTTGTTCTCAAGATGTACAACAAATAAGGAATGGACAGACAATAAGGGCAGCTTTGCTTTTGTGTCAGCTTTGTCTGATGCGAGATTGGTTAGCAAACGTGCCACATGTGGACCAACAAACATCCAAATTAAGTTTGAAACACCTGCATAGAAGGTACCACAATGTGATGGGATTTGAGCGTGTTATGATTATAGTTTTAATGAGTTTTGATACTGAAATCATTGTGTTCTCTTGGGGACCCACAGGTGAACACTCCGACAAAAACTTATGGACTTGGGAAAGGGCAGGCCCCTGATCTCAAGTACATTGAGGCGTGTGCACGGCGCATTGCATCGCTTGCTACCGGTTACAAGATCGTCGTGGAAAAGAGCACGGTGCCCGTGAGAGCTGCTGAGAGCATCAAACGCATCTTTGATTCCAACACTAAAAATGATTTGCACTTAGAGGTATGTTGTGTTCCCCATCTATTGAAACAAAGGCGAACAAATGTACAGTCTGGTGGAGATATGTAGTTGGCTTGCCAGTACTGCTTGGAGTTCATATGTGAGCTACTTCATCCACATTTGGTGTGTGTGCAAGTGTGGTCCCACAAATCTGTATCCCACAAGCTTGTGTTCTATTTTTAACTTGGCTTGAGTGGTGCTATGGCAAAGTATTCACACACGGCAAAAAAGCAGGAAACTTCAAAACTATGCAGCCATTCATTCACCGTTTGTTTATTTATTTCATTGCATAATTGTTTTGAATGACGTGCCGCAAAGTATAGCAGTGGAAAATCGTGGTAGACTGAACAGACAAAGAACGTCACTGAATTGACGGTTTGTTAAAATAGCCTTGAAACTAAAATGTTTGATAACATTGCTGCATGGGAAAGTTCCAGGTTCAAATCCCCCAAAATCTGAATCTTACAATAATTATACCAGATGCATCTTGAGGACGAAAATAAAACTCTCTTATTGAATCCCTTGTCCATCACTAGCTTTTTTTTGTCCCTGGTTTCCGAACGAGGCTGATTAATATCAAAGAATATTTTGTGTTTGGGTGAAAATCTTTGGAAAGCTGCACTATGAAAAGGTCAATATTCTGAAAAATATCTTCAAGAATGATTGTTGCTGTTGGAATGTGAAATGGGATCGAGTTTGGAACTTTGGTGAACCATCAATTTTGGTATTTCTACCAAGCACGTTACAAACAGCTGAATAGAAAAACCAAATTAAGTCCATTGTTTGAGGCAGAATAGCAGTGACGAGTCATTAATACTTGACTACTAGTTGGATCATGCAATAAATTCTTTGAAATGTCGTTTTATGACGTGTTGTTGACGTGTGCTTTGATATGTGATGTTGATGAATCTGTGTGCAAGAAAACACGAATTGGTCTTGCCCCAAAGCGCTTGCAAGACTATTGCAATGCCTCTGTCTGTCTGTCTGTCTGTCTGTCTGTCTTTCTCCTTTATATATATATATATATATATATATATATATTTTTTTTTTTTATAATATATATACATTATATATAATATATATATACTATATATATATATATATATATATATATATATATATATATATATATATATATACATCCATATATTTTTACGTAAATTGTTTTTTTCTCTGCAACCACTTGTCCAATCGATGCAAAACTTTAAACATAGGAGGGACTCCTCATGGAGAATATTTGATTGATAATTCTGATGTCATAGACCACATGGTATGGAAGCCATATTGGGTTAAAGTAAAATCTGGACATCTTCTCCAAAACCGCTCAACGAAAAAAATTGAAACTTTGCATCCTTACTGTAATTCACAGACCGGTGTTTGTGTGTTTGTTTGTCACGCTACTCCTCCTACAGTTCTGGCCGGATTACATCCAGACTTGCTGCAGAGGATCAACATAACCCAAATTCATGTATAGGGGTGTTTTTATCTTTGCCGGTGGTCTTTCGGGGGGGGGTGGGGGGAGGAGGGTGAAGGGGAGGGATGCAAATTCTCTATGTAAATGTGTATCATGTTGTGCTGCCCTTGGGGAGGGTATTACAAATCTCCACCATTTCCAGTACAGTGTTACTGTCCCCACGTTTTCCAGTGCAGTGAGGTGTTTTGAATTATAAGCAGTGGGTATGTTTTTGCTTCATGCACGTAACCCAGGTTATTTATTTTTTGCTTATACAGAGCTGTCAGTTGCGTATACACCGCTCAAATAAAGGTATGCGTCAGAAGAACGTGTTACATGCTTAAAACAAGATCACCCGAAGGGCGGGTACGTTGCTAGTATGTCAACTCCCCAAGGGGTATGAAGGGTGATAACGATGACATTATCAGAGAAGTGGTACTCTAACCATAATTGGTTGAATTGAAATCCTTATCCAAAAAATCTGAAACTTCATATATCTGATCTACGACCCGATGTGAGTGAGGAATTAAATTTATGACGTCATCGGTCATGTGTTTTGTTGGCCATATTGGATTGAAAATAAAAACTTTCTTCTCCAGAAGTGCTTAACAGATCGATGCAAAACTTCATACATCTAACATTAGGCATGGGGAATATTATTCGAAAGTTCTTTTTTTTTTCATATTAACCTTTAATGACTCAAGTTAGCCTTTATGTGCACAAAAGTGGTTGTTAAATATCCTAATAATCAATCAATAAAGCTAAACGCAATGTATGAGATAATGGCAATGATAATGGAAATAAATAAAACGGACAATGGCAATGTATGAGACATGATATGGGTGTATTGGCCATAATGATAGCTTGTTCAGTTGACGATAGTATGTGTTCAGAATGAGCGTGTGAGGCAAGACTATGCGCTCCACTGAGTGCCATTCTAGTTTGCAACAATTATAGGCTACTTGGGGAACAAGCTGATCATTGTGGTTCTGCATTCATTTTGAGGTGCAAATGTAACTTTATGTAATCCATAAACCATTTGTACAATGATAAATTTATCATCTTTATTGTTGCGAATTCGCGCCCGCAGGCATGCGAACGGCCACGTAACTCGAATCGCGGTACGTCGCCCACCGGACAGACAATTCTGTCGTGACCCTCTCAGACCAATGCCGGGAGCTAGTCACGGGTGGGCCTTTCGGCCTCACCACGATTGAGCCAATCGGCCCCCGCGTGGGATAGGGTTGTTCGCCAAACTCGACCTACCTAAGTACCCACGCGGAGGGTAGACCGGGCGATCGCACCTCGCCGCAGGTCGACTCCGGACACGGGCCACTTAAGCGATCCGTTCCGTACTATCGGGATAACCAAGCGGTGTTATCGTCGGCCTCGACGGTTCCGATTAATTATCGGGTGTATTAAGCCCACTACCAATCCTTTACATGAAGCAAGATGGAGATTCAATTAAAGAAAAGACGAAGCGAAACGGGAAAACAGTTCAACATCATGCACATTTATTCCGCGGAACACGGAGAGCACACATATACAGTTAAACAGAATGCACATAAAGCAATTGCAACAAAAGAAACACAACAATGCAGATCTACAACCGACTACGCGTATACACGGCAACACTTACACAGTTTTACTTCACCAGACTGGCGCCACACACACACGTTTACACAGAAACAAAAGAAAAGGGCCACCCTCAAAGACAAGGGGGCAGACGGAGCCTGTGGGCCAATATTTGCGCGGGACCTGAAAGAGCGGTCAGCTCCGCGAGACCGGGTGGATCCTACCCGTGTCTTTGTGATGAGCCGCAAACGTGGCAGCGCGGCGGTGCCCCGACTTCGTGCTCCTTCGCGGGTTTCGTTGGCACTGCTTGGAGTGGGGTCGGAACGGGGCCCCCTTTTCACACTATCTCAGCGCGGGGGAAAAAGGAGGGGTGGAATTGTTGATGCTCTGGGGAAAGAGGATAGCTGGCTTGCTTGGGTCCCGTGACGAGCGATTCCACCGCGACCTCGTCGCCGACCGCCGTCTTCCTTGCCTCGGACCCGAGCTCTTCGGTCTCTTCCCCAATTCTCCTCAGCCGACTGCAGCAAACCACCTGTAGGCCCTCGCCTCCCGACTCCACTCCACGTTCCAACCCGACTCTGCCCAAAACACTCTCCGCTCTTCCAAGGCCGACTCTCCGCTCTTCCAAGGCCGACTCTGCTCAAACCGACTCTGCCCAAACCGACTCTGCCTTTTCTGCCACTCTCCGCTCTTCCAAGGCCGACTCTGCCCAAACCGACTCTGCCCAAACCGACTCTGCCCAGATTCGCCCCGCACTCGGCGCTTTATAGGCTGGCAGGAGAACCCATATGCAAATTTCTGGATCAGAACGAGCTCGGGGGTGGAGCCACGCTCGCCCATTGGATGGAGAAAAAGGGGCGTGAATCTCCCCTGATCCTATAATTTGCATATCTCGATTCCACACAGACGCGCCTGGAGGCGGAGCCAAACCGCCCCGCGCTTGCTGATTGGACGGATCAGAAGTGGGCGTGTAGCATTCCTGATCCGAATTCTCCTCGGAAAGGCCGCATTTTGCACTCGCGGCTCGGCGCGCGTCCCGTACGAGCCCGGGACAGCCTGACGCTCGGTGCTCCCTGGTGGTGCGGGAATGGCCGCAGAAGGAGAATCATAGAGGTGGAGGTGGTGGAGGGTTTATGGTGGTGGTTTATGGCCCTGGTGCCATTTGGAATGGCGGTGATGCGATGTTTGCGGGAGCGAGTTGTGAAGGTAAAGATCGTGGCTGTTGGCGTTGTTGTTGTTGTTGTGAAGTGGCGTTGTGGTTGGTGGTTGTTGTGTGATGGCGGTCGAGACGTGGTTGCTTCAAAATAAAGATAGAACAGAAAAACGGCTATCTCAAAGGGTCGCAGCCCGAATGAATCACATTTATTCCCTCTAAACAACGGGTTTGGGCTAACTTCACATGTACTTACAGAGATATCTCACCTACGGGACCTGAATGGTGGTTTGCAAATTTCCTCAACCGCAACATTATCAATAAATGTGGGGGATAACTTGCCTGCCTCACGTGGTCTGGTCTCCATAAGATGCTAGTCCATTCCTTGTGGTTGACTTTGTTTCCCTTGTTACAGGAGGTTGTTAAAAATGAGCATCGGCCCGACCTTCTGAACTTCCCACTAGATGACCAAAAAATAATAATAATTGACAGTTTTAAGAATGTCCCAAAAGTTCGGAAAAGTCAATTACATTCTTCGTTTGATATTACGCAATCGATGTCGCCAAAATTCGAAACTGTACTTTAAAGTCGAGCTTTTAATTGCTTGATTTATAATGGGGGTTGGGTTGTATGGTCAGGTGCTGTCAAATCCAGAATTCTTGGCTGAAGGGACGGCCATTGACGACTTGAAGAGCCCTGACCGAGTGCTCATTGGAGGAGAAGAAACAGCCAAAGGCAAGCAGGCAGTGGAGGCCCTCGTCCGTATCTATGAACGTTGGGTTCCTCGCACAAAGATCATTACCACCAACACATGGTCTTCAGAACTCTCAAAGCTGGTAAGGAACATATGCAATAAGTGGTTTGTTGCAAAGTTGCTTTGAAGGGAGAATGTGCTCTTCTGTTTTTTTTTTTAATATAATCTGCTTGTAGATAAGATACTTGGAATATTTTGCATAGCTTTGCGTCTTAATGAGCTTGTACACTAATCTTATTGATATGTTAGCATTCTTTTCTTCAAGTTGGCAAGGTAATGCACAACATTAACTGATTCATCCAGGATACTACTTGTGTAATTGATGAGATTCATGCATCAAGTGGCAACAAGAAGTTATTTCATATATTTTATACTTTTGATCTATTATATCCATGCATTGTAATTCAACTATTTAATTATTTTGTTCGACAGATATTAAACACGTTTAAGCTGATTCAACCCAAACTGATTTATTAATCATACTACACTAATATTTTGCCTGTTATTAATTAATTCTCTTTCTTTTTAGGCTGCCAATGCATTCTTGGCTCAGCGAATAAGCAGTATCAATTCTATCGCGGCGGTGTGTGAGGCAACAGGTGCTGATGTGGAGGAGGTAGCACACGCCATCGGCACCGACTCGCGCATTGGCAGCCGCTTTCTCAAAGCCAGCGTTGGTACAGTGCTTGTGGACATTAATCGACGTTGCCATGCTTCTGTGTATGCTGTTGTGAAAATGTTGCGAATTAATGGAGATCAAAACAAATTTACGAGTAAAACTACATTTCGTTTCTAGCCGCAACTCAGTATAACAACAGGTGTGTGTCATCTGGGATGGGGATGTTGGTGAGATTATAGCCAGCATGCTGAGTCTGTCAGGGCTTTGCCCATCTTACTATGTGGATGATTTTAAGATTAATTTGGAGTCTTTTTATGATGAATCCTCATTTAAACCATTTTGTTTACTTTGGTTGTATGTTGACTTAACAAATCATGCATCTGCTCATGCAATAATTAAACCACCCACTGTAGGATGGGGGGAGGAATATTGCTGTTGTGAGGTTTGTTTCTATAATTAGTGCCCCTAATTTTTTTATGGTGCCACAGAGTTTCTTAAACCCCTTGGAGAACAAAACCACTATTTAGAAAATTATTATTACTATTACAATTATTTTTTTCTTCCTGCACTCCCAATATCCGAGCTGTATCACATTTCCGTGCTGTATCTCGGAGCCGGCTAGGACTTCCAGTATGAAATTTTGCATCAATAATGGGAATAGAAAGTGCATGGTGTAACATCATTTTTTGACCTTGACCTATTTTAAGGTCATGAGCTAATTAGAAATTAAAACGTTTTTATGCCTCCTCTGACGAAGTCGCTGGAGGTATTACGTTTTCGGACTGTCTGTCCATACGTACGTATGTCCGTCCGTCCATGCTACTTTTCCTTTTTTATCTGCAACCGCTTATCTGATTGACACAAGATTTTCACTATAGGTGTGACGACTCATGTGGCATGTTTTAATGATAATTAAGACATCAGAGGAAAGCCTGGTGTTGGCTTAGTAGTTAGGATGGCTGACTTGGGATCCTAGGGTCTTGAGTTTGAGCTCCATTGGCTGCTGAATTAACACCAGGTGGGGTCGAATCAGCCTGTCATCTTCCTGAGGTCATAGAAATGAGGGGCACAGCATCAACAGCACTCCAAGAAATGATAGCGACCTGCTATCCGGCAGCCAAGCTGCCATACGCAAGAACCGAACAGACATCAGAGGTCACGTGGTGTGGCAGCCATGTTGGAAAAAAGGAATAACTTTGGGCCCCTATCTCTGAAACCGCTCCATGGAAAAAATTTCAACTTGGTGCACGTGAAGTACTCATGGGAAACGAGTTTGATTGTTTTTTGATGTCATCGGTGGCTTCGTTATGACATCATAATGGCATAAGTAGAATGCTTTATCTGATCAGCATGAAAATTTTTGAGGGTCATGTTGGGATAAATTGTATGGGGGAAAAAATTGATATCATGGGTCACGTGGTTCGGCAGCCATATTGTTTTTAGCATTAAAAACCTTCAAAAAGTTCTCCGAAACAGCTGAACAGATCAAGGCAAGTTCTCCACCTTTGATGTCATAGGTCACATGGTTTGTCAGCTCTGATTTTTTGTTTTTCAAGAATAAACCTTTAAAAACCCTCTTCTCCAGAATGGCTTGACAGATCAAGGGGAAAATTCACCCACGTTCCCCCAAGCCTTGGTGATACCATGGTGTTCACATATAATTAATGTCACATAGTCTGGCAGCCATATTGGATTGAACAAAAATGTTTATAAAAGTTATTTTTCTTGAACTGCTTCATCAATCGACGTGAATTGTCAAAGTTATGATCTAGTATTCATGGGGAATATATTGTTGTAGATTTCCCGCCCGCCGGCATGCGGACAGCCACTTTTAGCCGAATCGCGGCCGTACGCCCACCGGACGAGCAATCCAGTCGCGACTTTCCGGAACAACGCCGAAAACCAGTCACGGGTGTGCTCCAAGCACACCACAACCTTGTCCGCACTCTACCCGCGCTACAGGGTCCGATGGCCAAATAATCGATTTACCTAATTATTCGCGCAGGTAGATTACCGAGAGATTGTACCTCAGCGAGGCCTGCTTGGACACTAGCCGCTTCAGCAGCTCGCTCCGTTTTGGGATAACCGAGCGGGGTATTATCGCGAGGCCTCGCTGGACCCGATTCTATTATCAGCTATTAAAAAGCCCGCTATTATTCCGAAATGCAATACGGCAGTTCAATGGAGGGAAAATAACGCGACGAACAGGTCAACATTCAAACAAGCATATTTATTCACACATGTATGCAGTCAGGTATTCATGCAGGCACGTATACAAGCATGCACATATGCAATTATACAGCCAACAAAAATAATGCAAAGGAGAGAGCTAATACCGTGTATTTATTATTTACACACTTATACACAGTTCTACTTAACGCACTCGGCGCCACAACTTTCATACAAAGAAAAGTAAGGAAAAAACCCCTCAAAGACAAGGGGGAAGACTGGACCTCTCAGGGTCTTTATGACCTGGAGCTTTGAGGACTGAAGGAGCTCTAAGAGGCCGCGCAGGTTACCTTCCTCGCTGGGGCGACCCGCGACGTTCCGTCCCCACGGCAGCCAGCGTAACAGCGGCTCGGCCGCGGCCTGGTGATTCGGGCCCCAGCCGGCAACGCCTGAGAGGAACGAACGGGTCTTTGCTCTTTCTGAGTTAAAGAGAGATCTTTAAGAACCCGTCCGTCCCTCAGCAATGCTCGGACTGTGCCGAAGCCCGATCACCTCAGACCGTTCGGTGCCGGTTGGCGAGCTCTTTCCGGCTCTCACACGAACACGCAGCTCCGCGCGGCACAGCAGGCTTGGCCGTGCCCCCAGCTCGCGTCTCCTCCACTCTCCTCAGCTTCTCCACCGACTGCAGGCTTCAAGCTCCAGGCACTCCGAACCCCGACAGACACTCCACCGACTGACTGCGCTTGGCATTCCGCTCGGCCTTTAATAGGGCCCGAGAGATGAGGTTTGGCCTTCGCACTCTCACCTCTGATCTCTGACCCCCTCCCCCGCTGGCTCTGCCCCTCTCGCTCTTTTGATCCGAATTCCGAGGTGAAGCTTGCACAGAGCGGACGTGCGCGAGATCACCAACTTACGCGGCGAGCGGACGTGCGCGAGATCACCGAATTGCGTGGCGAGCAAACCCCCGCGTCTGCCTGCAGTGATGCCGTTCGATGCGGACTCGCCGTGGCTGGCGCAAAGATGGCGTCGTTTCAGAGATGAAGGTGAGGCGATGTTGTTCGTGTTGATCTATTGGGTGAGATGTGGATTCGGGGATGGTGAGATGTCGATGTTGTGAAGGCGGTTGCAGAGAGGGTGGTTTGTGGTTGGCGTGGTGGAGAAGGTGGTTGGTGGTTGGCGTGATGGAGAAGGTGGTTGGTGGTTGGCGTGGTGGAGAAGGTGGTTGGTGGTTGGCGTGGTGGAGAAGGTGGTTGGTGGTTGGCGTGGTGAAGAAGGTGGTTGGTGTGGTGGAGAAGGTGGTTGGTGGCTGGCATGGTGGAAAAGGTGGTTGGTGGTTGGCGTTGCGGAGAAGGTGGTTGGTGGTTGGCGTTGTGGTTGGTCCAAAATAACGATAGTAAAAGAAAAACGGCTTCCTCAAAGATCACAGCCCGGGTGACACGAATAAAACCCATTAGACAACGGTGGGGAAATCTATCTGAACACAGAGTTATCGGCATAACTGAACTAAGGACCTATATGGTGCTCTGCGAATTTCCACAGCCGTAACAATATGTTTTAAATTCCAACCTAATTGGATGCATCATCTGGCAGCCAGAATTATTTAATATGTTGAATCAGGGTTCAGGGATTCAAGTCAACCTTGGAACAGGTATGTATAATGATATGATAATGTGGGCGGAGGTATATGGCGTTGATATAATTTTGTCCTTAACCTAATTTTTAAGGTGATGGCCCAATTATAGACATTTTAACATTTTTCACCAAAACTCGACGAAGGCTTTTCCCATTGGAACAAAATTTCCCTCTCTAGATAGCCTGGAGCAAAGCGCATTTAAGCTTAATTTACATCCCTTCAAGGTCAAGGTCAAATGGTGGTCTGAAAAAATAACACGTTTTTTGTCATTGCTTAATTTTGCCAATGTGGAATCTTAGACCGCTTGATCTTCCAAGATGTTCTTACATCATCATAGTGAACCTGCATTGAAGTTGTGTGTGCCTGGTGTTGGCTTAATGGTTCGAGTGGTGGGCTTGGGATCCTATGATCCTGAGTTCAAACCCACTCAGCTGTTGAATCAATACCAGGTGGGGTTGAATCTGCCTGTCATCCTTCCATGGTCGGCAAAATGAGTGCCAGCTTGCTGGTATTCTGTGTTGGAGTGGTGACCCGTCCAGGATTGTGCCCAAAAGCCAAGGCGACCACTTAGGCAGCACCAATGCTCTGCACAGAGTATGGTCCCAATGGATGGGATAGATGGATTGAAGTTGTAAACGTGATATGTAATTTGTGGCCTTGATGTACTTTTTTCGTATTGTGACCTAATTAATTAGAAATACCTTTCGATCATAATTTTAATAATTTTCCTCCGATTTTTGTGATGTTGAGTTTTATGGAAAAAATTTTGATGGGGATATATTTTCTTAATTTGCACTCTATCCCAAAATGTTGAAGGTCAAGGTCATATGGCGGTCCAAACAAAAGATGCCATCATTGGATTGTGTGCCAAGGGTGTGTCGCGGGCGATCACCCAGGGTAAGCCGGGGGGAAGCTTACCCTTGGTGATTGGGTTAATATAATGTAACTAGCTATCTATCATCACAAAGCAGTTTCATCATGTAAATTAGGAACCAGCTGACAAAGTGAAAATCTTTCTGCTATATTTGGGTGTTTATACTGGAGAGTCTCAATGAAAGAAATACGAATACAGTAACTCGCCAATTTACGTCAAGATAATTTGCATAGTTTCGATAGAACGTTATTTACATGTTATGGGACAATAATCGATTTGTCACGCTAGTCCGATGGAATGCCCTTCAAAAATTTTAAGTACAGTCCTGTGGTGGGTGTACCTTGCGAAGTTTTTAAATACATTTGCGCGCCATCTGCCTCTGTAGAAGTGACAACGTTGTGTCACCTGCCAGTGAAGAACTGACAACATGGCAAGAGCTCAGTGGATGCTGCATTGCTTTATCTCCCAGTCTCATATGTTTTCGCGCTGTATTAAAGTGTGCTTATGTATGTCTAATATGTACTTAAGTGAAGGTTACGCTAAGTGAGGGTGACCAATTTTTTTTCCTGGCAATGCATCCCTCCATCATGACACTAAGTTTATGGGAAACTGATCAGAATAACATCGCAGTTTTTAAGGAACGCATCCACAATGTAAATCGGTGACCTGCTGTCGTCTTTGAGATTCATTTGTGTATCATGATTACAAAAAAGATTTGAATACATATATTTTATTGAGATTCCACTGTACTGTATTTAATTTCATTATATATTGTGGTTTTGCAAAAAGAAATGTGAAGGATGGATCGTGAAAAACAGATCTGTGAGTGCAGTGCCTTCACAACTATCTATTGGCCACAGGATTTGGTGGGAGCTGTTTCCAAAAAGATGTTCTGAACCTCGTATATCTTTGTGAGTCTCTAAATCTTCCAGAAGTGGCTCGCTACTGGCAGCAGGTATGTTCCCTACTTGTGATCATTGTTCTTTTAAGATTGCAGAGAATAGCAAGAGGAGAATTTCTCAGGAGTGTGTTGCTTGTGAGGCTTATGAGGATTTACCTTGACAGGTTGTGGAGATAAACGATTATCAGCGGAGGCGCTTCGCTACACGCATCATTGGTTGCCTCTTCAACACTGTTACAGACAAGCGCATTGCAATGCTTGGATTTGCTTTCAAGAAAGACACTGGAGATACCAGGTTGTAACCCATTCAGGAGTTAGTAAAGCTGGAGCCATTGGGTTACTTTGTTTTTGTGTTTTCATGTGATTATTCTCATAAAAGAGTAAAAAGGATATTAGAGGTTAAATATTGTTGTGGGCCGGGGGTCGGTGGCGAGGAACGGCCACCAGGTGGAGCAGTAGAGCCGTCTCCCACCGAACACCCGGAATTGCAGGTCGTAACCTTCGGATAACTCAGGTCATGGGTCACTTAAGGACCGTGCTCGCCAATTCTCTGACAGCGTGGGGTAGGGTTAATAGCCAAATTTCAATATACCTAAGTACCCACGTCGTCAAATTACCGGGGAGGTCACACCCTCGACGAACCTCGGGCGGAATGGGCCGTTTACCGAGCCCGAACTGGGTGTAAATCGAGTGGGGATTACCAAGGTCCGTCGGTCCAAATGAACAATTACGGCACGACGGCCTCCCTAATCCCCAATACGCACCGTGCTAAACCAATGAAAGAAAGTGACAGACAACGAGCTGGTACATTGAACAATCGGGGTTTATTTATAATGGGGCAGGGGAGCACAAACAGAGCAGAGTTAAACCGACTATCAAGAAGGAATGCAAGTAATGTACAAGCCACTTAAACAATTGCTACTTATAGACTGGGCCCACAGACACACACGCACACACCCAAAATAAATGGTGGCCACGGCTTTTATTTGGCCCTTCAGCTCGGGAGGAAGGCGAGCTGAGGGCAAGAGTCTGCACTTGCACCTGTCCGCCTCGTGCGGTCTGGTCGAACTGGCTCGGCGGGACTCGAACCCACCGCCTCCACGCAGCACCAAGCACCTGGGACTAGGGATAGAGCGACGGACGCCAGCCAGCACGAAGGCGGACGAGGCGAGAGACGAGGAGGCGACGGGCGGTCAAGGCCGAAAAAGCTTCCAGACCGATCAGACGACACCAGGCGAGGCAGACCCAGCCAACCCAGACAGAACGCTCCGATCGCTCCACCTCTCTCTCGCGCGGGGGTCGGGTGATCGGACTTCTGTGGTAATCTTTTCCCTGATTGGACAGGGTTTCGTCGGGTGTCTGTCCCCCTCTGATTGGAGAGGGCAAGGGAAGGCGGCGCGATGAGAGGGCAAGGGAAGGTGGCACGAGGAGAGGGCAAGGGAAAGCGGCGTGAGGAGAGGGCAAGGGAAGGCGGCGTGAGGAGAGGGCAAGGGAAGGCGGCGTGAGGAGAGGGCAAGGGAAGGAGGCGTGAGGAGAGGGCAAGGGAAGGTGGCGCGAGGAGACGGCAAGGGAAGGCGGCGTGAGGAGAGGGCAATGGAAGGTGGCGCAAGGAGAGGGCAAGGGAAGGCGGCGCGGGGACAGGGCAAGGGGAGGGGGCGCGAGGAGAGGGCAAGGGGAGGCGGTGTGAGGAAAGGGCAAGGGAAGGCAGTGCGAGGAGAGGGCAAGGGAAGGCAGGGCGAGGAGAGGGCAAGGGAAGGCAGCGCGAGGAGAGGGCAAGGGAAGGCAGCGCGAGGAGAGGGCAAGGGAAGGCAGCGCGAGGAGAGGGCAAGGGAAGGCAGCGCGAGGAGAGGGCAAGGGAAGGCAGCGTGAGGAGAGGGCAAGGGAAGGCTCAGTAATTTAGAAAACACGTTAATATGGCAAACCGCTCGGAAATTGGGTGTTATCTATATTATAAAGCAGGAGTGTCTGACCCTGAACTACTCCCTCAGTTTTGGGGCTAGCCCCACCAAACCTTCTGTGGAATGTTTTAGTGTATACGCTGGTGTCCTGAGGTGGGTGGGAGGTTTCATAAATACCTCAATACAACTATGATTTTGACTTTTGTTCTGTACGAAGTTGCTCCCCATCTGTATGTAACTTCAGAATGGCATTTATATTTGTTTACTCCATGAATGTTTGTCGCATTGCATTTTGTTAAATTAATGTTATCGTATTAATTTGTGATTGGAATGATAATTTGTGAGTGGGATTGGTAGAGATTGAGTTGAAAGCAAAATGAAACCATGTGAGGGGTTCCGCCCGTGACATTCCCAGATTTTGGCATTTATAGTTTCATCATTTTTTACCCAAATCCTTCACGAACTGGCTGTCCAGCCCCACCTGTGCATAGCATGGTCCGGTACCTCACTCTTCAAATACATTTTGCTTTGAAACTCACAAAGATAAACGATATGACTTTTATAAAGAATACCTGATTCATATAAAATAACCAATTCTTTAGAAAGTCACGAGGACAAAGGAAAATGTGATCGCTCATACGCTACCGAAGTTAAATATTGAAACCTCCACCACCCATCATCATCGTCAGATATGGGATGAAACTCTGCCACTACGGTACCAGTAACCAGGCATGCACACACACATCCGCGAAGAGTCCCTTACAGATTCAAATCTACCCATATGTATCACATACCGCTACCTTGTAGCAACTGCCAACCGTGCATCCCGATCGGGACATGAACTGCACTGCTATCAACTGTAGTAATGCAGGGCGCTTGGCATGTGGCTTAAGTGCTCCAATGAAATGGCTAAGGAACGGCTGGCTTGCCAAGCGATAACAAGCTGATTGCTCATGGCACAAACTTGCAAAAAACGAAACTTTGCCAATTTCATCACATTTTCAGATTTCACTCCAGATTTCGAGTTATATAGTCCACGTGATCCGATCCTCCAAACTCAAATTATATTTTGATTATATACTTTAATTAGTCCGTGAGAGTAGATCTTGGAAAATCACATCATACAATGCATGAAATCGCTCAAAGTTCATAATTTTAAAACTATATCACTTACAAAAGCGATGTATTGTATGCAGCGATTCATAGGTATGTACATGAGGCTTATGATGATATGAGTGAGGAAAGTGAAGAAAAACATTTTGAGTGCTTTATCATTAATAAACCGTTGTGGCCTGTTCCAACACAAGGCATTGCTGAGCAGGCTGAACAAAATGGTGAATTAAGACCCCAGCAAGGAAGAGCGACGTTATCGAGGACGCATGTGCATTAAGACCCCGTCGAGGGAGCAAGGTGTCCGAGGATGCTCCTGATAAGGTCATTAATTGTGTTCAAAGGGGTATTTTAAATAACCCAAACACCCAATTTTCATTCATGCACTTCCTTAGAGTTCTGTTCGTATGCATGCAAAGTTTCAGGCTGTTAGGGTTCATGGTTTTGGAGTTGTGGAGGACACACACACACACGTGCACTGCCATTTATTTATTAGTACACCAGCAAATAGAACCTGGAACTTTACTGACGGGGATATTAAGGGGGGGGGAGGAAATATGGAAGGGAGGGGAGAGGAAGGAGGGAAGGGAGGAGGGGGGAGGAAATAGGGAAGGGAGGGGAGAGGAAGGAGGGAAGGGAGGGAGGGGAGGAGATGGGAGGGAAGGGAAGGGACGGGACGGAGGGAAGGGAGGGTGCGGGGGGAGGGAAGGGAGGGAGGAAGGGAGGGGACGGGATGGCGGGGAGGAAGGGAGGGGACGGGACGGCGGGAAGGGAGGGATGGGGGAAGGGAGGGGAGGGGAGGGGGGAAGGGAGGGAGGGGAGGGAGGAAGGGAGAGGGAAGGGAGGGGAGAGGAGAGGATGGAAGGGAGGGGAGAGGACAGAGGGAGGGGAGAGGACGGAGGGAGAAGAGAGGGCGGAGGGGGTAGAGAGGGTGGAGGGAGAGGAGAGGGTGGGGGGAGGGAGAGGAGGGTGGAGGGAGAGGAGAGGGTGGAGGGAGAGAGGGAGAGGGGAGGGAGAGAGGAGAGGGTGAGGGAGGGTGGGGGAGGGAGGGAGAGGAGATGGTGGGGGAGGGTGGCGGGAGGAAGGGAGAGGGTGGGGGAGGAAGGGAGTGGGTGGGGGGAGGAAGGGAGTAGGTGGGGGAGGGAGAGGGTGGGTGGGGGAGGGAGAGGAGAGGGTGGAGGGAGGGAGAGGAGAGGGTGGGGGAGGGAGAGGAGAGGGTGGGTGGGGGGAGGGAGAGGAGAGGAGAGGATAGGTGGGGGAGGGAAGGAGAGGAGAGGGTGGGTGGGGGGAGTTAGAGGAGAGGGTGGGGGAGGGAGGAGAGAGGGTGGGTGGGCGGAGGGAGGAGAGAGGGTGGGTGGGCGGAGGGAGGAGAGAGGGTGGGTGGGGGGAGGAAAGGGAGAGGGTGGGTGGGGGAGGAAAGGGAGAGGGTGGGTGGGGGAGGGAGAGGTGGGGGGAGAGGGAGAGGAGAGGGTGGGGGGAGGGAGGGAGAGGAGAGGGTGGGGGGAGGGAGGGAGAAGAGAGGGTGGGGGGAGGGAGGACGAGGGGAAGAGTGAGGATAGTGTGGGGTGGGGGGGGAGAGAGAGCGACGCCTCACCAAACGTTGCTATACACTGCAGGAGGGAGGGTGTGAGACAGACAGAAACAGCGAGAGAGAAAAAGTGAGAGGGAGGGAGGGGGGAGGAGGAAAAAAAAAGAGAGAAAGAAAGGTGAGGGGTGGAGCTGGCATGAGTAAAGAGAAAGATATGTTGTGCTTAATGACCAAACACAAAAGAAAAAAAACTCATGTCAGAACAGCTGTACACATAACACAACAGAGTTTGTAAAGTAATCCGCTGGCACATCTGCAAAAACTTTGATATCCCAGTTCCAGAGAATTTGTGGGAACATGAATCAAAAGCAATCACTGAAAGCATGGAAGTACCGCTCATGTACGACCTTATGATCCCATCGAGCGTGAACATCGAAAACAAAGCATTGCGACCATATATCATACTTTGGTACAAAAAAAGAAGAAGGGATTGCAAATGGAGGTGTTCATACCACTGACTTTGGACTAAACGATGCAGAAATCAAGAAAATGACCAAATACCAAGGCATCAATTATGAAGTGAAAAGATCCTGGAAACTGAAGAATGCCAAAGTTGTACCAGTGATGGTTGGAGCTATGGGAATGATGATGAAAAACTCAGGTATTAAAAATCATCCCTTGGAATATTACTACAAATGAACTACAGTTGGAAGTTGTCTGGGGCTCATTGATGATCCTGAAGAGAGCCCTTAGCACAAAACTTTGAGAATAGAAAACTTCACAGCTTGGTCCATGAATCATGACCCCTTACTGAAATGAAGGTGGATGCTTTGAGCCCACCCTGGGAGGATTCCATTCCACATTCTGAAACTCGCATATGAAGATACCAATCAACAACACACACGTGCACACACACACCTGGGGTAGGTGCATTTAAAACCCATGCCATATTCCTGACAATCGTCTGCATGTATGCTCGCGACCTTTACACCCCACCGGTCAGCTCACTTCGAATCTGATTTGTATGTGCTCCCGTCCCCTCAACAGAGGGGGAAGGGTGGAAGAAGAGGAAAGGGGGGGGGTCAGAAAGAGGGAGAGGTGTGGGAGGGGGCTGATGGAGGGAGGGGGGTTGAGGGAAGGAGAGGGGCGGAGGAGCAAGGAGAGTCAGAGGGGTGGGGGAAGAGAAGGCAACGTGTGGGGAGGGCATGGGAAAGCAGTGTGAGGGGAGGGTCCGTCGAGATGGAGAGAGAGAGAGAGAGAGAGAGAGAGAGAGAGAGAGAGAGAGAGAGAGAGAGAGAGAGAGAGAGAGAGAGAGAGAGAGAGAGAGAGAGAGAGAGAGAGAGAGAGATGGAGGAGCGAGAAGGAGAGGGTGTGAGGAGGAGTGGTGGTGGAGTGAGGAGGAGTGGGGGGAGGGAAGGCAATGTGAGGGGAGGGCAAGGTAAGGCAGTGTGAGAGGGTTGGGTCCGTCTGCAGATTACTGTCCAGAGAGAGATTGGGGGGGGGTGGGGGGTGAGAGTTAAGAGAGAGGTGTGGGAGGAGGGTGCTGCACTATATTAGCTGTGGATGGAGTGAGGATGGCTCAAAGAGGGAGAGGGGTGAGGGAAGGAGAGGGGAAGAGAGAGAGGGGGGGGGAGATATATGTCTATATATATATATATATATATATATATATATATATATATATATATATATATATATATATATATATACATACATACATATATATTGTTTCGAATTCGCGCCCGCCGGCGTGCGAACGGCCACGTGACTCGAATCGCGGCACGTCGCCCACCGGACGGACAATTCTGTTGTGACCCTCTCGGACTAACGCCGGGAGGCTAGTCACGGGTGGGCCTTTCGGCCTCACCACGATCGTGCCAATCGGCCACCCACGTGGGATAGGGTTGTTCGCCAAACTCAACCTACCTAAGTACCCACGCGGATGGTAGACCGGGCGATCGCACCTCGCCGCAGGTCGACTCCGGACACGGGCCGCTTAAGCGATCCGTTCCGTGCTATGGGGATAACCGAGCGTTGTTATCGTCGGCCTCGACAGTTCCGATTAATTATCGGGCGTATTAAGCCCACGACGAACCCGTTACGTGAAGCAAGATGGAGATTCAATTAAAGAAAAGACGAAGCGAAACGGGAAAACAGTTCAACATCATGCACATTTATTCCGCGGCACACGGAGAGCACACATACACAGCCAAACACAATGCACATATATCAAATGCTACAAAAGAAACAATGACGCAGAGATACCACCGACTAAGACCGACACACGGCAACACTTAAACAGTTTTACTTCACCATACTGACGCCGACACACATTTACTCAAAAGCAAAGGAAACAAGCCACCCTCATACGCAAGGGGGCAGAAGGGCCCGTAGGCCAATGTGTGCGCGGGACCTGAAGGAGCGGTCAGGTCTGCGAGACCGGGGGGGTCCTACCCGCGTCTTCGTGACGAGCCGCAAATTTGGCTGCGCGGCGTTGCCCCGACTTCGTGCTCCTTCGCGGGTTTCGTTGGCACCGCTTGGAGTGGGGTGGGAACGGGGCCCCCTTTATGCACTATCTCAGCACGGGGGAAAAAGGGGGGGGGGAATTGTTGATGCCCTGGGGGAAGGAGAATGGTTGGCTGGCTTGGGTCCCGCGACGAGCGATCCCACCACGACCTCGTCGCCGACCGCCGTCTTCCCTGCCTCAGACCCGAGCTCCTTGGACTCTTCCCCCAATTCTCCTCAGCCGACTGCAGAAAACCACCTTGACGCCTTCGCCTCCCGACTCCACTCCGCTCTCCAACCCGACTTGACTGCCTCCGTCTCCCGACTCCACTCTCTGCCACCAAAACTGACTCTGCGCAACAACTCCCCTGCGCAACAACTCCCCTGCGCAACAACTCCTCTGCGCAACAACTCCTCTGCGCAACAACTCTTCTGTGCAACAACTCTTCTGCGCAACAACAACTCTCTTTATTCGCCTCACGCTTTCGCCGGCAGGAGAAAACGGTATGCAAATTTCCGGATCAGGATGACCTCGGGGGCGGGGCCACGCTCGCCCATTGGACGGAGGAAAAGGGGCGTGAATCTCCCCTGATCCTAGAATTTGCATATCTCGATTCCACACAGACGTGCCTGGAGGCGGGGCCAAGCCGCCCCGCGCTTCCTGATTGGACGGATCAGAAGTGGGCGTGTAGCATTCCTGACCCGAATTCTCCTCGGAAAGGCCACTATTTGCAGTCGCGGCTCGGCGCGTATCTTGTACGAGCCCAGGACAGCCCGACGCTCGGTGCTCACAGGTGGTTCGGGAATGGCCGTAGAAGGAGAGAGGTGAAGGTGGTGGAGGGTTTCCGGTGGTGGCCGATGGCCATGGTGCCGTTTGGAATGGCGGTGATGCGATGTTTGCGGGAGCGAGTTGTGAAGGTAAAGGTCGTGGCTGTTGGCGTTGTTGTTGTTGTCTGACGGTTGGAGCGTGGTTGGTTCAAAATAAAGATAGAACAGAAAAACGGCTATCTCAAAGCGTCGCAGCTCGAATGAATCACATTTATTCCCTCTAAACAACGGGTTTGGGGCTAACTACACATGTACTTACAGAGATATCTCACCTTCGGGACCTGAATGGTGGTTTGCGAATTTCCACAACCGTAACAATATATATATATATATATATATATATATATATATATATATATATATATATATATATATATATATATATATATATATATATATATATATATATATATATATATATCCTGGTGTTGGCGCAGTGGTTAGGGCAGCGGCTTGGGATCCAAAAGGTCCTGAGTTCAAGCCCCGTTTGGCCACTGAATTAATACACCAGGGGGTTGACTCAGCCTGCCATCCTTCCGAGGTCGGCGAAATGAGCACCAGTGTACTGGGCCGGTGTATACCCCGGTTAAAATAGGTGTACCATATCCCTGTGTGGTAAGAGGCGACCAGGGTTGCGTCAGGAAGGGCATCCGGCGTAAAACATGTGCCAAATCACTATGCGGATCATACGGATGATCCGCTGTGGCAACCCCTAACGGGAGCAGCCGAAAGAAGAAGAAGATATATATATATATATATATACAGTCAACCCCCGCTCTATCGCGGTTCACCGATCGTGCCCCTGATTCATCGCGGGTTTTCCCTAGGAACGTAACTAATTTTTTCTGTGGATTCCCCCGGTATATCGCGGTAATGATATATAAAATATAAATTATTTAAGCAATAAATTATAACGTGTGGTGCTCGACCAGTCACACAACGCACGAGACAAAGTTCCGCTTGTGAACTTCGAATATTTTCTACGTTTTTTGTCCAAGCCCCACGATGCCGCCCAAATGCCCTGCACCTTCTACGGCTTCTGGAAAGGAACCGAAGCACCAGATGAAGGTCCTGATGCTCCAGGAGAAGGTTAAAGTGCTCGATATATGCTTCGGTAAGGAAAACGTTTGCCGCCGTTGGACGAGCACAGCTCGTACCCAGCACCTCAAAACCGACCAGACCAGACGAGTCGATCTCCGGCACCTCAAACCCAATCACTGCCAAACCGACCAGACCAGACGAGTCGATCTCCATCACCTCAAACCCAATCACTGCCAAACTGACCAGACCAGACGAGTCGATCTCGGGCACCTCAAACCCGATCACTCCCAAACCGACCAGACCAGACGAGTCGATTTTTTGGGGAGGCGTCCATTGATCGCGGATTTTCACTGTTTCACTGAGCGCGGGGAGGTTTGGAACGTAACCCCTGTGAGAAACGGGGGATTACTGTATATCTATATATAGTGTTACGGTTGTAGAAATTCACAGAACACCAATCAGGTTCCCCGAAGATCAGTTATGTCGATAAGTGTGTGTCCAGAATAGATTTCCCCACCGATGTAGAAATAAAAGGGCATTATTCGTGAGCCGGGCTGTGCATTTTGAGGGAGTATTATTCTTTTATATCGTTATTTTGAACAACATCTCCTCACCACTGTCGCCACAACCGCCAACATCTCCTCACCACCTTAACCAACAACCGCCAACATCTCCTCACCACCTTTGCGACAACCGCCAACATCCCCTCACAACATCAACAAACAAACAACGTCTCCTCACCTTCATCTCCACTGACGCCGCCATTTTTTCGCCAGCAACGGCATTCCACGGACGAGCGGCATCTCCGCCGACAAACGCGGGGACTCCCCCGGGAGTTCAGTTGGGTACGAGTCTGGGTTCGTGGTCCAGTTGAGGAGTCTGAGTTCGTCTGGAGTCTGGGTTCCTGGTCCAGTCTGGGTTCGGAGTGGAAGTCGGAGTGGAGCTCAGATTCCAGCCAAGCTGCAGTGCCGGGCAGAATTGTGGGTCTTTGGAGGCAGCCGGAGAGAATTCGCCAGCCAGTGACATAACGGTCCGAGGTGATCGGGACCCGGGACGGTCCGAGCGACGCTGAGGAGTGAGCGGGCTCTTAAGAGAGCATAAACTCTAAAAGAGAAAGGCCCGTTCGCTCTTCTGAGGCGTCGTCGGCTAGGCCCGATCGACCAAGCCACACGGCTGGGCCTAGACTAACCGAGCTGCCGCCACGCCAGCTGCCGTGTTGACGACGAGACTTCGAGGGTCTCCCAGCGAGTCACCACGAGGGTGGCAGGTAACCAGCACGGTCTCGTGGAGCTCCTTCGGTTTCCACAGCTCCGCGGAACATTGAAGGCCTCTGGGCCCTGTTCTTTCTTGTTCTTTTCTGGGGTTTTTGCATGGAAGTCTGTGGCGCCTTGTCCATAAGTAGAACGGTTAAGTGCCTGTACATTACGAAATAAATAGACAACAGCTGTAGGTTTTTCTTGCTCGTGTCTTGTACCCATCCCCCCCATTCATTGCATACGTGCCTGCATTGAATAAATGCCATTGTTTGAATGTTCACCTGCTCGTTGCGTCCCTTCCTCCATTGAGCTGCCGTAATTGCGTTCGGAATAATAGCTGGTTTTTAATAGCCGATAAGATAATCGGATCCAACAGGGCTTGGCGATAATACACCGCTCGGCAATCGCAAACGGAGCGAGGTGCTTAAGCGGCTCGTTTCCGAGCAAGTTCCGTTGAGGTACAACCTCTTGGTAGTCTGTCCGCGCGAATAATTAGGTAAATCGACAATTCGGCGATCGACCCTGTAGTGCGGGCAGAGCATTGACAAGGTTGTGGTGTAGGTAAAAACACACCCGTAGCTGGATTTCGGCGTTGATCCGAAAGCTGCGACTCGGATTGCCACGGTCGGTGGGCGTGTGCGGCCGCGAATTAGCTAAAGGCGGTCGCCCGCACGCGAGTGGTGGAGATCCACAACAATATATATATATATATATATATATATATATATATATATATACAGTATATATATATAAAAAAAAAGTTGAGGTTGAGCGGAGGGATGGAGCACGAGGGCATGAGTCACGCCGGGAGCGGGGGAGGGGGCGGAGGAGGATATGGAAGAGATTATCTGCAGGCTTTTTAGTAAGCTTCGACTTCTGCTTGGCTTGAGTTAGGGTCGAGGCTTTTTGAAGGCTTTTTGCTTCGGCTTGGCTTTTAGCAGGCCTTTGGGTTCTGCTTGGCGAGGGTTGAGACTTTTGGTTCAGTGAGCTTCAGTTCTGCTTGGCGAGGTGGAGACTTTTTGGAGAGCTTTTTGCTTCGGCTTGGCTTTTCAGCAGACCTTCGGGTTCTGCTTGGCTCGGTTCGCTTTTTGGGTTCTAGCTTGGTTCGTCGAAGAGAGTCGACTTTGTTCATTGGAAGAGAGTTGAGCTGGTTGCTCGGCTCAGAGTTCTTGGTTCGTGCTGAGAGAGGCTTTGTTCATCGGAAGAGAGTTGAGCTGGTTGCTTGGCTCGGAGCTCTTTGTTCTCCACTTGGCTCCCGGCTTGGTGCGACTCTTTGGCCTCATCTTGGAGGTGGTTCTACGAGGAAGCGACGCATCGACGGGAAGGATCGGCGCCTCGTCTCACCAGCATGTGTTCGGAAGCGCGAGAGGATTCGCTGGAGCTCGGGAAGCATCGCAGCTCACGGCGATTGGGTCCAGCTCGCTCTCGCTGGAGCCCGGGTCCGAACAGCTTGAAGACCACACGAGGTGGAGAGGTTCGAGATAGGTTCTGGGTTTCAGCTCATCTGTCCTCTGAGTTGGAGGCCTTAATAAAGGCATCAGCCACCATTTCTTGTGTGTGTGTGTGTGTGTGTGTGTGTGTGTGTGTGTGTGTACTTGTACGTGTACGTGTACGTGTGTCCGTGGGCCCGTCTAACAAGTTGGAAACTGTTAAGTGCTTTATGTGCTGTAAATGACGCTGTATTGCATTTCATATAGTCGGTATAGTTCTGCTCTTACGTGCTTCCCTAGTTCCCCATTATTATTAATAAATAGCCCAATTGTTAAATGTTTTCAGCTCGTCGCGTCGATTCTTTCATTGACTGAGCATTTCGTGTGTTGGTAGTTAGAAAGCCGTTGGTTTGCCGTCAAAGGGGGACATTCGGACCGACGGTTCTCGGCGATTAAGCCACTCGGAATCGCGCACGGGACAGGCTCGCTTAAGCGGCTTGTTTCGTACGTGTTCCGTCGAGGGTGTGGAGGCTCGGTGGATCGCCACGTGGTCTCCAGGTATTTTGAAGAATTGGCAAATAACCCTGTACCACGTGGTGGAAAAGTTGGCCCTTCACGGTTCTTGCACAAGGACCCGTCGGCTTCGGAGTTATCCGGGTGGCGATCTATATTCCTGGCGATCGGTCGGGCCGACTCGACTTGCGGCTCCGTCAGAGCGGTCGGCTCGCGGCCGACCCCCGGCATCGTAACAGTGGGTGTCAGGAGTGCGATTCAGACCCCTCTGTCTCCGTAGCTAAATTGACGGAATCGGATCAGGGGTACACGGAGCGAACCCCCACCCCCCCCCATGTCCCCAAATTGCGAGCATTGTTAAATTATATTTCCAACACGCGACATGGCCAGCCAAGGCGAGCTGAGCCAGGTGGGTAGTGTAAGTGTAGATGAACCCATGGTCCAGGACACCCAGGAGGAAGACACATCTTTACCCCAGGGTTGGGAAAAGTGGCGATGCTATTCATCTGGTTTGTTTTATTATTACGACTGCACCACTAAATGTTCGGCAGTGGGGGCGGCCAGGGCGGACAACAGAGCAGCAGTGTGTGGAGATGATGGAACAGTTCATGCAAAGAATGATGCACGAAATGTGAGCATTGAGGGAGAAAATGGATGCGAGCGTGCAAAGCATCAGGGGTGATATGCAAAAGCAGCGGGGGCAGTGTAGTGGGCACGGGTGACCCTCGGAAAGGGACAAGGGGCACCAACACGCCACGTGGGCATCGGAGGGGGGGCAATGCCAGAGAGGGCAACCCCCCGCGTTCATAGGGAGCAGCTAGGCTCGGAGGCAGCCTGCGGGCCTGGGGGTGCCATGGTTAGAGTTCAGCAGAGGGGGCGTTCCTGCCCGTTGAGCCACGCTGCCCAGCCAGGAAATTGTGTGAGTGCACGAATGAAAATTTGAGGGCAAGGCCCAAATTTATAATGGGCACCAACACAGGCGACGGGAATCATGGTTATTAGAACCGATAGTTTAAAAGTGTCAGGCGTTTTTGGAAAGCCCCGGGGTAGTTTCAGGTTAATGTATGTTAGGGTAGATAAGAGATGTACCCCTTCACACCATCCATCCCTTCGCTCGTTGTAGGCCGCTGGACTCACCTTGGTAGATCTCTGAACTCTGAGGAGGCCATTCTGAGGCTTGGGTGGGTCTCGAGACAGGATGCTAGTCTCTCCCTATTCCCCTCCAGAGAGGGAACGTAGGGGTTGGGAGTAGGCTGGGTTGACAGGATAGGTTAGCCAGACAAAGACTATAAAGGGGGTTAGGGAGACAATTATAAAAGGGAAATAAAAATAATAAAGATAAAGAGGGGCTAAATTTTGTTGTTGTGTAGCAAATTAAGGGAGTGGGGATGGACAGAGACAGGCAAAGGCGATAGAGTCGGGGGAGACATTAAGCTAGGTCCGAGCCGGCCTTAAGAGCGGCCGGCACTACCGCACTCTCTCCAGACCTGATGGAACCACACCAGAGGCCGGCCAGCTTCACCTGCCGGCCTGTTGTGCTGCAGCCGCCTGTTCTGCATAGGCTTACCTTGCCATGCCTAGTTTGCCTGCCTCTGCCATGACCCCATGCCTGCGAGCCCTTGTTTGAGTTTGCCCCTGTGTCATTCATTACCATGTGCGCCAGGATCATTCAGTTTTGCAAGGACTGCCCTGCAGGGAGCCCGTGCATCCATCATGTTCATTTGTTTTGTGACCATCTCCATCCATTCCCCTGCAGCCTGCACCAAAGACTTGGCAATGAATTTTACCTTTTCCCTTTCACAGATCACAGGTCCTGTGCCATGGTTAGTGTAATGTAATGAACAAGTTAAATGAAAATTGTTGATAAGTTGAACCCCACCTGCATGTTTGTTTTAGCGCTGGCAATTTTAGTTAAGTTGTCTGAATGAGCCTGTGAGAGTTTGTTTAGTTAGTTACGCAGCGCATTAGGTTATTTATTTTTGGGACACGTATAAAGAAATGTTGCACTCAGGGATCCGAAGGTAAAACGTACTGGGGGAAAACTTGCACATGCTGGTCACACGAAAATTTGACGACTCGGGACGAGTCTATAAAAAGGGGAGGGGGTAGTGTTACGAATTTGGGAATTCGATTGCACACAACATTCAGGTTCCTTTAGTCAGTTATGTCAATAAGTGCTTGTTCCCTAGATAGTTCACCTTCCATTGTTTAATGGGCAGAAATTGATTTAGTGCGCTGTGAGGTTCAATTTAATCGTTCGGGAGCAATCATAACACAATGGAGACATCCCTCCTCCTCTTCTGCGAAGAGGAAGAAGAGCCCTCCCATCCTGAATCACGGGATGTAAACAACTCCCTCCCACCCGTGGTTTAGCGGGGGGATGGAGCACGAGGGCATGAGTCACGCCGGGAGCAGGGGAGGGGGCGGAGGAGGATAAGGAAGAGATTCTCTGCTGGCTTTTTAGTAAGTTTCGGCTTGTGTTTGGCTCAGGTTAGGGTCGAGGCTTTTTGAAGGCTTTTTGCTTCGGCTTGGCTTTTAGCAGGCCTTTGGGTTCTGCTTGGCTCGGGTTGAGACTTTTGGTTCAGTGAGCTTCGGTTCTGCTTGGCGAGGTGGAAACTTTTTGGAGAGCTTTTTGCTTCGGCTTGGCTTTCAGCAGACCTTCGGGTTCTGCTTGGCTCGGTTCGCTTTTTGGGTTCTGGCTTGGTTCGTCGAAGAGAGTCGGCTTTGTTCATCGGAAGAGAGTTGAGCTGGTTGCTCGGCTCGGAGTTCTTGGTTCGTGTTGAGAGAGGCTTTGTTCATCGGAAGAGAGTTGAGCTGGTTGCTCGGCTCAGAGCTCTTTTTTCTCCGCTTTGCTGCCGGCTTGGTGCGACTCCTTGGCCTCATCTTGGAGGTGGTTCTACGAGGAAGCGACGCATTAACGGGAAGGATCGGCGCCTCGTCTCACCAGCACGTGTTCGGAAGCGCGAGAGGATTCGCTGGAGCTCGGGAAGGATCGCGGCTCACGGCAATTGGGTCCAGCTCGCTCTTACTGGAGCCCGGGACCAAACAGCTTGAAGACCACACGAGGTTCGAGATTGGTTCTGGGTTTCAGCTCATCTGTCCTCTGAATTTGAGTCCTTAGTCAATGCTCTTACGTGCTTCCCTAGTTCCCCATTATTATTAATAAATACCCCAATTGTTAAATGTTTTCAGCTTGTCACGTCGATTCGTTCATTGACTGAGCATTTCGTGGGTTGGTAGTTAGAAAGCCGTTGGTTTGCCGTAAAAGGGGGACATTCAGACCGACCGTTCTCGGCGATTAAGCCGCTCGGAATCGCGCACGGGACAGGCTCGCTTAAGCGGCTTGTTTCGTACGTGTTCCGTCGAGGGTGTGGAGGCTCGGTGAATCGCCACGTAGTCTCCATGTATTTTGAAGAATTGGCAAATAACCCTGTACCACGTGGTGGAAAAGTTGGCCCTTCATGGTTCTTGCACAAGGACCCGTCGGCTTCGGAGTTATCCGGGCGGCGATCTATATTCCGGGCGATCGGTCGGGCCGACTTGACTTGCGGCTCCATCAGAGCGGTCGGCTCGCGGCCGACCCCCGGCACCGTAACAGTATATTGTTGCGGAGCCAGGTATCGGCAACGAGCACGACCGCTAGATGGAGCTGCAGGGTCGACTCCACCGATCACCTGGAATGTATAGGTCGTCACCCCGGATAACTCCGGAGCCGACGGGTCCCTTATCGGACCGAAGTTCGCGAATAGGTCGACCACGTGGGGTAGGGTCGATTGCCAATTTCAATTTACCTATATACCCATGTCGTCCAACTACCGGGGAAATTCACCCTCAAAGATGCTCGTACGGAACGAGACGCTAGCGTACTCAAACCGTGTGCGACTCCAGCGGACGGTCACAGAGCTTTTGTTGGTCCAAATGTCCCTTTACAGTGGCAACAGCCTGGCTAATTCTCCAAACACGCACCGTGTTAAACCAATTGAAGAAAGGACGAGGACGAACCGATACATTTAACATATGGTTTATTTATAATGGAGCAGGAGGGCACGTTAGAAGCAGAACTATCCGAATAATAAAAGGCACGTATGTACAGCAAGGCACTTATACAATTACTACTTACTTTACTGGTACCACAAACACACACACGCACACCCAAAGAAACGGACCCAAAACGGTCTTTATTGACGCCTCCAACTCGGAGGGAAAGGGCGAAATGAAGACCAGATTCTGCCTCAGATCTGTCCACCTCGTGTGGTCTTTGAACTGGGTCGAACCGGGCACCAGCGAGAGCCGAGCCGAATCCAGACACTGGGGACGCGGTGCGGAACCCCCACGGCTCTCGTGGGGGATCATGTCTCTCAAGCTCTCAGGCTCTTGATCATGAGGAGGAGGAAGAGAGAATCTCCGTCCGAACGCGCCACCCCCTTATTCACCCTGTGTCCAGTGGGGGGTGGGGGGGACGCCTCCGCCACTCCCGCTCTCCCTGACTGGACGGTTTTGGCACGCAGAATTGCTCGTCGCCCAGTGGTTGGCCAAAACGCGTGGCAAGTCCGTTGATTGGCCCGGGACGTGGTGACGTTACACGGACCCCTTTCCTCCTGTTGCGGGATCTGACTGGCTGAGCGGCAGTCATCCCACCCGTAGCACGCCAATTGGTCGAGGGCCGCCACGAGGCCCCTCCTTGAACTCCGCCTTCTTCCAAAGGACCGCCCCTCCAATAGGAAGTTGAGCAACATGGTTCTGCATGGGCTCCGCCTATGTACGTGCTGACACGCCCGTAGGCATGGCGTCGGCCAGAGCGAGGTGAAGGTGATGCTGGCGTTGTCGTAGTCATGAGGGGTGTAAATAAAAGAAAACCCTGGCTATCAAAGTAACTCACAGCACATTTACATTTATTCACCCATTAGACTAGGGAAAGGGAGCTATCTATCCACATTCACTTATCGAAATAACTGAGCTCTTGGACCTGAATGTTGTGTGCTCATGGCTTCCAGATTCGCAACAATATGACGTGGTGCCCAGTTTTAACTTCCCTCTGAGAGACGGCACACACATTTATGAATCACCGTGTATGAAACACTGGGTCGACAGTTTATGGCTCGGTCCGGATTTGAACCCAGGCTGGACAGCTCAGAGTGAGCGGGCTTACCTCTTGGTTATCCTGGCGTGATTTGGCAATTCATTGCTTTGTAACAACTAAAAACATTTTTTTATTTACTCTTTCTCATTGTAATCACCTAATTTATTTTCCCTTCCTTTATCTGGAAATATCCCCGTGGAGAACCAAGCTGCCGTATCGCCATCAAAGCTTGAAGAGTGCTCGCCAATTGCCTTCGATTGAACCATTCCAACAAGCAATCAAATAAAACAGTTGAAGAAACTTTCAAAAACGAAACGTTTAATTTTTTTGTCTGGATTTATCCACGCTGAAGTGACAGGTGGAATAATGAACATCACACAAAAAGGGGAAACGTGGTGTAAAATAAAATTGCACATTTTCAGCGAGCGAACCACCGACCGACGAGGTACCGCAAGGCCAAATGCAGATGGGTTGGCCCTGAACTTTGTTCAAGTCGATCGATATATTCATTGACAGTGTGACTGTTGAAGAGTGCTTGCCAAGTGCCTTAAGTACTCAAGCAAGCACTCCAACGGAACGGCTGGCTTGGCAAGCGATTACCAATCGGTCATATAAATCCATGCACCCGGAAATGCCCAAGCAATGTCGAATTGGACAAATGAACACTTTTTTTTAGCAGTCGGAACTGTTGCCAAGTTCAATTCTGGAGCTTAAATTTTGAAATTTGGCTTAGATTTACAGATTCTAGAAGTTATGGCATGTGCGGAAATTAAATAAAGCCACAAACACTGGCGTCTCCGGGTGTTTATAAGCATTGCAATGCATCCAGTGATTCATCTTTATGCTGATCAGGCATTCGATTATATAAGTGAAGAAAGTGGAAAAAAAAGAAAGAAAAACGATTGTTAAGAAATCGTTGCGGCCTATTCCAAGGCATTGTTGAGGAGGCCAAAAAAAATGGCGGCTTAAGACTTGCGAGCTGACCGAGATGGCGTACCACCATCTTGGTAAGGCTTATTTTGTTTTTTTTTGTGATGAGAATCCCATAAATTATCTTCAAAAGGGGTGTTTAAATTAACCCAGACGCCTAATTGTCATTCATGTATCACCTTGGAGTTTCCTCTGTCTGCATGCAAAGTTTGGGGCGCTAGGTTTCATGGTTTTGGAGTTATGGAGGAGACGGACGGACGGGTGGAAGCACACTGCCATATATATATATATATATATAAATATATATATATATATATATATATATATATATATATATATATATATATATATATATATTGTTACGGTTGTGGAAATTCGCAAACCACCATTCAGGTCCCGAAGGTGAGATATCTCTGTAAGTACATGTGTAGTTAGCCCCAAACCCGTTGTTTAGAGGGAATAAATGTGATTCATATATATATATATATATATATATATATATATATATATATATATATATATATATATATATATATACACACACACACACACACACACACACACACACACACACACACACACACACACACACACACACACACACACACACACACACACACACACACACACACACACACACACACACTCATTACACGTGGAAAAAACGTTAAGCACCCCTCCAAGATAGTAAGTACTGCAAGGAGTACTGTTTGCAAAACAAATATTATACCGCATTAAAAATTTCTTTCAAACATTGAGAGAACTCTCCATGGACAGGCTACATTTTCCATTCATCACGAGACCAAGGCATTTTTTTCACACCAAGCATGTACAGCATGGTAGGGGTATCAACTTGTAAAAACGCTTTCATCTGATTAATGTTTGGAGAAGGTAATGATGTTAAGTGCTTTCATTGGCAGAATGTTTTTCAATGGCCCGTAGAAGTTGTGGGGAATCCCGAAGATGGCAACTTATTGAGATGAATAACGTTGAGATGTCTTGCTGTGAAATTTGACGTCATCTTGGCTTCCATCAGGTTATAAGAAACACCCTGACAGGCGAGAAGTACTGTCGGGACATTTTGGATTGCGTTGTTCCACATTTTGACAACCTATCACTCCTCGCAAGACCTATTTGTATTCATGGATGACAATGCTAGACTCAACTGTTCTCGTGCATTTAAACGTTTTTGCGAAACTTTGCTGTCACAATATTGGCCTGGCCAGCAAGGATTCCTGATTTTAAATATAATAGAGCACGTTTCAGACATTCTTTGGCATAGATTTAAGATAATTGGTCCTCCTGTGCATATTCTGGCACAGTTGTAGGCCGCTTTACACCAGGAATTGCAACAACACCCTTTGGATTCCCTCCAGTGGCGTATTTAGGGGATGAGGAGAGTTGCAGAATTCATTCATTCAAATGGTGCTTACACATATTATTGACCTTTGTAGACATTCATTCCGTTGCGACATCATTGGATGTCATCATTCAATGGTCTTGAGCTCTATATCAAAGGATGTGTTGCCAGCAACCCCATTCTAAAGTCAGTGGGGGGTGGGGGGATTTGGTGTAAAACAGTGCCATTACAGGCATCCTCAACAAAACGTATGAATTTCTCTCATCTGTCGAACATGTGTATGGTTTCATTTTTTGAAAATTTTTATTAACTGCCTCTAAGCCCTCCACTTTGCAAAAAAAGTAAAACAGTTATTTTTGAGTATATAGATCTGCACACATGTTAAATCTGATTGTTTTTTTTTCAGAGAGTCTTCAAGTATCTATATTTGCAAGTATCTGATGGAAGAGGGTGCACAGCTGCACATCTTTGACCCAAAAGTGCAAAAGGAGCAGATCATCAACGATTTGTCCCAATCTTGCATTGTGGGCGAGGAGCCCGACAGAGGTGTGCTTTTTCTCTAATTTTAATTATATGGAGTGATGGAGATGAAGATAGGGGTAGATAGAGATAAGAGGGAGGGAATAAGAGATAGATATCGATGAGAATCCATTCATGAGTTTTAAAAACAAATTGAGTTTTAAGATTTGACCTCATCATTTCAGTGATATCAAACAGTAGCTTCAGCTTGGGTGTTCATTACTTTTGGTTCCTCCTATCAGCCAAGAACCAAAAGAAAGACACCTTGTGTTGAATCATATTTCACCAGTCTTGCACTGAAATGCTCTCACCTCTATTTATTTGTATGAAGCCCTTCCCTAAAAATCACAGGTTGGAATTATCATGGCATCATGGAAGGGAAATGAGGGGAAGGGTGGAGAGAAGAAAAATTTGATCAAAATAAATAACTTTGGGGCAAAAAAGTGGAGATCCAGTAATTTCATTTCTAACCTCTTGAAACTGCTCACATACGAGGGTGGTCAAAAAGTATTTCCCCCTCAACCTTGTACAAATGCCACTGCGACAGTGATACCGAATACAGATGTTGATCATTTACGATGTAGTTTCCAGGCAATCACACATTTGTTTCCCCCCCCCCCCCCCCCGCAGACTCCTGGTCATGCCATTAGTTAGAGGGAGTACTGCATGGCTGACCTCACCTATTTATGGTATATTTTGAAAGTACAAACTTTTGGGAGTTAATGAGAAAGTAACCCAACTGTGATGGTTTTACAAGGGATACTTTTTTGGCACAGATGGTAATCACTCTCTACGTAGTTTCCAGCCAATCAATCATTTTTCTAACAGTCAGTGAGTTTCTTGATGCCCATTATGACAGAAGTTGTTTTTGGCTTTGAATCACAGAAAAGAGCAAACAAATATTTTGACCCCCCCCCCCTCTCTGCTTTGTCAGCAACCTTTATTGCTTATAACAGGGTTTTACATTTTTGGGGCTGAACCAGAGCTAATTACCAATGTCAATTGACTCTGCTTTGTGCTAAATATTGCCAAAATGCTTTTTTGCCATTATGTTCTCAGCTTAACGGGATCCTCATAGCCCTGCAAAGACAAAAGACTTGCAAAAAATTAACGAGCATCCACACGGAACTCAATAAATGTTGTACTTGCAGTCACGAAACTAGTGACGGTGGAGAAAGACGTGTATGAAGCTTGTGAGGGGGCACATGCCATCGTCATCTGCACCGAGTGGGATGTCTTCAAGGTGTGGAGTGGGGGGAAGGCAGGAAGCTGAGCCAACTCGTTCATGATGTTTCATCTATTTCATTGAATGAGTGTTTCTTCAAGCTATTTCCACTGCACATGCTAACCTTGCATGAGACACATTTCTTTGAATCGAGTGTTAATCTTGTTTGCACCAATTATCCGGAATTGTACCAGAACCATTTCCTTGTTTTTAAGCCCTGTTTTTTGATGTAAACTTGGGTCTTCATTTGGGCTTATTCCATGACCCGGCAGAACACCTAGGTCCTAGATGTATGATATTGGTTCAGAACAATACACAGTATAGGCTTTGGTAAGACGTACTGTATATGCCATCGTTTCGTTCACGCACATGCAAGAT
Source organism: Eptatretus burgeri (assembly GCF_056783735.1). Taxonomy (NCBI): domain Eukaryota; kingdom Metazoa; phylum Chordata; class Myxini; order Myxiniformes; family Myxinidae; genus Eptatretus; species Eptatretus burgeri. The sequence goes on from NC_140978.1 coordinate 11,186,853, forward strand.
CAAAGTGAAATGCTTGATTACAAGGATTTTTGAGTGAAATACTACTTCCATCTCAAATTTATTCAGCATTTGTACATTGTTGTTTCAAATTTGACTTGGAATAATATACAGGTCGTTCCAAAAAGACCCGGACAACTTTGGTTGTTAATATATTTAGTACCACAAATGATCCAACGATACCCTTTGATTTATATGATACAGAAACTCAAAGTTTTGTGCACACCGTCAATGCAATTCAATGTGAACTCCGTTTGTCGCGTGCAGGACATCAAAGGCGGTACACGAGTTCTTGCCCTGTTTGGCTCAGCATGTTTGCATTTTTCTTTGCAGAGGATAATGACCTCAACAATTTAAATGAACATATTGGAAGGATTCGCCTTCCCACTGATAGAAGACCTGCAACCCGATATCATTTTTCAACTGGACGGCGCTCCCCCTCATTGGGCCTTAGTCGTTCGAGCTGTCCTGAATTTAAAATGTCCAGGTCACTGGATTGGCCGAGACGGACGAACCACCTGTCCCCCATGATCACCATACATAATCCTTCTTGATTTTTTTTTCTTTTCTTGTGGGGGTTTGTCAAAGATGATGTCGACAACACCAAGGTGGTAAACCTGCAGGATCTTCATTCTCGGATCACAGCTGCATGCGCACTGCTGCACACAAACATACTGAGCCAAACATGGCAAGAAATCGTGTACTGCCTTGATGTCCTGTATGCGACAAACGGAGCTCACATCTCTATTATAATACCAAGCTTGGTATTATAATACTTGGCTCGCTGTCACACGATCCCTATGAAATTTCTGTGGCACTTAGCGGACATGCCGACAATGTTTGGGAAGTCTTGGCGTTCCAATGTACCACTTGCATTTTGCACAATGCGTATTTTTATCATTCCCCGTGTACGGTCTGTCGTCTGCTACCAGCTATGTTGTACTGCTATCCCGTGCATGTGCACGGGTATCGCTAGTTGAAGTGTATTGATGGTTTGCACAAAACTTTGAGTTTCTGTATCATATAAGCCAAAGGGTGTCATTGCATCATTTGTGGTTCTAAATATATGAACAACAAAAGTTGGCGAGGTAATTTTGGAACACCCTGTACATAAATTGCTTTGCCTATGTCCAGGTCAAATTTGAACCACCCGTGTTTATTCACCATACATGGTGATAAAATTTTAGGAAATTTACTGGACTATGCTGCTGATGTACCTTGTATTTGTGAATCTTTTTTGCTATTCCAACAACAATGCAAATTCGTTAGTAAAAGCATTTCACTTTCTAGTAGGCTTGATGCACATCATTTTGGGGCTTATTGGATACCCCTCATCTCAACAGGTATAACTGGTTGCTCCCTCTTGACTCTGAGTGCTCTCCAGATCCTGAAGGCTCCAGTGTGCCCAACCTGCAGTTTAAAATTTGTTTGAGCATGTACCCAGTCTATTGTTTTCACGGAAGGATTGACATTTCACAAACCAGTGTTGATGAGATGACTATATTTTAATGGCAATGTAAAGTTCCACGTGCAATCCTACCAGACTCCGTGGTGCAATGGTTAGGTTAGAGCGTCCACTCCGAATCTGGGAGGTTGGTGGTTTAAAACCCCGACTTGAGTCGCACCAAGAACTTTAAAAATGGTACGTGCTGCTTCCTTTCTTGCCAGTCAGCATTTAAAAGGATAAGAGCACGGATAATCCCCATAGGTTGGGGATGAGGAAATTCCTCCTTAGGAAATTCCCCGATGAGTGTGGTGAGAAAGGTGGCACCATTGCTGGTACCTTGTGCCCCGAGAAGTGACGTGTTTGTTTGTGTGTGTGTGTGTGTGTGTGTGTGTGTGTGTGTGTGTGTGTGTGTGTGTGTGTGTGTGTGTGTGTGTGTGTGTGTGTGTGTGTGTGTGTGTGTGTGTGTGTGTGTGTGTGTGTGTGTGTGTGTGTGTGTGTGTGTGTGTGTGTGTGTGTGTGTGTGTGTGTGAGAGAGAGAGAGAGAGAGAGAGAGAGAGAGAGAGAGAGAGAGAGAGAGAGAGAGAGAGAGAGAGAGAGAGAGAGAGAGAGAGAGAGAGAGAGAGAGAGAGAGAGAGAGAGAGAGAGAGAGAGAGAGAGAGAGAGAGAGAGAGAGAGAGAGAGAGAGAGAGAGAGAGAGAGAGAGAGAGAGAGAGAGAGAGAGAGAGAGAGAGAGAGAGAGAGATAGAGAGATAGAGAGATAGAGAGCACTATGAGCCTTATATCCTGTAAAGAAAGAGAAAAAAAAAATCTGGTGCCTCACCACAAAAAAAATTTCTCACTTCCATTTTCCTTATTTTCCCTTCGTAGGAGTTAGAATATGAGCGTATATACCATGGCATGCTGAAGCCAGCATTTATCTTCGATGGGAGACGCATTTTGGACTCGTTGCATGACAAGTTGCAAAACATTGGCTTTCAGGTCAGCAGGAGACCATACATCAGAGTTGTGAAACTGTTGCAATAAAGTAGATTGATTGTATGAGTTTTCCACGTCTGTGTTAAAACCTAAATGGCTATCTGAGCTGGCCCTCTGCCTTTGCAGGTGGAGACCATTGGAAAGCGGGTTGTCAAAAATGGCATCCCATACACTCCAACAAGCTCATGCAAAGCTGACCCACTTGCCCCTCCTGCCAAGAAGGTTAAGTTGTAGCATATGTTTGTTTCTACACCACCGTGAGCAGGATTTGTTACACGACAGCATGTGATTTTAAGAAAAACGATTTGCTAAAGTATAGTTCTTCCTTTTTAATTTCACACATTCCTTATGCATTCATGTAATAATGGAGGTTTGACTTTTTACTTGTAGCTAAATATTTAAGTTCTTTTATCATATATGTAAATGGTTGTTGGCACGTTTCAGTTTTGAAAGGAAGTAGTGGGCTTTGCGCTCCCTCAAGTGCACAGACACTTTGTGTCAATTGGCAATCGTTTTCTCACATTGAAGGACATTTCCCTCTCAGTAGTACAAATAGAAATTGCCTGGAAGGATTTTCAGGTCTCCGGTATTTGCTTTATACTTGTAGTGTGTTGGATGTCAGGGAATTTGTACTTGCAATGTACGATAGGTGGAGGAACAGAGGAAAAATCGGTAAGAGGAGGAGAGGAGAATAAATAAAATTGATGGGAGGGAGTACAAGGAGGAGAAGAATGAATTCCACTTATTTTGGTGTATGTAATATCTAGATGGTCCCTTTTGATAAGATGAATACAAATAGCCTTAGTGCTTTATCATTTGCAAGGACTGCGCTGGGGTTTTTTGTGCCATGTCTTTGAATTTAGTTACTGATTCTCCTGCTCCCATTTAATTATGTCTATCAATGCTAAATGGTGTTGAATGTGAGGTCCAAACATTTTCTTTAGTCGAGAACATTTCAATCTTTTGAAAAGATTTTTTTTAAGCACATATCGTTTTTTAAAAAAAGTTTTAAGCAAAGAAGGGTCAGATCCATAATTTGGAACGACCTCTAATAAAGGAAGGTAAATAAGACAACAATGAGTGGATTAGCATCCTCACAAGACCATGCGGGGCAGGCAGATTGTTCTCACCCTGAAGGTCCATTCGAGCCAGCAGTATATTTGTTTGTTTTTTTGCTGACGATCCATTAGTGGCCTGAAACTAACTTGACTTCCTTAAGGTTCAAATCCAAATCCCCAATACTGCTTCCTTCAGCAGGATTTGAGCATACAACCTCTGGGATATCAGTCCAGTGTCCTCACCAACAAGTCACTGCTGTGTATCCAAATGTGAAAGCTTGAGAAACATGTACTTTACTCTTGCCTAAACAATGGATTTTCTTTTTTAAAGTTTTTCAAAGATTGTGTGTGTGTGTCTTTCATATTTTTTAATTCTCAGTTTTGAGACAGTGACAACACATTAGATTAGAATGACAAAATGAATGTCCAAGCAGGTTACAAGGGAGGAGACCAGAAGTTTTCTGTTTCTGGATAGCAGAAGAAACCCACCATCAGGTTTCTGGATCTGCTCTCCTCTTCTGCACCAAGTTTTTCAAAAAGAGTTCTCCTGTGAAATGAATGAAGTAGATAACTTTTTCTCAGCTGCCTCCAATCAAAAAACAATATATTCACAACTCTTCTATGCAAGTTAAGTGAACACAACTTCACTGGAGGGGAATGATTTGTGTGAACCTTTCGGCCAACTCAAAGCATCCTGTAAACATGAGTCTTATTCCTTTGTGCTTACAAAACATCATTGTCTAATTGAACTAGTATTTGGTTCTTTTAAATGTCAAAATAAACTCCACATGTATACACACCAGCTTTGTAGGAGGAGCGGACGAGAGGGCCACTAGCTGTGTAGAGGAATCCCATTTTTGTGCCCAGGTTTTCCCAGTGCAAAAACTTAGTTGGAGTCACATATTCTTCCACCTAACACCAGGACCAAAACAACAAGTAATGGTGGTTTCCCAGTACATTTCTAAACAACCTTGCAAACACTTGAGAAGTCGAGCTTTCACACAAACATACTTACCTTGAGATGCCGCCGAGTGGGTTGCATGTACTGTCCCAGAGTTAAGCAGTCCACGCCTGCGTCCCGTAGTTCTGGAATATAGAAACCGAAAGTTCGGATTAAAAATCCTTGCCCAAATTTGTTTCATTTAAGGGCATCTATCAAGTAAGCAAAAGGACAAAGGAAGTGGGTTCGGTCCTGCCACTCTGCATACATTGTGTACAACGCCCCATTTGAAAACCCCAGCAATTATGCAATACTGATTTCCAAAGTAGTCATTATTGCTATTTGATGACTACAAATAACAGCACCAGGGTCAAAACCCATGATATCCTCCCTCTCCCAGAGTGACCACACCTCAATTGACTTATTACAGCACGGCGACATCGCGCTGTTATATAATTGGCTATTCTGTCCTGTGTCTTCTGTCACACTTATTGGCTATTCTGTCCTGTGTCTTCTGTCACACTTATGGCCGTGTACATCCCTTTGATCTGAGGGCTATAAATAGAAATTTGTCCAACATCACAACTCTTCCCATCATGCATGCTAATTCACCATGTCTACATTTAAATTTTATAACTGCAAAATTGTTTCATCATCTACATTTAATTCATCTACATTTAAATTTTATAACTGCAAAATTGTTTCATCATTCTTAACCTAGACTTTTACTGCCCCCAGCCACGCGATATTGAAGTATTCGCTTCTTGTTTTCTTGTGAGATCTCATGAGATACACTCTTCAGAGCCACGATGACAGAGTGTATTTGAATGTGGAAACGAAGGAGAAAATTTGTGCATTGCAAAAATTGAATCAAAGTAGCAACAATGAATGTGAGAACTATCCGTCTACCTGGAACAAGGGAAGAGCTTGCGTACAACTTTAAAGAACAAAACATTGACATACTTCACATTCAAGAACATGGAATAGTGCACTACGAACCAATTAAATATGAAAATATTACATCTCGGGTTTGCTGGACACTGCTACTGCCGAGGCCGAAGCAGGGCAGACCAGCTCTCACCTACATCAGCATGCTAAAGGATATCGGCTTGGAGACGGAGGAAGCTGCACACAGCAATGCTTCATCCATCCATTGGGACCATACTCTGTGCAGAGCGTTGGTGCTGCCTAAGCAGTCTCCTTTAGTATTGCGCACAATCCTGGACAGGTCATCACTCTGACACAGGATACCAGCAAGCTGGCACTCATTTTGCCGACCTTGGAAAGATGACAGGCAGAGTCAACCCCACCTGATATCAATTCAACAGCCAAGTGGGATTTGAACTCAGGATCATAGGATCCCAAGGCCACCACTTTAACCATTAAGCAAACACCAGGCATTCGTGTCTCATGTTGATTATTTTTTTACCATCAAAGTACACTTGTTTTTCAGTGTACAAGATTCTCCCCAAGGTGATGGAAGATACGGTGCCAGTATTTTGACATATATACCTGGGGAGAAGGGTGTTTGGGGAAGGGGCTTTCAGCTCATTATCCATTGATGCCACATCTGTAAGTTATTTTGATTCGGGGCGAGTGCTTGCTTTGTCATTTACTTTATTCTTTCTGCATAATCATTTGATGGGTGCGCCTCAACCTATCAGCAGTTTGACAGTATTTCATCTTTAATCACATTTAGGAAGATTCTTACAGCCAGCTTATCTCAACTGCTTTAGTACAGGGTGTTCCAGATGAGATGCCATGATTTTACATAAGAGGAACTATAAATGACAACTGGTACCACGATACAGAACAAAGTCGAAAGTTGTTTCCTCTAAGGATACCGTTACGATTGAGCGTAGCACAACTTAGTATCCGTAGAGTTCGGCTCCAACTCCATCCAATATAGTTTGGGGGACAATTTGTAGAAATTCTGCATAGTGATCTCATCATTAAAGTTCAGTCTTCTTCTAATATTCTTTTCAAGGTGAAATGTCAATAGTTTGCACACACTTGCTGCTCAATGCTTCAGTCAGCACAGTGGCATTGTACTATTTCCTGCTTAAAATGTATGTCACTGCCAAAATAGTAGAAAATCCCTACACTTCCCACCTGAAGCAAGGTTGAAATATGGCAAAAGGTTCCACTCGGAATGACCCAATATCAAATTTTTTTATCAATTTTTTTTTCTTCCCGTTTCGACCCCTGTAATCCCATGTCCATGCCTGGTATTGGCTTTAACGGTTAAAGTGACTGCCTTAAGTTCTTAGGGTCTTGAGTTTGAGCCCCTGTCGTGTCATTGAAATAACATCAGGTGGGTTGACTCAGCCTGTCATCCTTCCGAGGTCTGCAAAATGTACCAGTTTATTGGGGTAGTAAGCCATTTGAGTATCCTGGGTCAGGGTGGCGACCCGTTCGGGGTTGTACTCCGCCAAATGAAACTGCCTCGGTAGCCTTATGCACCTCACGGCATGAGAGGAATTAACCCCCCCCCCAATTCTCCACACCCTGGGGCATGAACCGGAGGTGAAATAAATTTTTTTTACATAATTCATGCGTTCCCCAATGTTGATTGCATGTACAAAGTTTCATCAAAAATGATACTGATGATCAAAAATGATCATTTTAAAATGATACTGATGCTACCCTTGCACCTTCAGGCCATGTGGTGACCGTAACTACCATGTTTGCATTTCTGCACAACTGTTTAGAAGATAGCGTGAAGGTCAGACAGACAGACAGACTGAGCCGATTATAATATACTCCAGGTTTTTTTCAAAAAGTGTGGGGATAGTAATGAAGTTGCATCCTGTTGAGAGAAACACAAAATAAAGGAAATGGGAGCGATATATCCTAATATCGGAATGTAAGAAATTTTAAATTGTCCCAATTTCACAACCAGTTCGATTCAGAGAAGATTACATTTTACCTTTCATCGTGCTCTCCACCTGCTCATCAGTCTCTCCCAGGCCCAACATGAGCGATGTCTTGGTGATCATAGTCGGATGCACTGCTTTAGCATGTTTCAGCACTGCCAGTGACTGATGAAAGTTGGCCCTGGGATCTCGAGCCTTTCTATTCAGGGAAAAATATATGATTAAAATCGCACGACGTATTGTCGCACGACCATGCCTTGAAAACCCCAGCAGAACAAAAACAATCCTGTAACATGATCATGTAATGCGTAAGATATTTTACAAGTGGTAAGAGAACTGCTTGCAATAATGGGGAATATATATATATATATATATATATATATATGGTTGACTCAGCCTGTCATCCTTCCAAGGTCGGCAAAGTGAGTACCAGTGTACTGGGCCGGTGTATACCCCGGTTAAAATAGGTGTACCATATCCCTGTGTCCTAAGAGGCGACCAGGGTTGCGTCAGGAAGGGCATCCGGCGTAAAACATGTGCCAAATCACTATGCGGATCATACGGATGATCCGCTGTGGCGACCCCTAACGGGAGCAGCCGAAAGAAGAAGAAGAAGAGAAGAAGATATATATATATATATATATATATATATATATATATATATATATATATATATATATATATATATATATATATATATATATATATATATATATATATATATATATATATATATCTTGTACTGTTGACCCAACATGGTTTTGATAAATAATTGCAATATATATATATATATATATATATATATATATATATATATATATATATATATATATATATATATATATATATATATATATATATATATATATATATATATATATATATATATATATATATATATATATATATATATATATATATATAAATATATATATATATATATATATATATATATATATATATATATATATATATATATATATATATATATATATATATATATATATATATATATATATATATATATATATATATATATATATATATATATATATATATATATATATATATATATATATATATATATATATATATATATATATATATATATATATATATATATATATATATATATATATATATATATATATTGCAATTATTTATCAAAACCATGTTGGGTCAACAGTACAAGAGGTTTGATATTTTCCTGTGTCCTAAGACAGCAAAATATTGGTAGAATGGTAACATCATATTTATGGCCGAAAGAATGGCCGAAAGAAGAAGAAGAAGAGAAGAAGATATCTATATATATATATATATATATATATATATATATATATATATATATATATATATATATATATATATATATATATATATATATATATATATCTTGTACTGTTGACCCAACATGGTTTTGATAAATAATTGCAATATATATATATATATATATATATATATATATATATATATATATATATATATATATATATATATATATATATATATATATATATATATAAATATATATATATATATATATATATATATATATATATATATATATATATATTGCAATTATTTATCAAAACCATGTTGGGTCAACAGTACAAGAGGTTTGATATTTTCCTGTGTCCTAAGACAGCAAAATATTGGTAGAATGGTAACATCATATTTATTTGCAAAAGTTAAAAACCATACAACGTACCAGTTGGAGGAAACAACTTTGGGAGAGAATGACACCTTCCTCTATTTAATTGGCCATTTGGAACCTATCCCTGTTTGCTCTCATTAGTATCTTGTTTTCTCTCTGGTTGTATCTCATTCTTCCCTCTTCTCTCCATTCCTCTCTCCCTTCTTTTCCTAACTTGTCTCTTTTACAATTTTCCTCCCCCCCACTCCCAACCTCACCTCGATGACAACAAACGTTTTATGACCATTTATAGTATTCTTTCATACGGATCCATTGCATCAGTTTTGTGTGAACCCAAACATTACATACCTTTGTCATTTTCAATCCATGACTTTTTAGTACATTCTCCTTTTCATACTTTGACCTTTAATGCATTTGTTATAGACTGTGGGCCTTTTAAAAAAAATTCTGTGACCCACCTCTATTATCTACCTGCAATTTTGCCCAAATGTAGTGAAAAAATTACTGAGAAAGAATTCATAACTAGTCAGTGCAAAAAGTTGCACATTAGTTATGCGAATTAGAAAAAAAGTATTTCAAAAGATAGCACCACCTTGTGTTCATTGGTGTATAGCTGTGTATTACTCTGGGAATTTTGTGTCTGCAGACTTTTTAATGGATAAGGAGATTGATAGAGGTTCCACGTGACACATACACACTATAATTATAAAAAGAAAAGAATAAATAAATAAAACTGACAATGTAAATATTTGAGATTAATTTATTTAGCCATGTCATTCCAATGATGACCAAGCTTACAAGTGTGTAGTTTTGACACGAGTGAAGATGGCCATTTGAATTCTTACATTCTCTAATATTATCAAACCATCAATGAAATAATTCATTTTTGGACTAAACTGAAATTCGAAGCATCTTAAATTTGCTTCCAAATGTTGACATGGGCTGTCTACATGAAATGCTACATCATCATGAATTTCCTGGTATCGCTGCAGCAGTGCTGCTGCATACTTACAAACATGTGTTGTGATATCGTCAAATCAGATCTGGCCAACTTTGCAAATGACTTTTGTCTTCAAATTTTTTTTTAAGGTCTACAATCTACTTTTAACGGTCGACAAATCTTTTTATGTTCAACAGTGAAAAAGTTAATTATCATCTTATATATTATTTCCGAGTTTGTGGTTTCGTGTCGCGCTATCTTCGACTTTGTTCTGCGCTCGAGTAACGTGATATTCGGCTTCCATTATCTCAAAGACCATATGCGGTGCATGGTACAAAAAAAAGTAAATAAAATGGTTCTGAAACAGTGAAATCGTATTCCACTTACTGCATTAAAGTAAAATTACTACTGATACTCTGCATCAGTTCCTTTCTCAAACACACCCACCCCAACATGTCGCGCAGAGCGCCGGTTATGCTAGTCATTCATTCCTTTACAGTTTACACTTTAGAAAAAATGTAGTTACGAAATGGATATGGATAGTCTACACAAACTAAATACACTGATTGCATTCAGCAAACTTACTATCACAGAGATTTTCTTCAGATGTATTCGCAGAAAAAAAAATGTACATGCATTCACATTAACAATATGGAAGACATGTAACAACATTGAGTTCTTGCAATACAGTGCATGTAGCAATTATTTAAATGAAAGGAAATAAATGAATACATTACAGCATGTGTCTTAACCCCACATATGTACACATATTCAATAGCAATTTGCCACTTCACTTTTTCACTTACTTAATCTACTCATCACCCGAGTCTTCCTCATCGAAATTTGACTCATTGCAGTGGAGTTTCTGCAGTCAATGCACTTGCAAAGATCAGTAAAGGAACACCATGATGGTGACAAGAACATCATCCTTTCTTCTCACAGCTAGTTTTCTTGCATGAAGTAATAAAAAATAATAATACCATTCCTTTCGTGCCATAATACACATAGGGTTGCCGAGGCAGTTTCATTGGCAAGGAGTACAGTCCTGGATGAGTCGACAATTCGACGCAAGTTTCCCCCGAATGGTTATTTCCCCAGTGCACTGGTACTCATTTTCCTACCCTCGGAAGGATAACAGGCTGAGTCAATCCCATCTGGTGTTAATTCAACTGTCGACAGGGGCTTGAACTCAGGACCCTAAGGTCCCAAGCCAGCCATCTTAACTGCGAAGCCAACACCAGGCTCTCTTGCATAAGCAGTATGTTAAATCGAGCAAACTGCTTGGAGCAGGAGGCAGATCACTCCAGTTGATGTCCAATTCATGATTCAAATACTTTCCATCCATGGCCCTTTGGACTATGGATTTGTGGGAACTGTTCCAGACCTTGAGTGTACAGCGGCCTGGTAATTCCTGGGAACATAATTTAACTTTACATATATTTTGTATCTTCAACACCAACAACCATCACGAGGTCCAGTGCCTACTTCAATTCAATATTCATCCATTGGGACCATACTCTGTGCAGAGCGGTGGTGCTGCCTCAGCAGTCTCCTTGGCTATTGGACACAATCCTGGAACATGACTCGAGCATTAGATGGAACATGCATGTTCTCCTCTACAACGCATTGCAATGCCGTGCAAGCGAAGTAAACTTCAACTTATAGCTAGCGATTATTTCGTCATGCACAGTGCACGTCATGAACAAGTTTGGCTGTGTATGGAGTGGTTTGGTACCTAAAGCACGATTAGAAGGATTCAGTCGATAATTCATGAAATTAATGGAAACCCCTCCTACTCGGTCCTTCAGCTTCTACGTGTTCATCATTATTGACTGTTTGTGCTGCGACCTTGATTTCAGGACTTCATGTTACTTCTTACCACTTGGCAGCACATTCTTGAAACTTCTGAGCACTTTTCTCACAAAAGAGAATAACTCTACTGTGCCTTTTCATGACATACATGCAGCACGACCCTGAAAATCCTCCTTCAGAATCCTCAGCTGCACTAACATCCGAGGACATGTATGTCACTCGTGACAGTCAGGTCTGCAACGAAGCATGCGATTGGTTGTGTTCGCATCAGTGCTCGTAGCGCAAGTCAAACGTGTTGTGATTGGACAATATTTATTTAATACGTTGTCACATTTTCGGATGTTTTTTTCCATATTTTGAAAAAAAAATAATGTGCATATTTTGTGCTTGACGAGTTTCAGCTATTAGTTCTGCAATATTTTTAAACAACATATCACAGAAACAGGTAGATACGCGACATCGATCAGGTAAACAGGTAGAAAACAAAATGGAGGCTCGGCCCATGGCCTATTACAGCTTCACCTTCCGATCTTCAGTGCACATGACCATGCCAACCAAGTCTTCTCTAATTCTTCACTGGTATTGATTTTGATTGATTGATTTAATCGGTTTTCTTGATATTTTTATTGCGGTCACCAGCCGAATTGCAAAAATATTGTTATAGTTGTGGGGGTAGATGGAAGAATTTAATAGGGAATATAGCATTGTGTCGAGTTGCTTGGTCCGTGGACGTGTAGAAGGCATTTTGTTGTATTTAAGTAGGGAACCTGTGAGCTTAAGTGTTGCGTGTCACCACACGAGGGGGTGGTGTCTTGTTAATTAGCCGAAGGAGTAAGAATAAGTTCCCCAGTATGTAATCACCCCTCTGTGACTCTTCCCTATGTCTTTATAACCAAAACCATGGAGGAGGAGCAAGCCGGCGTGCCGAGCAGGCGGAGGCCCTGCCTTCCCAGGTTTCGTGGGAGCAGGCCACGCCCCGGAGGCGGAGGAAGATATAGGCGTGATCAAAGAGGAAGGTTGGTTGTGCATTATAGGAGGCCTACTAAATAGGACGAGAGATTGACAGAACTTACGCACGAGGTCGGTGTGAGGAACGCACGAGGCAGAGTTGATTCAGAAGAGAATCAGAGGTGGGAGTTCAGGGCTTGTGCATTTTTGGAGAGCCGTGATCAAAATGGAGGCACGAGGTACATGGTTTGGAGAAGCGAGAGTGGAGGGTGAGCGCACACCGAGGACGACGACATAACCATTGAATTTGTGTTGAAGCAAGACGCTGGCCTTTGGCTCTTGGTTGAGTCATGAGAAACGGATCCCGAGCCTCGTGTATGTCATAAGCAGCTGCACTGGAGCTCTGAACCTTAGTGATGAGTGCCGCTCGCGGAGTGCATGGCGCACGTTTGTCCTGCTACAAGAGAAGTGACAGCGCCATTTGCACGCGTATGCACATGCTGGTGGAAATGCCTCGATTCCAAGTTCCAAAAAGACCAGCTCTGGGCCAAGCTAAGTACAAGAATAGTTCAAAGGAAGGGTATTTATTTTTATTTTGTGTTCTCTGTCTGTATTTGAGTCTGTGTGAGAGGCGCCTCGACTGGAGGATTTATTTACTTTTTTATCATTTCCTCCTGAATTATTGTCCTTTGTAAATATTTGCTTATGTTCATTAAATGTGTTCATTTTAAGAAACTGGATTCGTGTATTCGTAGTGGGGTTCGAGGATAACACCCCCCTGTTCCCCCCCCCCCGCCCCGGGCATCCGTTTCATTCCCCTTTGAGCACGTGTTAAAATCTCTGTGGGTTAGCATGTCCGCCTCCGATTAATAAGGAACGGCGTGGCCGTCCTGGCGCTGTCGGTGATAACCGCCCGTCACCACAATTTTGGTCGGGGGGGAGGGGGGGTGGGGGTTAACCTGGGCCGGCCATCCCTGTGACAATATTTACAATAAAATATGAGTTACAAAAAATGAATTGAAACGATATTCAATACAATTCTTATCATACATAGCAATGGGAATGCATAAAAATAATTCTCATGAGTTATTCAGAAGTCTGACAAGATAAGGCACTGAACTTCTGCATCTGAGTTCCCTGTACCAGTCACTATGGCATCGTTGCTGTTACTCAGACTGCTTTGGTGGCAGCCATTGTGGGAATCTCTCACAAACCGACTTCGCAAATTTAGAACATAGTTCAACGTGTCGATAACTCAGTCTGTAGGGTAAGCACCTGAAGAGCATTGTCATACGATTCGTACTGGTCTTGGAGAATTATCCTCAAAGCACGTTTTTGAATTTGTTCAAGAGTATTTGACTGGTGCATAGTCAGAGCGAAATGCCTTACTGGTGAACATACTCAAGAAGTGGTCTCATGTACCACTTGCACACCATTATCAGGTCATCCTTCAAGACACCAAAGCAATTCAGGAAGTGAAGACCATACATCTTGCGTGAAGCTTTGGTTGCAATGTACTGGACATGTTCATTCCATTGGAGATCCTTCTGGATTATTACGCCAAGAAGTTTGATGCTATCGCAGTACTGGAGCTGCATACCATCGATTTCCACTGGACCTTGGGCAGGTGGATTGCATGCAAATCAGACACTCATGAGTTGGCACTTCACTGGATTCAGTCACATATTTGACTGCTGGCACCATTCCTATATAGATTCCACCATGTCCGGGATGACACTGGGTGATGTGATGCAGCGACTCTCTGGAGTGGTCAAGTCGTCTATGTATTTCCTTCGAGGGACGAGGGCTTGGTCAAGTGCATCATAAATAAGTGCTAGGAAGATCAGAGGTCTTAATTGAATCCCTTTTGGGTCCCCTGCTACGGGGGTGTGTTCCAGACAACTGACCTTTGGAACGCACCTGTTGGCTTTGCTCAGACAAAAAGCTACACATTCAAGGGATCAAATGTGGTCTTTCTCCAAGTTCATGCAGCCTTCTGATGGCAATGTTGCGATCGACAAGGTCAAAGGCCTTAGAAAAATCTGTGAATACAAAAGTCGACACCGTTCTTGGTTTGTCTACTTGCATTTGAAGATAGTTCAAGAGATCTACTAAGTAGTGAGCAGGTGAGACACTTTCACAGTTTCCGAACTGTTGTGGATCGATGTTAGGTCGAATGTCTGATAACAGCCATCTATACACAAACAACTCTGCGAGTTTGGCAAAATAGTTTGTGAGCAAGACGGGCCTCAATTTGTTAATTTGAGGTGCTGTGGTTTTGGGAATGGGTACCACAATCAATTGTTTCTACTGGAAAGGTACAGTTGTTGATCTTGCAAAGAGGTGGGCTAAACTCCAGTCAAAATTCCCAAAGCAATTTTGCCAAGATACCATCAGGACCTGGGCTTTTCCCAACTTGTGTTTTGAATCCCTTCCTGATTTCTAAGAACGGCATTCTTTCTTTCAGAGACAATCCATTCATCCACCGTATCATTCTCATCTCTGTTCCTTCCATTATTTTTACATCCTCGTTCCACAGTGCCCACGTTTCACTGCCATATATCAACCCCCCACCCCAACCTCCGTTTGTGTTTTTTTTTTTTTTAATAATAAAAAGGTTAATTTTAACAAGAGGGGCTAAAAGTTGGGTGTTTCTTGTGTTTTATCAAATTTTGCACTCTTTTTAGGCATCATTTTCTTTTAAAAAGAACTCGAACAATGCTTGGGCTTATAACATAGCATATATATATATATATATATATATATATATATATATATATATATTTTGTTACGAATTTCACCCGCCCGGCGTGCGATCGGCCATGTAACTCCAATCGCGACGCGTCGCCCACCGGAACGGACAATTCAGTCGTGACCCTCTTGGAACTATCGCCAAGGAGCCAGTCACGGGTGGGGGTTTAACCTCACCACAACCCAGTCCGCATTCTACCCGCGTGAAATAGGGTGAATCGCCAAAAGTCGATATACCTAAGTACTCGCACGGGTAACCTACCGAGGGGTTGTACCATGCCACAGGTCGACTCCAGACACGAACCGCTTAAGCGGCTCGTTCCGTGCTACAGGGATAACCGAGCGGAGTTATCGTCGACCTTGACGGTTCAGATTGGTTACCAGGTGTTTTAAACCCACTATCAATCCCTTACGTGATGCAAGATGGAGATTCAACAAAGGAAAGGACGAAGCGAAACGGGGGGACAGTTCAACAAGCGAGCACTTTATTTCACACACGTAAGCAGGCAAATAGGAACAAAGGAAAGCACTACGACCGAATAAAAGGGCAATTATTTACAGCACAGTTACTAATACAGGTTTTACTTGTCGGACTGGCGCCACAAACACACATACAAAAGCCCGAAAAGAAAAGAAAAGAAGTGACTTCCCTCATGGACCGTTGAGTCCTCCTCTCCTACTACCGTCAGCGCGGTCGCGCCTGGTTCCGGCCTCCCACGCGGCCGGCGAACCCTCTCCGGCACCCCTCGTCCGGACGCGCAGGTCCACCACAGGCCGCACTGCGGCGCCTCCCGTCCGCATCTCCACCAACAGGCCGCGCCGGGCCACGAGCACGGGAACGAGAGAGGAGGAAGGGAGAGCTTTGGAGAGCGAGACCGAGCCTTTTTGGAGAGAGATCGAACCTTTTTCAGAGAGAGCTACAGCCAACATGAGCCACGATCAGAGGGCTGAGCCTCGCGTCCGTTTGCCTTTTGTAAGGCGGGGCTCCGCCCTTCGCCGCGCGGGGCTCCGCCCCTTTCGTGGCTCCACCTCCCTTCGAGGCGTTTCCAGAAGGCGCCTCGAAGGGGCGTGTGCCCCCACTCTGACCGCCTCACGCCGGGCCTCCACCAATGGGGAGGGAGCTGTCCTGCCCCCCTTCCCGTGCCAGCCTTGGCACCGCAAAGGGGTGTGCAAACCCACGCACAAGCGCAGGTTTCTTTTTGCCGTTGTCGTTGGTTGGTTTGAGGTTGTTGGATCCAAAATAAAGATAGAGAAAGAAAAATGGCTAACAAAGCGTGGCAACCCGGATGAATCACACATATTCCCACTAAACAACAGGTGTGGACTAACTACACATGAACTTAGCGTCATAACTGATCTAAGAACCCTTTATGGTGTATTGCGAATTTCCACAGTCGTAACTATATATATATATATAGATATACAGTCATGCGCCACTTAACGACGGGGTTATGTTCTGAGAAAGGCATCGTTAACAGATGTCGTCGTTGTGCGAACATCATTTTTTTTTTTGTTTTCGTTTTCGAACATCGTACTGACACAAACCTCCACACCGAGGCTATATGGTGTAGCCTATTGCTCCTCGGATACAAAACTGTACAGCATGTTACTGTACTGAATACTGACGGCAATTGTAACACACATCCAAGAGAGACGGAAGACATTAGTTTTACCTTTGTGCTGTTCATGACGGCCATCGGTGTTGTTAGCAGCAGCTTACAATCTCCTCTCGCATCGATTATAGAAAGGTGAATAATTAGCGTTTGGATTTTATATATACGTAATCATTGCATCGATGTTATAATTTACAAATGAAGAAACGAGCACCTGTCAATTGTGATATATATATATATATATATATATATATATATATATATATATATATATATATATATATATATATATATATATATATATATATATATATATATATATATATATATATATATATATTCGGAACAGTGCGATTGTTTTAATAACATAAAAAGCTGCACTAAAAATAAATTTGTGTTTTCATGTCGACGAAGAACAACAATTTATTCGCGGAATTCTTCAATTCAAAGGTAATTTACTTGCTCGAAGGTAAACGTGCAAACATTGGTTCAGTTTGAAAGCCGATTTCCTTGAATCCCGATTTAGCACTGTGGTGTAGCCATGCCCACGGGGAGGGGCATGATGATGATGCATGATGGGTGTGATGGTGGAGGAGTGGCCGTGGGGGTTCGGCAAGGGATATGAGGTGTGCACGCCGTCTGAGGCGTCGTAGTAATGCTGGAGTCGGCCGGCTCGTGAGTGTACCGCGTACGGAATAAAGGAGAGCCGCGGGCACAGTACGCCCGCGCTCGCACTCGTGCAACACAGCCCGGCTCGACTGTTCCTCCGCTTCGTGTCTGCCTGCTAAGCATCTCCCAATTCAGTACAGTACAGTTGGCGACGAGGATCTTCGAATCGGCGTGTGTAAGGGCGGCAAATGACCCGTGCGGTTCCAGCCTACGGAGCCAAAGGTCTCGCCGGCGCGAACATGGCAAAGGGTCGGTGCATGGCAAACGTACGCGTGCCCGCCTTCGTCGGAATCTACTTCGGCCACGTCGAGTGGGC
The DNA here is from genome assembly GCF_056783735.1 of Eptatretus burgeri. NCBI lineage: Eukaryota > Metazoa > Chordata > Myxini > Myxiniformes > Myxinidae > Eptatretus > Eptatretus burgeri. Next base: position 11,204,849 of record NC_140978.1, read on the forward strand.
AACGTTCGTTCATTTGGTTCATTTTCTTGTTCGTTTTGTCGAGGATACGCGTTTCGGCTCGAACGCGGCGTTGGACGTCGCGCAAGCTCTGGAGAATATCCGAGGTCTCGATGGTCGGGACACAGCAGATGGTCTAGGGGTCATCGCAATGGGCCAGGCACGCACGGCCATGCGCACGGTCTGCGGCGCGGGTCGTGGGCGAGCGTGGCAATGCAATCACTCGGACGGCGGTCTGGGCTCTCGAGGTCGTCTACGGTGTGTGGGCCGAGGGTCATCGCCCATTGTTGCGTTCATAGATGGCGGTGTGCGAGGCGATCCTTCCGTCCCGCGTCGAAACCTGCTTGCAATTGATCCGGAAATGGCAAGATCAGTGGCAGGGGAGGGGGAAGTGAGCGAGGCACGGATCGGGTGTCGAATTGAGTCCACTCGTGCTGGCCGCGCATCGCATTCGGCTGTGCCGTGCAAATTCACGGCAGAGGAGCATCCGGCACGGTTCAGAGATCATTTTATTTCTGGTCTGCGAGCAGCCATTGACATTGTCTGCGAGCAGCCATTGACCGACATCACATTCGACTCGGCGATCGCGACTGTTTCATCTGTCGAGCAGACACCGGTGACCGCGCAAGTCCGCGCGATGGCTCAAGTGCCGCAGGGTGCTCGCACGCCTAGCGGTGCGGGACGAGAGCGCGCACCGCAGCACGGTCGCACCGGGAGCGAAGGGGCACCGCAGCACAGTCGCACCGGGAGCGAAGGGGCACCGCAGCACGATCGCACCGGGAGCGAAGGGGCACCGCAGCAGGGCCCCAGTGACCTGGAGATCAGCCTGCAGCCAGGGCATGATGATGCCGGCGAGCCGGAGCAGGAGCCGGGCTCGGCGAGCCGGACCCGTTTGGGTCGGAACGGGTTCCGGTTCGTGCCTCCAGATGTGCCAGTGCTCTCTTCGAGACCTTCGTCGAATACCGAGGGCGAGGCGCTGGCGGCGGGGGCCGCGTCGATGCAGCGGGAGCCACCGTTCGTTGCTGCCTGCGGCGATGATGTGCGCTCCAGGAGCGGCGAGAGCCATATCAGCTCTCGCGATGAGTTCCCGCGCTTCGTTCGCGATGAGTTCCCGCGCTGTGGCAAGGTTCGGGAGGCAATGCGCATCGGTGTGGTTCAGGCAGCTTCAACAGGTGGCGGTGCGCCCGTGGCGTTAAAGGGAGTCGCGAGTCGCAGCATCAAGTCGACAACCAAGGAGCGGACTCGTGATGCGGGTTGTGGGTTGTTGTTCATGGCATATGTGTTTTTCCTTGCTCTATTGATGCAGTTTAACGTTGTTGAAATAAATGCCAGCAGTTCTCGTGTAAAAGTGGATGTGGCGGAGATCATTAAATGGGAATTGGATTATGATCAATGTGATGTAGGGGCTTCAGGGGCGGTGGTGGCAAATGGAAAGGTTGAGTTAGCCGTCCACTGTCCCGGGCCGCAGGTAATTGCTTTGTCTTGTACTGGGATTTTATCAAAAAAGCGCGCTGTACGGAAAAATGAATTCGCAATGGTTCGAATGTTATTCCTATTGATTTATAACGAGCTTATGGTTGAAGTGTGGTTTAAATGGAATTACTACCGTCTAACTGCCGTGTGGGTCTCGGAGATCGACTCGGAGCCGGGACTCGTGCGTTGGTCGGCGTTACCCCCACCTCTGCTTTCAGCGAGGTCAGACGTGCCTGGCGCCTGGTGCGTGGCTCTCTGGCTGCGCTCAAGGCCGTTTTGGCCATGCGGTGGAATCTCAACTGATTATGGTGCGTGAGGGTTGGGGAGTGTTTGTTGCTTCCAGCCAAGGGTGCTGTTCAGCGCCCCCACCAAGGTCGGTTGGGTCTGGCGGTGGCGACGCGGGTTCCAGACAGCGGGGGTCCGGCCTCGAAAGGTTTATCTGTTTCAGGTCTGCCTGGGGGCGGATTTGCTGCGTCGTGCTGCTGTGCTTCTCCAGTAGCTCGCTTTCACGCATTATATGATGTGATGTGCTGTTATACTTCGCCGTTTTCATTTTATTTGCATGATTATTATACCGAGGTTCTTCGTGTTGTCTATGCTTCTTATAATACTGATCATTTAATAATCATACTTTTAGGAGGGAGGAGTGTGGTGTAGCCATGCCCACGGGGAGGGGCATGATGATGATGCATGATGGGTGTGATGGTGGAGGAGTGGCCGTGGGGGTTCGGCAAGGGATATGAGGTGTGCACGCCGTCTGAGGCGTCGTAGTAATGCTGGAGTCGGCCGGCTCGTGAGTGTACCGCGTACGGAATAAAGGAGAGCCGCAGGCACAGTACGCCCGCGCTCGCACTCGTGCAACACAGCCCGGCTCGACTGTTCCTCCGCTTCGTGTCTGCCTGCTAAGCATCTCCCAATTCAGTACAGTACAAGCACGATCCTGTTTGTTTCGTGATGACATTTTATGGACCTCAATGATCGCATTATAACAGGGCCACACTGTCGTTGTTTATCATTATGAGGTATTATGTACTGTACAGTGTACATAATTGTATGTGCTATTTTTATACGAGGCTCCATCACTCGGCGATAGGAATTTTTCAGTTACATTTAAAAAAAAAAAAAAAATTTCCAGAGCTGGCAGATCTGTCGTATATGTGATCCGTCGTTGCCTGGAATGTCGTTAAGTGGCGCATGACTGTATATATAGGAATATGAGGTCTGACAATAAGTTTCCAGGATTAAAGCAATAGAAAATTTTATTGTAAACACACTAATAATGTTTAGTGGTCGCCTTCAAAGTCAATACATCTATACATCTAAAGACCCTGGGAGTCTATACACATTTTCCAACGTTGCTGCCATGCTTCAAAGCACTCTTGGAAGTAGTGGTCTAAAAGGCCATTTAGTTCATTGGTCATGGCCCTCTGGGTCTCTTCTACTGATGCAAAGCACATTCATTTCATTGGAGTTTTCGGTCTTGAAAACAAGAAGAAGAAAAAAAAAAAAAGATAAAAATATATCACATGGCACCAATAAAGTCCGGAGAGTCGGGAGGATGTTCTATCACAGGGATTTGTTTTGCTGCCAAGAATTGCTTTACAAAGAGGGTCATGTGTGCAAGAGCATTGTCGTGATGGAGAATCCACTTGTTTGGCATGAGCTCTGGTCTGACGTGCAAAACACGTTTTATTTTCTCAAACTTTCCAAAAGTTAATGGTAAAATGCTTGGTTCACTGTTTATCCTGGAGGAACAAACTCGTCGTGGTACACCGAGAGACCCAGGTTTTGTCTCCTGTTGCGATTTTGTTAAAAAGATCGCAATCTTCTGACTTAATGCGTTCTGGCAGGTCAGAACAAACCTGGAACATCCCTTCTTTTATGTTTGTTGCTCAGGTTCTTTGGCACCATCTTGATGCACACCTTTCTCATGTTGAGTTTTTCGGTTAAAATTAACCTCTCTGCTCAAGTTCAACTGGTCCACAATCAATCTGACTATCACACGTCGGACCAACATTCTCTCCCTTTCAATATTTTTGTCCGCTTTGGCAATCGATGGGCGTCCTACCCGCACATAATCATTCACGTCCATTCTCCCTTCCGCAAACCTCTTGGCCCACACACAGACGTGATCTTGACATTGTGTCTTCCCGTACACCAGCTTCAACTTGTCAAAAATGTCCATGCCACTTTCATTTAGTTTTACCAAAAACTTCTCGTTCATCTTCAGAACATGACTGCAACACTTATAATTTTAACAAAACTCCAGTAGGGCTACAAAACACAACCAGTTGAGATAACAGCTAACACAGTACTGACAGGAAGATTAGAACGCATGTCCAATTATGATACCCAAGCCAGTGCTGCCACCTATCAAGAAAAAAAAACCAGTCCTGGAAGTTTATTGTCAGATCTCGTGTGTGTGTGTGTGTATACATTATATTGTTACGGTTCTATGAACCATATGAATACAAAGATACAGTTGTCCCGACGTCAGTTATTCCGTAAAGTATATATGTCGATAGAACCCCTCCTTGTGTTTTGTGGGAAATCAAAGGGGTGCGTTGTGATGTTTTTTTAGTTAGATTAATAAATCTTTATATCCCCTCCATTATGAACCACAGTACCTTCCTCTCGCATGGGCTGAACAAACGCTTGTTCGCCTACTCGCCCAACTGGCGACTCGCTGTTCGAGGCAAAATCTTCTTGCAGTAGTTCCTTTTCGGCAAGTTCGCACGTGTGGAGTGGGCGGGCTTCCCGGTATGGCCGAAACCTCGCCCAGAAAGGGCGGACCCATGGAAGCCCCGTCCAATCAAGGCAGACAGTGACGTCAGCTTCACCAAGGCCCCTCCCCGCTGAGGGAGATCTATAAATTACGAAGTATGCTGAGACAGTTGGTCGGTTGAGGAGCGTTGGGGGGCTGAGAGAGTCGGTTGAGGGGCGTTGGGAGGGGGGGCTGAGAGAGTCGGAGCATTCGTGCTGAGAGGGTGAGCTGGAATGCGGAGAGGGAGAGCGAGTAAGTTCGAAAGTGAGTCGTCTGGTGAGTTGGAAAGTGAGTCGTCTTGGGAGTGAGCTGGAAACCCTGATCCCTGCCTCGGACTCCGCTCTACTCGACCTGGGCTCTTTCGCAGACACGGTCTCCACGCGAGCGGCCGTGGACCGAGCCGCACGACCATTGGCAGGTGCCGCACCACGGAGCATCCCTTCCCTCCAACGTTCAGGTACCCGAGAGAACTGCGATCTCAGCTCACCTCCCTCACTGGCTGCAAAAGGTCCTTTGCAAACGTCTGGGTTCCTTTTCGTCTGAGTGTGTGGCGCCATCTTTAAGTAGAACTGCATAAGTGTTTTTCGTTGATCATTGTAAATCTTGCCTGTTGTATTCCCGCGAAAGTCTGCTCTGTGTCTTTCTTTTGTAAGTGTTTGTAAATAAATTATTGGAGAAATGTTTCCAGTTCGTTTCTGTCTTTTCCTTCATTGGTCCAGCATGGTTCGGGTCTGAGGTTAGCCGGGTCTTTATCCCCGATATTCTGTTCATTCCAGCCGGTACGTCCTTGGTAGTTCCGCTCGGCTGCATCTGATCCGGAAAGGTGGTTGGTAGTTGGTAGAGTGATCCGGATCGGGCAAGGCGTACCGAGGGCGTGGTTCCCCAGTAGATGACACCACGTGGTTAATTAGGTAAATTGGTTCGAGACAAAAACACCCTACGCTACGCGGTGGAGGTGTTGGCGTCCACGGTCGGTTAAGCGACCCGCTGCCTCACGGAATTATCTGTGAGCGACGGCCTACAATTCCGGGGAGTTTGGTGGGAGACGACGTAAACTTCCCCCACCTAGTGGTCGCTCTCGCCACCGGACCTCCGGCCTGCAACAATATATATATATATATATATATATATATATATATATATATTGTTGCGGTCTTCACGCCCGCCGGCGTGCGACGGCCACGTAACTCGAATCGCGGCACGTCGCCCACCGGACGGACAATCCAGTCGTGACCCTCTCGGACTAACGCCGGGAACCAGTCACGGGTGGACCTTTCGGTCTCACCGCGATCGAGCCAATCAGCCCCCGCGTGGGATAGGGTTGCTCGCCAAATTCGAACTACCTAAGTACCCACGCGGAGGGTAGACCGGGCGATCGCACCTCGCCGCAGGTCGACTTCGGACACGGGCCACTTAAGCGACCCGTTCCGTACTATCAGAATAACCGAGCGGTGTTATCGTCGACCTCGACGGTTCGATTAATTATCGGGCGTACTCAGCCCACTACCAACCCTTTACGTGAAGCAAGATGGGGGTTCAATGGGGAAAAAGACGAAGCGAAGCGGGAAACAGTTCAACAATAAAGCACATTTATTCGCGACGAACGGAAAGCACACAAATACAATTCCACCAAATGCACACAAAAAAAAGAAAACACTTCCATTTACACAAAAAGCAAACATAAAAGTGAAAACAGTGCAGAGCTAATACCGACTACCGAGCACACGGCAACACATATACAATTCTACTTCACAGACGGCGCCGACAACACATACCCAAAACCAAGGAAAAGAAATCCCCCAAGAATGAGGTAGGCCTGGGGCCGAGACCTGGTCGGGCCTACCCGTCTGGTGATGAGACGCGGAGCGGCGATGGCCCCGCAACCCGCGGGCCTCGTGGACAGTGCCTGGCTGGGGGTGGGAACGGGGCCCCCTTGGTCGCACTATCTCAGCGCGGGGGGAAACAGGAGGGGGTTGCTGATGCTCGGGGTATAGAGGATCTTTATTATATGCGACGAGCGTCTCCACCTCGGCCAGGTCGCGCTGTCGGCCTCCCTCGGGCGCGCAGCTCCTTGCACGACGCGAGCACCCCCTCGTCCGGTGTCGCCGCCTCTCCACAGCTCGTCCCCTCCGTTCCGACTTCAACGCACACGACGAGCAGCTCCACCGCCCGCGAAGTCTTGACTCTCTGTTCCGACTCCTTCGCCTCGTTCCGACTCCTTCGCCTCCGTTCTGCTGACTCTTTCTCGTTCCCGTTCTGCTGACTCTCTTCTGACTCCTTTGCGACTCCTTTCTTCCTCGTTCCGACTTTTACGACTCCTTTGACTGACGAACACCGTCCTTTTATCCCCCCCGTAACTTCGCCTTTGACCCCCTCCCTTTGACCTTTCACCTCGCTCCCCATTGGCCCGACAAAAAGTGGGCGTGAAGGCGTTTTGCTCCACAAACTTCCATATATCGATCGCCCTGGGGCGGGGCCACCCGCCCCTCGCTCACCGATTGGACGGCAAAAAGTGGGCGTGTGTCGTTTTCGATCCGTTTTTGAAGCAGAAAATCCGTGATTTTGTACACGCTGTTCAACGTGCGCCCTACACGAGTCCAGCATCGGTGCCCATGAGTGGCGCGAGATGACGGTGATGCGATGGTGGCGAGTTGTGACGGTAAAGGTCGTGGCGGTTGTGGTGAAGCGGTGGTTGTGGTCGGTGGTTGATGTTGTGGTTGTGATGGTGGCGATTGGTCCAAAATAAAGATAGTAAAAGAAAAACGGCTATCCTGAAGAGTCGCAGCTCGCATAAATGACATGTATTCCCACTAGACAACGGGTTTGGGCCTAACTACACATGCACTTACCGAGATACCTCACCTAAGGGACCTGAATGGTGGTTTGCGAATCTGGTAACCACAACACTACCCCTTCCCTTTTTACAGACTCGTCCCGAGTCGTCAAATTTTCGTGTGCCATCATGTGTAGTTTTCCCCTAGTACACTTTACCTACGGATCCCTGAGTGCGACATTCATGGTATTCGTGTCCCCAAAATAAATAACCTGAGGGCTGCGTAACTACCTAAACAAACTCACTCATACGGACGACTTAAATAAAATTGCCGGCGCTAAGACATACATGCCGGGGGCGCACTCATATTTACAGTACATCTTACCTTAACTTACAAATTTTACACTAAACCATGGCCCAGGATCATTGACTCTGCAAAAAGAAAGCAGTTAGCAGGGAGCCAGGCTGCCCGCATGCAGTCTCTGGCTCAAACAATGCAGGTGACAGGGAACGTGGCTGGCTGCTCACACGCAGTCCAAGGCCTTCCCTTTCGAACTGAACGCAGTGAACCACAACGGTGCATGGGCTGCACAACGCAGTCTCCGTGCCAGCTCAAGTGGCACACGCAATGAGCACAACGAATGGATGCATGAGCGGTTTGAACTGAATGCAGTGAACCACAACGGTGCATGGGCTGCACAAACGCAGTCTCCGTGCCAGCTCAAGTGGCACACGCAATGAGCACAACGAATGGATGCATGGACACAAACACGGTGCACGGGCCGCCACTGCAGGCCCGTGTTGTAGCTGCCAACAGGGCAGTTCTTGCAGCTTGCAAACTGTTGCTTTCAGATCCTGGCGCACATGGAAACGAACAGGGGGGGGGCGGCAAAGCAAAAATTGAACGGGGGCTGGTGAACAGGGGCAGTGGGCATGGCATGGCAAAGGCAGCAGGCAAACACAGCCCGCAGAAGAAGGCCGCTGCAGGCAAACACAGCCGGCAGATGAACTGGCCGGCACAGGCCTTGAAGAAAAAACAGCCAGCAGATGAACTGGCCGGCACAGGCCTTGAAGCAAACACGGCCAGCCGATGGCACAGGCCTTGCAGCAAAACAACAGCTGCCGATGAAGTTGGCCGGCCTCCGCCTTGAAGCAAAACACGGCCAGCCGATGAAGTTGGCCAGCTCTTGCCGTTCAGTGGAGGTTGGTGGAGGGAGTGCGGTGGTGCTGGCCACTTGGAAGGCGGGCTTGGACCTACCTACCTGTCTCCCTCCCACCTATCGCCTTTGCCTGTCACTGTACATACCCACTCCCTTAATTTGTCCAAACCCCAATTTAGCCCCAACTTATTTATTTATTTATTTATTTATTTTTACTTTTATGTTTACTTCCCCTCTATAAATCGTCCCCTAACCCCCTTTATCGTCCTTGTTCGGCTAACCTATCCTGTCACCTAGCCTACTCCCAACCCCTACGTTCCCTTCCCGGAGGGGAATAAGGGAGAGCTAGCGTCCTGTGTCGAGGCCCAACGAAGCCTCAGAATGGCCTCCCCAGAGTTCGGCGATCTATAACCAAAGTGGGTCCAGCGGCCCACAACGAGAGCGAGGGGATGGATGGTGCGGAGGGGTACATCTCCTAATCTACCCTAACCATTTAACAGTTAAACTACCCCGGGGCTTTCAACAAGCGCCTCTCGCTTAAACTATTGGTTCTAACAACCCAGATTCCCGTCGCCTGTGTTGGTGTCCTCACAATTTCGGGCCTCGCCCCCCAATTTTCTCTCCGTGCCCTCACACGGTCTCCTGGCTGGGACACGTGGCTCCCTTTGGCAGGCACGACCCTCTGCCGAATCTCCCGCTATGGCACCCCGGGCACTACACTGCCTCCGAGCCTACCAGCTCCCTAACACCGGGAGTGCCCCCATGGCACCTCCCCTGAAACGCACACGTGGCAGGCCGGCCTCCCGGGCCCCTTTCCGAGGGTCACCCGTGCCCACAACACTGCCCACGCGGCTAATGGCGCCCCGGGCCCCCGCACCAAGCAGGCGCACCCGTGCCCACTACTCTATCCCGGCCCCCATGGGCCGATGGCCTACCGCGGCCGACTAGCCTGGTGCCCGGGGTACCCACTCAGCGATACTCACCTTTCGCAGCCACGCTCCCAAGCCTGTCAACAGGGCTCCTGCACCCCTCCAAATGGGTCTCGAGCCTACTTTCCCACCAACAACAAAACGACTTCCATTTTTCAATTTGACTAACCCAGCTAACTCACTTTACTCTGACCCCGGGGTCCCTTGGGCGGGAGTCACTCCTCCCCCCAATCACTCATCGCACCATGCATTCCCCAATTGCTCCATGCACACAGACCCGCTGGCCTCACTCACTCACCAAGCACATGCCTCACAACTCACCAACTCTTCAACACACACACCACTGAACTCTGCCATCCTTCTATCTGCACCCCCTAACTAACTCGTGCTCCCACGTCGTCCCTTAAACTATAGCACGTTCCATTTAACCTACGTAGCTAAGCTACGTCCCCTCTACACATTCATAAGTCTGTCCATGTCTCCAAATAAATCATTTTATTTCCCAACCTAAATCTGGCTACAATCCCTCTAACTAATCCATTCCACGGACTCCATGAGGACTTACCCCTGCCCCATGGAGTCGGTCTAACTAAGCTAACCCTTCCCCCTAACTAGTTTCCATCCTGTGCCCAGGATAAGGGGGTCTTCCACCCCTTTCCCAGGAATCCTGTACACCCGAAAGTGAGGCTTGCTTTTTCTTTTTTTTTTTTTTCCATGCGCAGCACCTGCGCGGCAACTCGCGCTCTTTGCACCTTGCAACTGCCCGTGACGTCATGCAGCTGCACGTGTTCCTCGTCCCTCCTTGGACGGGACCATCCGGCAGAGATACCCCTCCTGCCGGATTCCAACCCCACGTGCAGCCATGACGTCACCGTGCGCATAAAAAAACACAAGCCACACGTCTCGAGGGGTTCCCCACGCGAACACATGTGCTTTGCCCGTTGGAGCTTAACACACACGATCGCGTGGAGAACCCGTCCGGTCCAAATCCATTTACCTGCCTAACTTTGTCCGTCCGCGGGATCGGCAAATCCACCGCGTGCGTTTCCGGACCGGGACTTCACTCTCGCAAGCGAGCACGTGGCGGTCTCGTGCGTTGCACAGCACGAACCGCGTGCTCACTGCTGGGTGAACCCGGCACGGTCCTCGAAACAACCACAGCCGCTACTCGGCTTTCTCTCCTCTGTCGCCGTCGTCGTCTCCATTCAACCCACGCACACCTGCGTGTTACGACGCACACAGTCCACACCATCACATTCACACGGGGAGACGCGGCTGCGTGCTCCCGCATGCCAACCGACATCTCCCTCACATACCGCTCTCTCACACACACGGTCTCCCTGGCACACAGCGACCTTGCACACGGCCGTTCACTCACGCGTGCCTCACTACTCACACAAACCATACTACTCACACGTGGTGCTCCATTCACTCGCGCGGGGGCACTCACCCGCGGTGCCTCACCCACACACGCGAGGGCACTCAACCGCTGTGCCTCATCCACACACCGTGCCTCACTCATACACGCGGGGGAACTCACCCGCGGTACCTCACTCATACACGCGGTCTCTTCCACACAACGTCCCTCACTCATACACGCGGGGGCACTTAACCGCGGTGCCTCATCCACACACGCGGGGGCACTCACCCGCGGTTCCTCACTCATACTCCGTGCCTCATCCACACACGGCGTGCTGGGAAGCACGTACTCCGGCACCATCGCCACCACACCACTTACACGTGGTGCCTCACTCATACTGGCCGTTTCACTCACACACACGGCCTCACTCACACACGGTGCGCTGGGAAGCACACACTCCGGCACCATCGCCACCACACCACTCACACGTGGTGCCTCACTCATACTGGCCGTTTCACTCACACACACGGCCTCACTCACACACGGTGCGCTGGGAAGCACACACTCCGGCACCATCGCCACCACACCACTCACACACGGGGTCGCTTCCACACACGGGGACGCACTCACGCCTTGCACCACACACACAGGGACAACTACACTGGGGATTCGTGTCCCCACAAGGGTCTCCGGGGCCTCTACACCCCCCAAGCTCTCAGTGCACCTGTCCACAGCACTCGTCCCCTCAACCTCGCAAAGCACGACCGAACTCACCTGGTCGTGACTCACCTCAAGGGGGCATTCTCCCTCCCCTCGTTCCTGGAGGAGGCCATCCAGGTGCTCGCACTGGGTCTCTACCCAGTCCGCCAGCTCACCCCCATTGTCCTCCACTACCTCTGTGTGTGTGTGTGCGTCACTTACCCCGTCTTCCTCGTGTAGTCTCTCCTCTATGGTTCCCTTCCCGGCTACCGTCACTGCCAACTCTTCACCCTTTACCTCCCTTGTCTCAACTATTATTTCCGTTGTCGTCACCTCGTGTCTCGTCTCACACGTTTTGGTCTCCCCATTTAATTTTTCCCTTTCGGTCATCGTCACGACCCTCGCCCAACACGTTCCACGAATTATTTTTTCACCCGCCTCCACCGCGGGCCTGTCAGCCGTTGCACCCCTTCCAGCTCGTTTGTTCCGACACGTGGAGTCGCCATTTTAAGTTCCCTGCTCACGGCCTTCATGCCCGCCTGCAGGCTTCGGCCCATGTTCTGCGTCTCACCCCGTAGTTCTTTCATTTCTTCCTTCATGTTCTGTGTATTCGCATCCATCGTCGTTTTCACTTCATTTGTATTTGTATCCATCTTTTCATCCATTTTTTGTGTATTCGCATCCATCTTTTCGTTCATGCCTTTCATTTCGTTTTTATTTCATTTGTCATTGCCGCCAGCATGGCGCATAGCTGGGCCACGTCGGGTGCACTCAGCTGAGCCGTTTCAGCAAGGGTTTTGGTGGAGAGGGGGGGGGAGGTGTCATACACTGCGGCCGCTGCCGCACCCATTTCAGGTTCTGGGTTTAGTTGGGCGAGTCCGTGTTCCTGCACAATCAACATTTCCTGCACGGGGATTCCATCCTGGACCATGGACTCTACATTATTACACATATACATTTCTAATACCCCCGGCTCCCGCTCGCCTTGAGACGCCATCTTGCTTCTCGTGAAGGGTTAATTTGCTCGCTCGTAATTTGGAGGGAATCGGGGGTCGCTTCTCTCACCCCTGGACCGATTCCCGTGAATTTCGCTGGAGACAGGAGAGCCCGTTTTCCTGTTCTCCGATACCAGTGCCGCGAGGAGGGCGATGAGTTTGTATCCCACTCCTGACACCAGTGTTGCGGTCTTCACGCCCGCCGGCGTGCGACGGCCACGTAACTCGAATCGCGGCACGTCGCCCACCGGACGGACAATCCAGTCGTGACCCTCTCGGACTAACGCCGGGAACCAGTCACGGGTGGACCTTTCGGTCTCACCGCGATCGAGCCAATCAGCCCCCGCGTGGGATAGGGTTGCTCGCCAAATTCGAACTACCTAAGTACCCACGCGGAGGGTAGACCGGGCGATCGCACCTCGCCGCAGGTCGACTTCGGACACGGGCCACTTAAGCGACCCGTTCCGTACTATCAGAATAACCGAGCGGTGTTATCGTCGACCTCGACGGTTCGATTAATTATCGGGCGTATTCAGCCCACTACCAACCCTTTACGTGAAGCAAGATGGGGGTTCAATGGGGAAAAAGACGAAGCGAAGCGGGAAACAGTTCAACAATAAAGCACATTTATTCGCGACGAACGGAAAGCACACAAATACAATTCCACCAAATGCACACAAAAAAAAGAAAACACTTCCATTTACACAAAAAGCAAACATAAAAGTGAAAACAGTGCAGAGCTAATACCGACTACCGAGCACACGGCAACACTTATACAATTCTACTTCACAGACGGCGCCGACAACACATACCCAAAACCAAGGAAAAGAAATCCCCCAAGAATGAGGTAGGCCTGGGGCCGAGACCTGGTCGGGCCTACCCGTCTGGTGATGAGACGCGGAGCGGCGATGGCCCCGCAACCCGCGGGCCTCGTGGACAGTGCCTGGCTGGGGGTGGGAACGGGGCCCCCTTGGTCGCACTATCTCAGCGCGGGGGGAAACAGGAGGGGGTTGCTGATGCTCGGGGTATAGAGGATCTTTATTATATGCGACGAGCGTCTCCACCTCGGCCAGGTCGCGCTGTCGGCCTCCCTCGGGCGCGCAGCTCCTTGCACGACGCGAGCACCCCCTCGTCCGGTGTCGCCGCCTCTCCACAGCTCGTCCCCTCCGTTCCGACTTCAACGCACACGACGAGCAGCTCCACCGCCCGCGAAGTCTTGACTCTCTGTTCCGACTCCTTCGCCTCGTTCCGACTCCTTCGCCTCCGTTCTGCTGACTCTTTCTCGTTCCCGTTCTGCTGACTCTCTTCTGACTCCTTTGCGACTCCCTTCTTCCTCGTTCCGACTTTTACGACTCCTTTGACTGACGAACACCGTCCTTTTATCCCCCCGTAACTTCGCCTTTGACCCCTCCCCTTTTACCTTTCACCTCGCTCCCCATTGGCCCGACAAAAAGTGGGCGTGAAGGCTTTTTGATCCACAAATTTGCATATATCGATCGCCCTGGGGGCGGGGCCACCCGCCCTTCGCTCACCGATTGGACGGCAAAAAGTGGGCGTGTGTCGTTTTCGATCCGTTTTTGAAGCAGAAAATCCGTGATTTTGTACACGCTGTTCAACGTGCGCCCTACACGAGTCCAGCATCGGTGCCCATGAGTGGCGCGAGATGACGGTGATGCGATGGTGGCGAGTTGTGACGGTAAAGGTCGTGGCGGTTGTGGTGAAGCGGTGGTTGTGGTCGGTGGTTGATGTTGTGGTTGTGATGGTGGCGATTGGTCCAAAATAAAGATAGTAAAAGAAAAACGGCTATCCTGAAGAGTCGCAGCTCGCATAAATGACATGTATTCCCACTAGACAACGGGTTTGGGCCTAACTACACATGCACTTACCGAGATACCTCACCTAAGGGACCTGAATGGTGGTTTGCGAATCTGGTAACCACAACAATATATATATATTGTTGTGGGCCTGGGGTCTGTGGCGAGAACGACCACAAGGTGGGGAAAGCTTGCGTCGTCTCCCACCAAACTCCCCGGAATTGTCGGGTGTCACTCGGATCACTCCGCGAGCCGGCGGGTCATTTAACCGACCGTGGTCGCTAATACTTCAACCGCGTGGCATAGGGTTATTTTGTCTAGATACAATGTAGCTAAGTAACCACGCGGTCTCGGCTACTGGGGATACATGCCCTCGGAACGCCTGGCCGAACCGGATTCACTCTACAGGCAGCGGTAAAATTACACCTACTGACTACCACTCTGCCACCTACCTTTCCGGCTCGGATGCAGTCGAGCGGGCCTGGCCAGGACATCCCGGCTACAATTGTCCGATTACCGGGGATAAAACCCCACCTAAAAACTCAGATCCGAACCATGCTGGACCAATTCAAGAAAGGACAGAAACGAACTGGGGACATTTCTAACAAGTTTTATTTACAGTAAAAGACAAAGGCAAGAATTAACACGAATATGCAAGCATTATTTACAATGTTCCAAAAACACTTATTCAGTTCTACTTAAAGACGGGCCCACATGCATTCACACGTACACACAAATGAAAAGAAGCCCAGATTTCTTTATTGGACCCTCACAGCTGAGGAGAGAGACAAGCTGGGGTCAGAGTTTGGTTGGGTACCTGGCCGTCGGAGAAAGGGGGTACTCTGTGCTGTGGCACCTGACAATGGTCGTTGGTTTGGTCCCTAGTCACACGTGTGGGACTTGAGGTTTGTGGCGGAGCTCAGGTGGTGAGTAGCGGGGTCCACGGAGAGGGGGTCGGGGTTGCTCTTTCCTTCCTTGTAGAGGGCCAGCAGAGACACGTTCGCCACCTCGACGAACTTCGTAACAGCAAAAACCCCTTTTGTGATAGCAAAAACCCTCCAAAACTGTCCGAAAAGACCCCCCCAAAAACTCTACAAGACCCCAAAAAGACCCCTGCCTCAGAGAGTGCTCGGGAATTTATGTACCTCCTTCAGCGGGGAGGGGCCTTGGTGAACACACCTCGCTGTCCGCCTTTGATTGGACAAGGTCCCACGGCATACCTTTCCGGGGCGGGGCCTTGGCCCCTGCCAGGAAAACCCAGCCACTCTTCTACGCGGGTTCATACTTGACGAGTAACAGTATCAATGTTGCAAAGGTTGTCGTGAAAGAGTTACAACGTTCGTGGGAGCCGAGAAACCGGAACCACGAGATCTTGCCTTGGCACGTCAGGGTGCGAGAATGCAGCTGGCTGGTGGTGGATCGTGATGGGCCGAGTGGTCATGCAGATGGCATGGTTGTTAGATGGCTTGTTGGAGGGTTTGTTGGATGTAAAGATTTAATAACCTAACTAAAAAGAAATCGCAATGCACGCCTTTGTTTCTCCCACTAGACAAAAGGAAGGGGATCTTACTACACACATACTTAACTGACTTTTGGGACATCTGTATGTTGAATGCAAATGGTTTCCAGATCCGTAACACGATATATATATATATATATATATAAATATAAATATAAATATAAATATATATATATAAATATAAATATAAATATAAATATAAATATAAATATAAATATAAATATAAATATAAATATAAATATAAATATAAATATAAATATAAATATATATATATATATATATATATATATATATATATATATATATATATATATATATATATATATATATATATAACCGGGCGTAGTGGCGTGCGCCTGTAATCCGGCTACTTGGGTTGGAGGATCGCTTGAGGATGGGAGCTCTGTGCTGCGCCTCACTATGAGAGGGTGTAGGGCAGCCCAGAATCATGGCGAAACCCAATCCTTATCCTTGTGTCGCAAGAGGCGACCAGGGTTGTGTCAGGAACGGCATCCGGCGTAAAACCTGTGCCAAATCAGTATGCGGATCATAACGGACGATTCGCTGTGGCAACCCCTACTGGGAGCAGCCGAAAGAAGAACATATATATATATATATATATATATATATATATATATATATATATATATATATATATATATATATATATATATATATAGTCATTGCTCTTATGATCACCGAGGGTAGTTGACAATGTGCATGAATCTAACCTTTGACTCCAAAATGAAATTTACACAGTTTCATCTTATGTCCCACTCCCCCCCTGCCCCCCCCCCTCTCCAATGCTAAATCATGCTAATGAAGAAAATTCAGAGTCCAAATATGTGGTACAAAGTACAGACCTTTGCAGTGCCCGAACAGTCTCGACATTATGAGCGAAAACGTCAAGTCCTGAGTTCACCACAGTCTCCACAGAAGAAAGGGAACCTCGGAAGTCTGGTGCTAAGCATTCCACCAGAAGTTCAGCCTTCCTAGGAGGTACACATTGATGGGTGAGAGACTGCAGCAGTACAGTGCTCGATGCTTGGAACATTCATTAACAGAAATTTTTTGAACCCACAATGCCTTTGGTAACTTTCATTTTGTCAGTAATTAAAACATTATAAATAGTGCCCTGTCCAATCTTTCTTTGTACATACCACTAATCAGATGCAGACTTCAGGGGTGTTTTCCCCAGAATTTTTTTTCTTTTTAATCTTATCCAAGCCCAAAGATTGTCCTTAAGCTAAATGAAATGATGCAAGCACCATGTACAGCAGTGTAAAAGGGGACAAAAGGAGATGTAATACCCATAAACAGTTGAGAAAATTGGCTTTTTACAAGCAAGATCATGCATTTTGCACCATCAAACGAACAAATCAAATCACCGACAGTCAAAATGTAAAGTGGCAAATATCACGATTACAGTAAGAATGTTCTCCAGTCATTCACTAGAGGTAGCTGCTCTCCCATCACTTCACAGGGAGAGCATGACCTCCAGCGAGTAATTTCTCATTGTTGTTGCAAAGCTATTAAATTTGCCACGCATATCACGATTGCCATCTTAGCCAATCCTGAATGTGTATAGAGCTTGATATGTTAAAGTGAATTCAGGGAAAACCCTGAGAATATCTACTTACATGTCCTTCAGGATTCTGATGGTCTTTGCAATGTGCTCAGCCCCTCCATCAACCAAATCTGTAGGACAAGCCAAAAGTTGTCACAAACCAAGTAAACAGTAGAGCTTTACATAAGCTATCCCACATTGAAAATTCCCAACTTTCCAACAGTGAGAGTGAGAGTAAGGTGGAGCCATTGCAATTCACTCTTGGAATGAAAATTGTATTCACAAGTCAATGAAAGCTTTGCCGATTCACTGAATGCTCAAGGTTGTATACGAGTTCCCTTACAAGGAAATTCAATGCAGGAGGAGGCATTAGGCCCATCATGCCTGCACAATGGTCGCCAACCTGTGGCCATTTGTCCATGCTCTATCCTTTTTAAATGCTGAGCGTCAAGCGAGGAGCAGCACATACTGTTTTTAAAGTCTTTGGTACGACTCGGCCAGGATCGGGTTCAAACCGCGGCCATCCCAGACTCAGAGTGGACGCTCTAACCATTACACCAAGTCTGGTACCTTGTCCTCTATTAATGTTAAAAACAAACTAACTTTGAAATGCAGAGAATCAAGGCAACCTCATTCACTGTACAATACAGCATAAATTGCAACCTTTACTGGTAGACATTACCCCCAAAAAATGTTCGTGCATCATAGCTCTTCAATACACACAACTGAAACTATACAAGCCATTTGATAGACCCAAGTATGTTAATTTCATAGGTATCCCTCTTTACCATCTCTGTCAACTGAGGTGAGTACCACATAGTCTAGGTCCCAAGCTGCAATGGCCTTTGCCGTGTTCAGCGGCTCATTGGGGTCCAGGGGTGGAGGCTTCCTCGACGTTTTCACCGAACAGAAGAGGCAGCCCCGTGTGCACGTATCTCCCATGAGCTGCAATGGGGAGGTTCATATTTGCACCTTCATCTAAACCACCAACTTCTGAAAGCCTAACCATCTTACATGTTATTAGAAACAAACAAGGTAATACACATTGTAACAAAAATTAGTTTGTTCGACACAGGCCCCTATGTTGTTGAAAGAAATAACTACATTTGAACTTGATGGTTTATATATACTTGTCAGCATGCAATGCCAGAGATGTCAAACGAGCACATTTGTTCTGTGCAGAATGATAAAAGACTCGGTTGCTTTGTTTCCGCCGTTACCATGATTGTAGCTGTGGCTGTGCCATGTTCACCACCTCCCCAGCATTCACCAATGTTTGGGCAACGAGCTTCTTCGCACACCTGAAATGAAACGACAGATAAACACTTTTTCATTTCTCTCCCATTATAACTGGATGTTAAATCCCTCTTTCCACAAATCAGAACAATTTAATAAAAATTTGAGACATGTAAGAAGCTTACACAATGCTCAGCATACCGTGTGCAAGTTGAGGTCTCGCAAACTGTTCTTCAATCGGTTGTAATTTTTTCCCAAGGGAATTTCAGTTTTCAACCATGGTGGTAGCCTTAATCTACAACAATTAGTAAGCAAAGGTGCAGAGAATGACAATAAGTACAACAGAATAGCTAAAAAGCAACAATTTTTTTTTTTTAAATGATGTAATATAGTGATACTGAATGAGATTATGATGTGTATGTGGATATGGTAACATACATGTCCTTCACAAGTAAGTATAGAGAAACAAACATCACCCAGACACATGTACATATACTGTTGTGGGCCGGGGTTCGGCGGCGATAAACGACCACCAGGGGGAGCAGTGGAGCCGTCTCCCACCGAACACCCGGAATTTAGGTCGTGACTCCCGGACAACTCCGAAAGGTCACGGGTCACTTAAAGGACCGTGGTCGCCAATATTTTGACGGTGTGAGGTAGGGTCCACTTGTCTATTCCAATTTACCTCTACTCACGCCGTCTAACTACCGGGGAAGCCACACCCTCGGCCGACTTTGTCCGAATCGAGTCGCTGTTACCGACTCGGATCCGGTGGAACCGAGCGGAAGTTACCAAAGCCACGCCGGACCAAATGAACAATTTACGGCACAAATGGCCTCCCTAATTCTCAATAAGCACCGTGCTAAGCCAATGAAAGAAAGCACAGACAACGAGCTGGTACATTTAACAATTGGGGTTTATTTATAATAATCAGGAGGGAGACAGAGCAGACTTAATCACGAATATAATATGCAACGTACAGTGAGCGAAAAACACTTAACAATTCTACTTACAGACAGGGCCCACAGACACACACACACACACACACACACACACACACACACACACACACACACACACACACACACACACACACACACACACACACACACACACACACACACACACACACACAAGAAATGGACCCCGTGGGTCTTTATTTTTTTCTTTCAGCTCAGAGGGAAGGCGAGCTGAGGGCAAGAGCCTATGCTTGCACCTGTCCACCTCGTGCGGTCTGGTCAAGCTTGTCCGGTGGCGGGATTTGAACCCACCGCCACAACGCAGCACCAGGGACGAGGGAAAGAGCAACGGATGCCAGCCAGTACGAAGGCGGACGAGGCAACCGGCGATCAAGCCCGAAAGAGCTTCCCCTGATCAGGCGACACCAGGCGAGGCAGACCCAGATCGCTAGACAGAACGCGCCGATCACTCAGCCTCTCTTGAGGAGGAAGGGATTTCCTCGCCACTCCCTTTCCACGGTAGGCGGGGCAACTCCCACCTTTCTGGGGCGGAGTCGGAGCTGAGGCGATTGTAGCTCTGCCTCCCTCCTCACCTTTGGCCACGTGCGTAATGGCCACGGTGGAGCGAGGCGACGGTCCGCTGTTGTTGTTGTTGTAGTTGATAAAAACCTAACTCAAAAAATAAACCCTCAGCGCACACATGAAATTCCCTTTAGACACAGGGGATAGATTCTAACTATACACATACTTATCGAAATAACTGAACTGCGGGGGCTGCTGACCGTTTGTGTGCACAAGGCTTCCAAATCGGTAACAATACAAGGTATGTTGTTTAAAATATTACAGTACCTTTCTCCCTTGCCACGTTTCAAATTGCCCTTGTATTCCTCCCAAGAGCTTCGATCAGCGAGATCCCCAGATATAAAGTCTTGAAGGTTTAACCCGTCATCTGGAACTGCACGGCCTTTCTGTGCTTCACCCAGTCCTGCTTGCTGCTTGGGGTTAAACAAAGGAAGGGATTTATTTAAAATGCTGAATAAAATAAACAAGCAAGTTAAATGATCGTCCATCAAATTTCATCACGACAAGCAAACTCCAAAAAAATTGTGAAATCGGA
Source organism: Eptatretus burgeri (assembly GCF_056783735.1). NCBI lineage: Eukaryota > Metazoa > Chordata > Myxini > Myxiniformes > Myxinidae > Eptatretus > Eptatretus burgeri. The sequence goes on from NC_140978.1 coordinate 11,225,211, forward strand.
TTATAGTTTTGTGGTACAAAAAAAAAATAAACTTCCAAGTTATTCAAATCGACAAAATGACGTCAAAGTTTGGCAACGGACCTGAGTTTACATTTTGATTAACTCAGGACATTAAGACTTGCACTCAGCCTGTTGGGACTTAATTACATAAATACTGTAAAGCATATTTAAGTTCAGTATAACAAAAAAGAAACAGCTATAAACCATCACCCTGGTGTTTCACAGGCAGGGCAATCAATGTTTGTTCCGTTCACCGGAGGACGTTCGAGGACCCCCATCTACCGAAGCAAGTTTAAATGGCATGTACCATGTACGTTTGTACATTGTCTACCGACGTCATTCCAATTTATGTAAAAGTAAACCACCTCCTTACACCATGTCCCATCAAGTTGGGGGTTGGCATCTCATAAGGATGTGCTCAAATTGGTCTTTCATGAACCGCCTTGCCAGGCCTGACGTTTGATTGAAGTTGGTAGGAATTTATAATTTGTTCAGGGTGTGGGTGATAACTCGTCAACGACTTAATGTCTGCCAACTAATGCCAGCAATCGAGATAGCAAACCTAAAAGTCAATCCGAGGGACAGTGTGCTTTGTGATGCAATGCCCCATCAGAGGAGAACCAATCTGACAGTTTATAGTCTGCCCACGAATTTGAACCTCGACTAGGCACAGCTCAGAGATAAGTGCACTGACCTCTGCATCAACCCATCAGAAATCCATAAGACAGAGCAGTACTCCCTTTAACTACAGGTGAACACCTTGTAGGTCGAGTGTGACCACTCCTTGGCTTTTTTTTTCACAAGATCTTGGCTATTCGTTGTTCACCTTGGCATATAGGTTTTCTATCATCATCGCTTTTCCAAAACCTTGTGAATTCTTGGCTTTTTTATTGCCTCACATTGGCATTTATGAAAATGTGAAGTGGTCACACTGCGTAGGTTGTCAGAGGTTCGGAATTGCCAAGGGAAAACGTGGCACCATGGAGAATGCATGCTCAGTCTGTGGCTGATTTTGTAATCCATCTTTAACGTCTTCCCAAGGGTGGTCATGGTGAATGGTCAGGCTACTAGAAGTTCAAGAGACCGAACCTACTCCAGTGGTTGACGAGAGAGAGAGAGAGAGAGAGAGAGAGAGAGAGAGAGAGAGAGAGAGAGAGAGAGAGAGAGAGATAGAGATAGAGAGAGAGAGAGATATAGAGAGAGAGAGAGAGAGATATAGAGAGAGAGTTATAGAGCTAGAGAGAGAGAGAGCGAGAGAAAGAGAGAGGGAGAGAGAGAGAGAGAGAGAGAGAGAGAGAGAGAGAGAGAGAGAGAGAGAGAGAGAGAGAGAGAGAGAGAGAGAGAGAGAGAGAGAGAGAGAGAGAGAGAGAGAGAGAGAGAGAGAGAGAGAGAGAGAGAGAGAGAGAGAGAGAGAGAGAGAGAGAGAGAGAGAGAGAGAGAGAGAGAGAGAGAGAGAGAGAGAGAGAGAGAGAGAGAGAGAGAGAGAGAGAGAGAGAGAGAGAGAGAGAGAGAGAGAGAGAGAGAGAGAGAGAGAGAGAGAGAGAGAGAGAGAGAGAGAGAGAGAGAGAGAGAGAGAGAGAGAGAGAGAGAGAGAGAGAGAGAGAGAGAGAGAGAGAGAGAGAGAGAGAGAGAGAGAGAGAGAGAGAGAGAGAGAGAGAGAGAGAGAGAGAGAGAGAGAGAGAGAGAGAGATATAGAGATAGAGAGAGATAGAGAGAGAGATATAGAGATAGAGAGAGATAGAGAGAGAGATATAGAGATAGAGAGAGATAGAGATAGAGATAGAGATAGAGATAGAGATAGAGATAGAGATAGAGATAGAGATAGAGATAGAGATAGAGATAGAGATAGAGATAGAGATAGAGATAGAGATAGAGATAGAGATAGAGATAGAGATAGAGATAGAGATAGAGATAGAGATAGAGATAGAGATAGAGAGATAGAGATAGAGATAGAGATATAGAGAGATAGAGAGAGATAGAGAGAGAGAGAGAGAGAGAGAGAGAGAGAGATATATATATATATATAGAGAGAGAGAGAGAGAGAGAGAGAGAGAGAGAGAGAGAGAGAGAGAGAGAGAGAGAGAGAGAGAGAGAGAGAGAGAGAGAGAGAGAGAGAGAGAGAGAGAGAGAGAGAGAGAGAGAGAGAGAGAGAGAGAGAGAGAGAGAGAGAGAGAGAGAGAGAGAGAGAGAGAGAGAGAGAGAGAGAGAGAGAGAGAGAGAGAGAGAGAGAGAGAGAGAGAGAGAGAGAGAGAGAGAGAGAGAGAGAGAGAGAGAGAGAGAGAGAGAGAGAGAGAGAGAGAGAGAGAGATGGATGGATGGATGGGTTCGTTTGACGACCATTCTGGAACATCAGGGCAAGTTTTTTTCAGACCATGATTGAAGGACATGTTCCACTTCGCAAACACTCACTGAATAAGTTCCCGATCAGCAGAGAAGGAATGGTTGCAGCTCGTCTGTCTGTCTGTCTGTCTGTCTGTCTGTCTGTCTGTCTGTCTGTCTGTCTGCCTGTCACTGGGGTTGGGGGACTGGGTGACACAATGTGGTGTCATGGACAAAACGACAGAGACAGGGTTGTTCAAAGCATCGCAGAATGTTTGCGTTAAGTGAAACAGAGTTAATTGGTACAAACGAACCATCAAACAAACAAGCCAGGCTGAACAATTGACATTTTGTATCCCACCGATAGGCTGGATCTGGATTCGGACCTGAACCAAAAACCGAATCAGCTTGTTCTTGCCACATGCTCAACTCACCTACCGAGTTTTATCAAAACTCGTCCACAACGTTTTGAAATTCGTGCCGTTTATGGTTTTTTGGCCTCATCTCTCAACGGTATCCCGATCCGGATCTTCACCACAATCTAATCGGTTCATCCTCGTCACACACCCAACGTGTCCACCAATTTCCGTCCGAATCCGTGCACAACCTTTTGAGACATTCTGCCCACAGACAGATAGACAGATAGAGAGATAACCTGGTTAAAACATGACCCGTCGACCTTCGGTGTTGCCGTTGGAGGTAATCATGAATGCGAGTTGCTTACAGAAGAGAGCCAAGCTGGACTGTGCAGAGGACGCAGTGACGAAGGGATGCGGCGAACGATCATGACAGGCACTTCATGTTCCTTTGAGAGGGGGAAGGAATTAATGTCGATCCACGAACAATCGATCGATTGATCGATTATTATTGACTGGAGCCTCGATCCACGAGCAAGACAAACTCACGCATCGAAGTCGAATTTCGAGATGACTAATTCCATCTCAGGTTGTTGTTGTTGTTGTTGTTTTTTTCCACATTTAAGGTTATTGTTGTTTTTTCTCATTCAAGGTTATTGTTGTTTTTCCCCATTTAAGGTTGTTGTTTTTTCCCCATTTAAGGTTGTTTTTTCCCCCGTTTAAGGTTGTTGTTGTTTTTCCCATTTAAGGTTGTTGTTGTTTTCGCATTCAAGATTGTTGTTGTTTCCCCCATTTAAGGTTGTTGTTTTCCCCATTTAAGGTTGTTGTTGTTTTTTCCCCCATTTAAGGATATTGTTGTTTTTTTTGCCATTTAAGGTTGTTGTTGTTTTTCCCATTGAAGGTTATTGTTTTTTCCCATTTAAGGTTGTTGTTTTTCCCATTGAAGGTTGTTGTTGTTTTTTACCCATTTAAGGTTGTTGTTTTTTCACATTTAAGGTTGTTGTTGTTTTTTCCCATTTAAGGTTGTTGTTTTTTCCCCCATTTAAGGTTATTGTTTTTTTGCCATTTAAGGTTGTTGTTGTTTTTCCCATTGAAGGTTGTTTTTCCCATTTAAGGTTGTTGTTTTTCCCATTGAAGGTTGTTGTTGTTTTTTACCCCATTTAAGGTTGTTGTTGTTTTTTCACATTTAAGGTTGTTGTTGTTTTTTTCCCATTTAAGGTTGTTGTTTTTTCCCCCATTTAAGGTTATTGTTGTTTTTTGCCATTTAAGGTTCTTGTTGTTTTTCCCATTGAAGGTTGATGGTTTTTCCCATTTAAGGTTGTTGTTTTTCCCATTGAAGGTTGTTGTTGTTTTTTTCCCCATTTAAGGTTGTTGTTTTTTCACATTTAAGGTTGTTTTTCCCCATTTAAGGTTTTTGTTGTTTTTCCCGTATTCTGACCGTGGAGGATATTACCCACAAGAACATTACTTGTAGTAGCTTCTAACGCTTATTATTTAAACCAGCTTTCGTTAAGACCACATCGTGAAAAACGAAACGCGACTCGAAGCAAAAATGCGTACGACACCGCTACTGCGTACTACACCATCATGGTGACAAGAGAACGGCCAAAGAGTACATGATTTCAACAACTAGGAAGAAACAAACAACACGGCAATAGAAAGGAAAAACAAGTCACGTACATCGACTACAATGTAAATGTAGAGATTGGTATCCCATTTTGGGAATTCTGTCCATCTCGGCTGCGCAGATTCTGCTGTGTTCACGTTATCCAAATTCATACTCGTCTCGTGCGATTTCCCCATAATCCACCACAGCGTATTGTCAGAGTACAGTACAGCACAACATTAGCTATATCGTGCTGTGTGTGCTATACATTACTCGTTTTGTAAGCGTACAATAGATGCGAAGGAATGGAAAGATGAGATGACAATTTAAAACAAGTTAAAAACACTGCAGTAGACTATACCGCGTAGCTCACACACACACGTTAAACAGCAATGGCAAGATTAAAACAAGATTCAACCCGATTGATAAATAATAAATGTATAGAGGAAAAAAGGACATATGGGACAGTGAAGAAAACAATTGTTCAAATGAGAATAATTGTTTCGGAAGCACAGTTCTTTAAAATAACTCGCTCGTCGTGTGAAAAAAGATTGAATTTTTCGATTTGGGAAAGCTCGTTGTGGATCAGTGCCCGGTAAAACCAGGAGATTGGGATAGCTCGTTGTGGATCGGAGCTCGGTAAAGCCAGAAACGGATTAGATTGGGAAAGCACGTTGTGCATCGGTGCCCGGTAAAACCGGGAGATTGTGAAAGCTCGTTGTGGATCGGTGCCCGGTAAAACCAGGAACGGATTAACGGATTGGATTGGATTGGGAGGAAGGATTTGCCTTGTGTTCCTGAACCCTCCCTTTGCCTCTTCCTCCTTCGCTCGGCCATGGCCGCGCCCGTCCGTGGGAGGTTTTGTGTGTGTCAGGGAGCGGAAGAACGGAGCTTCGGTTAAGTGAAGCTGCTGTTTCTTCACCACTTTGGAGTAGTTACAAAACGAGTCTCGAGTGGACCGGAGCAAGGTCGAGGAAACTCGGTGAGTCCCGTGAGAAGTTGTTTCGGGGCCCCCGGTGGGTGGTGAAGTCGGACACTCCGCCATGGAGGCGACTGGTTCCGGTCACAGTTCGTGGGTTTGAAGAAGGTGTTGAGGCGGCGACTGAACCCCACACCTGGGCGTTGGTACCTGTCTTTGATTCCGAGTTGATGATGTGCATCAAGCTGAAGGGATTCTTCGAATCTCTGTCTTCTCTTCCTGATTCGATGGCGAAACTCATGTTGTGGACCCGGAGTTCGGAGAGCTTTTATGATTGAAGGGTTAAAGCTCGATGGGTGTGTGGTTCCAGTTGATGATCCGAACAGTCATTGACTCGGGCAGTTCGGTAAACTCAGGGAAGGAATTCATAATGTTCTCACACGTTTGTATTATGATGATGATCCGTTGGTATGATGATGATCGGTTTGTATGATAATGATGATCCGTTTGTATGATGATCCGTTTGTATGATGATCCGTTTGTATGATGATGATCCGTTGGTATGATGATGATCCGTTGGTATGATGATCCGTTGGTATGATGATGATGATCCGTTGGTATGATGATGGTCCGTTTGTATGATTATGATCCGTTTGTATGATTATGATCCGTTGGTATGATGATGGTCCGTTTGTATGATGATCCGTTGGTATGATTATGATCCGTTGGTATGATGATGGTCCGTTTGTATGATTATGATCCGTTGGTATGATGATGATGGTCCGTTTGTATGATGATCCGTTTGTATGATTATGATCCGTTGGTATGATGATGATCCGTTGGTATGATGATGATCCGTTGGTATGATGATCTGTTTGTATGATGATCCGTTGGGATGATGATGATGATCCGTTGGGATGATGATGATCCGTTGGGATGATGATGATGATCCGTTGGGATGATTATCCGTTGGTATGATGATTATGATGTGCCGTTTGTATGATGATGTTCCGTTTGTATGATGTTCCGTTGGTATGATGATGATGAGACGTTGGTATGATTATGATCCGTTTGTACGATGTTCCGTTTGTATGATGTTCCGTTTATATGATGTTCCGTTGGTATGATGATGATGATGAGACGTTGGTATGATTATGATCCGTTTGTACGATGTTCCGTTTGTATGATGTTCCGTTGGTATGATTATGATCCGTTGGTATGATGATCTGTTTGTATGATGATGATCCGTTTGTATGATGATCCGTTTGTATGATGATGTGCCGTTTGTATGATGATGATGATCCGTTGGGATGATTATCCGTTGGTATGATGATTATGATGTGCCGTTTGTATGATGATGTTCCGTTTGTATGATGTTCCGTTGGTATGATGATGATGATGAGACGTTGGTATGATTATGATCCGTTTGTACGATGATGTTCTGTTGGTACGATGATGATCCGTTTGTATGATTATGATCCGTTGGTATGATGATGTGCCGTTTGTATGATGATCCGTTGGTGTGATGGTGATTATGATGATCCATTGGTATGATTATGATCCGTTGGTATGATTATGATCCATTGGTATGATGATGAGACGTGTATGATGATGTTCCGTTTGTATGATGATGATGAGACGTTGGTATGATGATGATGATCCGTTGGTATGATTATGTGCCGTTTTTATGATTATGTGCCGTTTTTATGATTATGTGCCGTTTTTATGATGATCCATTTGTAGGATGATCCGTTGGTATGATTATGAGACGTTTATGATCCGTATGATGATCTGTTGGGATGATGATCCGTTGGTATGATGATGATCCATTGGTATGATTATGAGACGTTGGTATGATTATGATCCATTGGTATGATGAGACGTTTATGATCCGTATGATGATCTGTTGGGATGATGATCCGTTGGTATGATGATCCATTGGTATGATACGTTGGTATGATGATGAGACGTTTATGATCCGTATGATGATCTGTTGGTATGATGTGCCGTTTGTATGATGATATTCCGTTGGTATGATGTAGCCGTTTGTATGATGATCCGTTTGTATGATGATGAGTCGTTTGTATGATGATCCATTTGTATGATGTGCCGTTTGTATGATGAGCCGTATAAACGTACACCTTTACACAGCGTTGGTGCTGCGGAAGCAGTTTATTGGTGACGGTTATGCTCTATTTTTGCCACTGCCTTCCCAACAGTTAGTCTGGGCAGGAATTTGTCATTTGTTCAGGGTGCCGGTGATCGCTCGCTTGTTCTTTGCGAAGGCCGCCGTGAGATCTTTAAGGTCAACCACCAAACTAATGCTGGCAGATGACACGCTCAGTTTAACATCCATCCATGCTTCGGCCTGCCTGAGAAACACCAGGATGGTAGTTTATAGCTGGGTCGAGATGAGAACCCAGCCAGACAGTTCAGTGGCATGTGCACCAATTAGCCCATCCTGCCATCCTCATGTTGGTGTAATGTTTTACACTCGGCATCACCATGTTTTTTTTTTTTTTTTTTTTTTTACGATCAGCATCACCTCGGCACAGCACAAATGATTGACTTGGAACAGACACTCTCTATTCCATTTCTCTTGTGTCGTACATCCGAGTTTTATAAAGTCTGGTTTGGTAATGGGAAGCATAGCAGGAGGATTACAGAAAACTATAACTGCGTTCGGTAAAGCCAAAGCTGTTTTGTTTCTTATGCACCAAACCATCCACTTGTAATGATGTTTTTATTCGATTTTTAAAGCTTATAACTTTATCGATGTGCATTGAAAATTCTCTAAATGCACCTGTCTTTATTTATAAATTTTTTAATGGCGTAGTATTCAATCGTGTTCTCTAAAGCTGTTGGGTTGTTTTGCCAGGTGTATTTTGTCAAAAATAAAGCCATTTCCGTAACCCCTGTTTGTCTGAGAGCAGGATATCTCAAAAAAAGTTGTTGACTGTTTCGGACGAAACAAGATGGACAGGTTGGGTGTGTGACAAGGATGAAGTGATCAGATTTTGATGAATATACGGATCTGGCCTATCAGTGGGAAACAAAACGTAAACTGTTCAACCTGGCGGCGGTATGCGCTCCACCGAGTGTCGTTCTAGTTTAACACTGAAAGCAGAGCGATGTTAAAATTGTCACCAATTGTTTGGAATTGGAAAAGATAAAGTAATGAATGCCCAGTTCGTGTCCTTTCTAAATCGTAATCGGGGAAAGAAAAGCTGGATATTTCACATGTCAGCCGATGCTGCATATTGCAGTGATCCAAGGATGAATTTATTTATTTATTATTTTTGATGCATATGATCTTCCATTGGTCTGAGGATGAATTTATTTATTTGGTGTTCAAGAGTACAGTAAATGTAAGTGCTGCATTTAATGTTCTCTACAAGCTTGTCGAGTCACCTGCATGGTTTGTTCACAAAGCAATGATGTTGTAAATGCATTTTGGGTTGGCCTGTTGGTGTTCCCATCTCACACCTCTGATTTGTGATCCAAAGGACCCAGGTTCAAATCCCACATGTTTGTCCATCGTACACGAATGTGCTTACAAGTGATTCACATAGAAGTACACTGATGTCTACTAATGTGTCTTTGTCCTGAATGTGATGTATGCATAAGCTCCTCCTAAAATTAAATAAGAGGTAAGAAAGGTGAAAAAAGATTTTTAAAATTTTTTTTATTTTAAGAGATCAGTAGGTTATAATATGAAAGTGTTGAGTCCATAGTGGGACCCAGATTTGAAACCGTAGCAACAGAGATCAGTTAGTAACCATCAAGTTTCACTCTCTGGGGTTAAAGCTTTCAAAGAATGGATGAAAGGGGCCAAGTGACTGCATGGTTGTTTTTACAGAATTTAGTTTGAAAATGTTTGTTTGTGAACATCCACGTTTTAATTTTGCAAGGATATGAATTTATTTGTAAAAGAAAGCACATCGGGTTCATTGGACATGTAAATCTGAGTGTTGCCATAATTGTAGTAAAAGCTGATTTTGCACTCCTGCAAGATTGTCCCACATGGATGAAGATAAAGAGAAAACAAAAGTACACCAATAATTTATCCCTGGGATCCCAATGACAGGTAGATGAATAGCCAGCAATGTAACTTGTAAACAGAAGATTTACGATCTGTAAGATGAGATTGAAACATTCAAGACCAGGTCATGAAAGTGTGATCAACTGTGTCTAAAGTAGCTGAAAGGTCCAAAAGAATTAAGATTGTACAGCTGATCTTTGATCTGCTGTTGTGCAGAATATTACTCGTCTCCTTTGGGACGACAGTGTCAGTGCTATGCAACCATTCAAAACCAGGCCAGGAAACGTTCGAAAAGATAAAGCAGTTTTAGGTATGCCAGCAGTTGATTGGCAACAGCATATTCAAGAGTCTTGGAAATAAAAGTAAAAGACAAACTTGTCTGTAATTTTGAAGTTGGTTTTTTTTCAAGTGAAGGTTTCTTTAACATGCCGTGGGAATTGTTACAGCCTGTTGAAATCGGGATGGAACTGCAGAAGATGTAATGGAGCATTTGATTATTTTGGTTTTTAAGTGGAGACACACCTGAAAGTGAGGAAATAACTGAAGATGATGGAGCTGGATCCAGTAGAGACCTACTTTTGATCCTCTGAGATTTTTAATTGTAGTCAAAACTATCATCAATTCTCTTTCTTGGATCCATTGTGTACTATTTATCCTTACTTTATTTCAGGCAAGTATTTAATTTAAAGCAGAGTTAATTGAATCAAACTGTTTCTCAATTACTGATTTGTTATACGATAGCTACTGCTTTCTATCTAAAGTCTTGACATTAACTAGCGTTACTAAACAGCTCATCTGATGGTTTTATGGGACTTTTTCCTCCTCTTCTTTATTTTATGATGCGATCGTCATTGCCAGATAAAAATGTCAGGACTGTACAACATGTTTAATCATTCATTATCCCCTCGCTTTAAAAAAAAATAACCCGGGGTGATATTGTAATCTGCTTCTTCTGTCCATCCGTCATGCCACATCCTCCTAAACAGTTGTGCTTCACCAAACTTGGTTGTTATGATCACCACATGGCATGACTGTGAAAGAGAAATGTCATTTTCGCCCCAACCCCCAAAGCGGGGTCGAAAGGGTGAATACCAAAAAAATGCAATTACAGGCACATTGTGAAACATTTTTTGATGAAACGTTGACTTGTATATGTAATCAACATTGGGTGACACGTGAGATATGTAATGATTTTTTTTTTGGGGGGGGGGATTTGAACCCCGGTTCAAGTCCCAGTGGGTGGGGGACTCAATCGGGTCACAGAAGTCAAAACAGGAAGAAAAATTATACTCAAAATTTGATATTGGGTCACTCCATGTCAAATCAAACGATGCAAGTGACATCATCTCAGATTTTGCTCATACTTATGTCAAGGTTGGGTACAAGTACGAAAACACAGGATCTAATGTGGTTTGAGTCTGCTCTCAATATTAAGGGGAATATGGCCACTTCCAGTTTTCCCGTTGCCAACGGCAACACACAGACCACGCCTCCAACTATCTCAGTTGGACTCGCCAAACCTGGTGTTTCAAAGCCATTCAAAAAGATTGATACGGAACAGCTGGCATGGCAAGTTCAAGCAAGTTGCTTGATAACTCGATACACTCTTGGCCTACCCCATGCAGTGTTCAAGTATAATAATACGAACTGATTTTTAATAAAACTGATTTTAAAGATCGTTTAAAAAAAACAAGTTCAGAAGTTTGGCAAATCCAGCTACTGAAGCAATCTTGTATACCTCACCCTTTATGCACTGTAATAAGATTATGTCGATTCACAGTTTAGGACATGGAGACTTTATTGATCACCATCGAAGATATCGTCAATCAGCATCTTCTTCATCTCCAAACCTCTCACACGCCGCGCTCTCCCTCGCGTGCTCTCCCTCTCGCGCGCGCTCTCCCTCTCGCGCGCGCTCTCCCTCTCGCGCGCGCTCTCCCTCTCGCGCGCGCTCTCCCTCTCGCGCGCGCTCTCCCCCTCGCGCGCGCTCTCCCCCTCGCGCGCGCTCGCACCCTCTCTCGCGCGCGCTCGCACCCTCTCTCGCGCGCGCTCGCACCCTCTCTCGCGCGCGCTCGCACCCTCTCTCGCGCGCGCTCGCACCCTCTCTCGCGCGCGCTCGCACCCTCTCTCGCGCGCGCTCGCACCCTCTCTCGCGCGCGCTCGCACCCTCTCTCGCGCTTGCTCTCCCCTCTCGCGCGCTTGCTCTCCCCCTCTCGCGCGCTTGCTCTCCCCCTCTCGCGCGCTTGCTCTCCCCCTCTCGCGCTTGCTCTCCCCTCTCGCGCGCTTGCTCTCCCCCTCTCGCGCGCTTGCTCTCCCCCTCTCGCGCGCTTGCTCTCCCCCTCTCGCGCGCTTGCTCTCCCCCTCTCGCGCGCTTGCTCTCCCCCTCTCGCGCGCTTGCTCTCCCCCTCTCGCGCGCGCTTGCTCTCCCCCTCTCGCGCGCTTGCTCTCCCCCTCTCGCGCGCTTGCTCTCCCCCTCTCGCGCGCTTGCTCTCCCCCTCTCCCGCGCTTGCTCTCCCCCTCTCGCGCGCTTGCTCTCCCCCTCTCGCGCGCTTGCTCTCCCCCTCTCGCGCGCTTGCTCTCTCTCTTTCTCTCTCACATTTATTTATATATATACACATATAGCATGGTTTTGAAGGTATTACGAAGATGATTTGTGCTGTACAGTCTTCAAGTGTATAATTCAATTTAAATACATGTTTAAAAGTGTTTAATTAAATTAATTCCGGATTTTACCACCGTTGATGCAGTGTCTATTACACCACCCTATCTCGCCCGTTACATGAGTTATTTGTGCCTGTTGTTTGTTTCCTTTATGACGTCCTTAAAACGATCCGTTTCCTGTTTGGAATGATTTTCAATTTTGTTTGACTTCCAGACAGGCAGACAGAGTAACTGTTTGTTTTATCGAACTTCGCTGCATATGTGAGATCGGGATGAATTCAAAGCCAAAGTATTGCAAAATGAGACTTGCTTTCTCTTCATGTTCCGATTTGTGTTCAAAATAGAACTTTCAATTTAAATATGTTGTTCCTTGATCATAAACTGATAAGATAGACAAAGCAATCCCTGTAATGGTGCTGGAAGACTTCCCCACCAGAATGCAGTGATTTGCCGTCCTTTACTTTATTTTGGTCTGTCTGTGTGTGTCGTCAAGGGCCTCTCGGACATCACCTTTTTTTTTTACCATTTGAGCTTTTATCATCAACTTTTCAACAAATCCTTATTATGAAAGTATGGAGAATACTAATTAACACATTTACTTTTTTTTTGCTGTTATCTCCACCACCAAAGGTGAAGGAGGTTATGTTTTCAGCCCAGTCTGGCTGTCTCTGTGTGCAGAACGGGATATCTTAATAGGTTGTGGACAGATTCGGCCAAAACTTGGTGGACACGTTGGGTGTGTGAGTTGGGTGTGTGACCACGACAAATTAATTTCGATTTTGGTGAAGATCCGAATCTGGATATGAGAACTATTTAAACTTTTAAGTGATTCTTCACCATTGAGAGAGATGGGTCCAAAAGCGACGTATAGCATGATATTTCAAAAATGAATTGTGCCTGATATGTTCTCATGGATCAGGCATTACATGGCAGAGATATGCGCTCTACCAAGTGCCCTTCTAGTTTTTGGACAAAGTCCAGTACAAAGCGGACACGGATGGGCTTTGCATTTTGAGATTCTGTTTGTATATGCCTTTGTTTTATTTTTTTTTTTGTATACCTTGGTCAAGGCTCGTATGAGAGCTAACACACAACTCACAGCAAGGAGGCATGAGACAAGAGGGGCGGGAGTGGAAGGGACAAAACAGTGGGGAACAGACACATTAGGTGAACTGTGGAAGGGAGAGGGATGGGGATGGGACGGGGAACATGGCGAAGAGAAGATGGACATTTCAGGGACTTTCAGGAAGGAAAGCAGGAGAAATGAAGGAAGTGGGCTTGGGTGGATTATCGGGGGTAGAAAAGATCAAGGATTTGGATGGGGGAAGATAAGAGGTGGTGGTGAACAGCTGTTTTGAAAGCCTGGAGGGAAGAATGGGAAAGAATTGAGTGAGGAAGTTTATTCCAAAGGCGGGAAAAAAGAGGAATGAAAGAGTGAAGATGAGCAGCGATTCGTGATTTTGGTAGTTTTACCAGAAGGGGGGTGTTGGCGGACCTTGAGCGCCCTGTGGAAATGTGGTGGGGACAAATCGCAGAGAGAGCAGGGGGGCAAGGCTGGAGAGGAGTCGGTAGAAGACAGAAAGACCACCGACCAACCTGCGGTGATTGAGTGAGAGGCCCAAAGACTCAGCTTCATTGCGGGAGATGCCGATGATCTTAAATGCCCTGGTTTCGAAAGCGTGAAGTCGAGAAAGGTGGGAGGCAGGAGCACCAGCCCAGAGGGGAGAGCAGTACTCCATCAGGCTACGGACAAAAGCTTTGTAAGTGGTCAGGAGCTCAAGAGGGCCGAGGAAGGACTTAGCACGACGGAGGATTCCCAGTCGGCGACTGGCTTTTGAGGCGAGGTTGGAAATGTGACTTTCCCAGGAAAGGTCATGGCAGATAGTGAGACCTAGAAGCTTGAGAGAAAAGACTTCTTCCAGAGGATTGTTGAGAAAGTGGATGGGGGGGTTTTGTAAACGGTCCTTTCGAAGAGACATAGTGAGAGTGTGAGATTTGTCTGGATTGAAAGACATGTTCCACGTGTTGGACCAGTTTGTGATTTTATCCAGATCTGCAGTGAGTGAAGAAGCTGCTGCTTGCCGGTCTGAGGGATGACAGATGGTACGGCAGAGGGTGGAGTCGTCGGCAAAGAGAAATAGAGGATTTTCCAGAGAGTCCGAGAGATCATTGATGAAAACCAGAAAAAGAACAGGGCCCAGAACGCTACCTTGAGGAACTCCAGCCTGCACAGGAAGAGGGGATGAAAGAACTCCATTTAGGGCCACACGTTTACTGCGACAGGAGAGGAAGTCTGCGAGCCATGAGTGGAGATGGCCTTGAATACCATGGGAAGAGAGTTTGGTGAGTAGGGCAGGGTGCCAGACTGTGTCAAAAGCACGTGATATGTCCAGGGATATGGCTCGGATTTCCTGTCTGGCATTGAGGACCTCCATCCATTGATGGGAGAGCAGAAGCAGCATATCCAGGGTAGAGTGACCTGGTCTGAAACCAAATTGATGATTGGAAATCAAGCCATTGGAGAAGAGGAAGGATTTCATATCTGAGGCGATGATGGATTCCATCACCTTGCTGATGATTGGGAGAAGGCTGATTGGTCTATAGTTACAGGGATCTGTTTTTGCACCTTTTTATGCAGGGCAGTGATGTTAGCAGATTTCCAAGCAGATGGCAGATGACCTTGGGCAAATGAGAGGGTGAATAGAACAGAGAGAGGGTGAGCAAGAGCAGAAGAGCAGGCTTTGAGGACACGTGGGCTGATGCCGTCTGGACCGGTTGCAGAATCTGACTCGAGGTTTGAAAGCAAGCTCTCCACCTTGTCAGGAGAAAAGGATACAGAGTCCAGGGACAGTTGGGTGCGACTGGGTAAAGTGGGTAGAGATAGTGATGGGTTTAGGACACAAGATTTAGCTGCAAACACCGAGTTTAGACATTCAGCTTTATCACGTGTGGAATCAGCAGTGCGGCCATTTGAGGTAAGGAAGGGGATGGAGGGGGAACATACACCAGAAACAGATTTGATTAAACGCCACCAGGATTTTGAGGAGGGAGAGAGGTTTGAGAGTTCAGACTTGAGATGAGAAAGATGTTGTTTTCTGGCTCTCCTGAGGGTAGATACACACTTGTTCCGAGCTTTGTGGAAAGAACTGAGATTGCCCTCAGTTGGGTTTGCTTTCCATGAGGCAAAGGCAAGTTGTTTCAGGACAACTGCCTCGCCACAAACTTCAGTAAACCAAGGGCGGGAGGAAGGGTAAGACAACTGAACACGAGAGGGGATAAATCTGTGCATGAGGGAGAGCAAGTTTCTTTGAAAGAATTCCCAGGATGAGTTGATGTTTGGGAAAGTAGTGATAGGAGACCAGTCTGTCAGTTTGATGGCTGCTCGGAGACCCTGCCAGTCGGCTTGAGTGAAATGCCAGACTCGACGGCGGTGAGGTGGTTCTCTGATAACAGCCAGAGAGATGTCCACTTTGACAAGGACGTGGTCAGAAGAACCAATTGGAGCGAAGGAAGAGCAGCAGATATTGTCAGGGAAATTTGTCAAAATCAGATCCAGAAGAGATGGAGTACCATTGGTTGAGATCCGGGTCAGGAAGTTGACCGATTGAGTCAGTCCCAATGAGTCGCAGAAAGCTTTTGCTGAGGTGCCATGGCAGGTGAGAGAGGTACCCACACCGAGCCAACTGGCGTGATGACAATTGAAGTCACCACATAAGAGGAAGAGAGTTTGGATGAGAAGATAGAAGATGGTCCATGTTTTCGGATAGTGAGGTGTAGATGGAGTCATCACTGTTCGGTGGACGGTACAGTACACATATAAACATGAGGTGGGAGTGGAGGGGAAGCCGAAGCCAGAGGTATTCCTGGGGGTGTGGGGGAGTGAGAGCAGTGCATGGAGAGTGAGGAATAGAGTCTTTGATGAAGAGAGCAACACCTCCACCAGGACGAGGCTCAGGTCTGTCATACCGTAAGAGGGAGTAGCCAGGGAGAGATACTTGGGAGTCAGACACGTCTTGGGAGAGGAAAGTTTCTGTTAGGCAGATAATGTCTGGTTTGTCAGTGGCAACCTGTATGGAAAGATCTGAAAGGTTTGAGCGAAGGCCCCGGATATTTGAGGTCCACACTTTTAATGAAGAGGAAGGGGAGGAGGCTTTGGGTGCAGGAGGTGGAGGTGGAGGTGGAGGGGGAGGGGGAGGGTAGGACAAGGGATGAGGGGGGCAGGTAAGGAGGGTTGCTGAAGGAGTGTGGGGTATTGCAGAACAGCGAGGGGAGGGGGCCGAATGAGGAGGAGAAAAGGCTCTGTGGTGCTGGGGGAGAGGGGGACAAGAGACAAGGAAGAAGGCAGTTGAGGATTTGAGGAGGTGGAGTGAAGAGATGGAGGTGAGAGGGCAGTGGAGGGAGGCAGGTTGGTGGATGAGAGGGGGGCAACTTTGAGAAGGAAGAGTGAGGGGGATGAAAGGTGGGAGAAAGGTGAGGGGGGATTTTTGAGAGAGGTGAGAGGGAGGCTTGGAGGGAGAAGAGTGGGATGGTTGCTTTGAGAGTGAGAGTGAGGGGTGAGGGGGGTGAGTTGGCACTGAATTTGGAAAAAAAGAATGGTTGATGGAAAGCGAACATCCATGGCAAACTGTGGTTTTTAAAAGTTTTAGGTCAGAGATGCGATTTAACACAATTCTTGATGGATGCAATGAAGGCGAATTCAGAGCATGGAGAGAAGAAGCGCTGTAATCGTTGGATTTTTTTAGGCAAGGAATGAAGGAGAGGTCGAAATGAGAGCAGT
Source organism: Eptatretus burgeri (assembly GCF_056783735.1). Lineage (NCBI taxonomy): Eukaryota > Metazoa > Chordata > Myxini > Myxiniformes > Myxinidae > Eptatretus > Eptatretus burgeri. The sequence goes on from NC_140978.1 coordinate 11,241,891, forward strand.
CTGTTAAAATAGCAGAAGAGTAGTGCATTGTGAAACAGTAAAGAGTACCACATGTGTGAGAGAGGAAGATGAAGCATTATAAGATCGTTTTGTAGTTAAAAATAATGTATGAGAGAGTTCAACAGATTAGGTCATGGAAGTGTTAAAAAAAAAAAAATCGAGGAAGAAGACGAGGAGGAGGTTAAGAGGAAGAAGAAGAAGCAGAATCGGGAGAAGGTGAGCGTGTTGTTGTTGTTGGGTATATATATATATTTTTTTTGTTGTTGTTGTTAATATTAATATATGAGAGAGTTCAACAGATTAGGTCATGGAAGTGTAAAAAAAAAAAAAATCGAGGAAGAAGACGAGGAGGAAGTTAAGAGGAAGAAGAAGAAGCAGAATCGGGAGAAGGTGAGCGTATTGTTGTTGTTGTAGGGTATTTTTTTTATTTTTTATTTTTTTATTTTTTTTTTTGAGATAAGAAAGATAAGAAAAGATTGTTGAGACTAAGGTTGACATTTGCAACAAGCAAGGTGTCCCAAGACCATCCAGTGGAAGCCTTTGCCTTATAGTTTAAGTCTCTTACCTTATCCAACACTGTTCATCCCCAGATAGCCGGCATCGGTAGAGTTTTTAACTAATAGACTATTCACTCGCACACAGGCCAGGACCTAGGAGCCATCACATAAAAGTTTGGAAAAATAGACACAAGTTGGGCACTGGTGAAAGCACAATAGTTTAAATACACTCTTCGCACAATCAAAAAGTTGAAATTGGTCAAAAACAAGATGTTCTCTTGCTCGGACGAATGGTAAACACCTGAGGCGTTAGCTTCTCACGACAGTTGGCATACCTCATTCAACATCCTGTTGAATTCGTCCATCGTTCTACCTCTCCGCCGACGTAGATCAACGCGAGTCTTCATTAGCAAGACTCGTTCTTCATTCTACACGATGCTGAAAGACTTTAGACATCTTTATTGCTGTTGCAAGGCCAGTCAAGAAAGACCAAAACACACCAGGTTCAAACACCAATAATGTGAGAAATAGGTTAGTTGACGATAAAAATGATAAATGAAAAGATCAGCACTTTGGTTTGTTCATTCTGGAAGGAGTGACGACAAATTGTGGTAAAGGTGTCCTCACTTGTGTGCATATTTACCTGTATTTTGGTACAATGGATTCCTTTGACAGTTCACGATTACAATGAATGCGAAGAATGATGGACTTTACTCTCCCTTTGGTTATGACTGTCTTTCTGTCTCAGGTTGCAGTGAAGTAAAATAAAAAAAGAATAACTCGGCTGTTGTTATTATGCCCTGAGCAGGTTTGTGCTGTTTTTCTTTCGTGTAATTTTATCTTCAACTTTACCTTGTTGCATTTTGAACATGTATTTTTAGAGCGGTTGAGCGAGGTGTTGGTTGGTGGGGTTATTATGAAGGAATGCCATTAATATATATATATATTTTTTTTTTTTTAATATTTAAGGATTAATTGTACTTTCGAGCCTTATAATTGTTTGAATCTTGCGTTGTTTTAGGTTGGGTTGATAAAAGGAGTTTGTAAATCAACACCGGTGGTGGCGGTAGGTCTGCTCCGAGTTTGGGCGGTCGGTGGTTCAAACCCCAGCCGAGTCATAACCAAATACTTTAAATAGGGTATGTGCTGCTTTCTTGCTTGACCCTCAGCATTTAAAAAAAGGATAAATGATGGACAAACAATCATTCCGTAGGCTTGATGGGCCGAACGGCCTCCTGCGTTAACATTCCTTCCAAAGAAACTCTGACTTCTTACAATGCTTTGTGTTGCATTCTTTAATCATCATCTCTGCCACCGAAGGTGAAGGAGGTGATGTTTTCACCCCTGTCTGTCTGCATAATATCTCAAAAAGTTGTGGACGGATTCAGATAAAACTTGGTGGGCAGGTTGAGTGTGTGACCACGACTAATTGATTCGATTTTTGGGGAAGATCCGAATCTGGATCTGGATGCGAGAATTATTTAATTTTACAAGTGATTCTTCACCATTGAGAGATGGGTCCAAAAAACGATATAGTACTGTATAGCATGATATTTCAAAAATGTATTGGGCCCGGTGTGTTCTCGTGGATCAGGCATTACGTGGTATGTGTGATGTGCTCTCCCGAGTGCCCGTTCTAGTTTTCATTGTTTCTATTTGTTGCTCTGCTCTGCTCACCAAAGCTTTGCAGAAAGCACACCATTAATTTTGCACATCTTTTTAAATTTAGAGAAAATGGTTAATATGTATTCACTATATCGTTGGCACTTGTTATACCTTCTTTTCGTCATCCCCAGCGGTTCTTGTAGATTTGCAAGAGGGAAGACAAAAGCAAAACATTAGGAGTACTTCAAAGGGGCTTCTTACCTAAGTTTCATTTCATGGTCACTTTTTTTTTTTTCTTGTTGTTTGACCTTTAGACCTGATTGCTGTGTGGTACAGAGCTTTAAGTGACTGCTTGGCATGTGGAATGGATTCCCAGCTGGCGAGAGCTTCAGCAAGTGGGCCTTTTGTCGGTGGTGAAGCATGCACAACTCGCAATACGTTGCGGCCGACGTGTGAACCGAATGTCTCTCAACTTTAGTGGGGGTGAAAGAAATCCAAATGCGTCGAGATTTCATTGTATATACTTGGAGGGCAACGGGGTTGATGAAAAGTCAGTCGTTTGCCAGGATGCGATAAATAAACAAGTAAATAGTTTGCTGTACTGTACTTGCTTTCGGCACTTTTGTTCCATTCAGCAATTTTGCTTGCATTCTTCATCGGGCATGTGAAATGCTGCTGTTTCATTATTAATGTACATAGTTCGAAAGTGACGTTGAACTGCCAGTGGAGTGATAGGTCTGCAGCGCTGTAGCTGTTGGAAACTCCTGCACTGGGTCAAAAAGGGTGTGGTGCTTGCACTTGTAATCATTTATTTTTTTTTCCCCCTTAAATTGACATTGTTGGCGCAAACGCTTTCTGAACATTCCCTAAGTGTACGATGATGTCTTTTTAACTTGTACGCAATATTTTATTATCCTGACTTCCTTGCGATAATTCACCGACCTGTGTTTGTGTGTTTGTCATGCTACTCTTCCTACAGTTCTGGGCTGATTACATCCAGACTTGCTACATTGGATCAGCACGACTCCAATTAATGTATAGGGGTGTTTTTATCTTTCCTGGTGGTCTTGGGGGTGGGGGTTGGGGTGGGAGGGGGAAGATGCAAATTCTCTATGCAAATGTGTGTCGTGTAGCACCACCTCCAGGTCTCCACCATTTCCAGCGCAGTATTCCTGTCGCCACGTTTTCCAGTGCTGCGAGGTGTTTTGAATTATAAGGAGTAGGTATGTTCTCTTGCTTCGTGCACATAGCCCAGGTTATTTATTTTGACTATACAGAGCTGTCAGTTGCCTATACACCGCCCAAATAAAGGTATGCATCAGAAGAACGTGTTACAAGATCGCCCGTAGGGCGGGTACTCTGCTAGTTAGTTATAATTGGGAAAAGCTAGCTTGTTATAACTTGTTGTAGAAATATAGGGAAAAACACTTGTTTGAACTCCTGTGTACCCAAAAATGTTATTTCTAAACTGAAACTGCTGTTGTAGGATTATTTATTTTTAAACAATTTCTTTGTTTGTTTTCTTTGTTGGGTCAGAGAAATCTTTTTATTCATTTCCAACTTCCCCCTGTATTTACGTCAAAGACCATAGCAAAGCTTCATCAAAGGAAGAGGAAATTGTAATAAACCAGCAAAAGAATTATCTCCCAACAGACATGATGACGAATGATATAATAACAGGTAAACTAACTTGCAAGCAATTGGGAATCAAGGAAGATGACAGGGAAGAGTAGATGTCACTTAACTGTGGGGTCTGACGAGATGGTGGTGGATGTGTCATGTAGAGACGTGATAATACAAATGGGATAGAAACGGAATAGATGAGTACTCGTGAGCAGACACCTTAAATTGGGGGGGGGGGGGGGTGTACACCATTGCGGTGATGAATGTGTGTTGCTCTGCTGAACTAAGGAAGGGTGGGTGCATAATGGTGAACATGCGGAGCAAGATTGGTAAAGAATCGAAATGGAAAAAGAAAAGAAGAAAAACTACGAACATTCTCCAATGACGTGTTCTACAATGAGAATGAACATTCCACAATGATATCTGCTTGGAGCCGACTAGATAAAAGCCATGACCAGGTTCCGCCTGGGGACTCGCAGAGGTGAGCCTGCTTGAGTACATTGACAGGGTTCCCCCACAAAACGGACCTTTTCCAGCACAGTCAGCAGCCATGCCCCTCCCCCCCCCAAACCAAAGAAGCCACGTCCACTCTCCCCGCTCAGACCAGCTCCGGTCATGGACGGAGACAGTTCCCAATTAAGCCGTGTCGCTGCTTGGAACTCGCAGTCTCCTACCGGGCACAGCAGCGGTATTTCCTGTCTTGTGCCATCTTTCTCCTGAGGAGTGTCCGAGGCCTTAAAATTAGATACAAATGGTTCCCATTCATTCCTTGAGCCATGGGCACATGTGGATTTGTGGAGGGATTAGTTATTCTTAGCTTATCTTTAATTGGAATTCCAGATAAGGTATTGTCATCGTGTGTCTGTCTCCTATTTCGACTTTTCCTGCCAAACCGCCGGGTCAATCCGGCTGAAACTTGGCAGCAACATTCCACTCCTGACTGGTAACGGGGATTGCAAAGCTCATTCTTGTCAAATGGCGGACTGAGTAAATTCCTTCAAAAATCTTCTTCTCCAGACCCACCAGTCAGAATGCTACCAAATTTGGGTTACAACATTAGGCCACGGTCCAGATAAGCTACAGGTCCAGTGGTCCTATTTTTGTTACAGTGCATTGCTTCCTTTTGTATCCCTGCCCCATGTGTTCAATACATAAAACCACTTGGTCTCGGTGTCATTTTGAGTATCTCGATCGCTTGTTTGGTTTTACACGCCAGTTAAGGACAGATTGGGTTCGGCTGATGAACACCCAGGACGAGATCATGTCGGAGTCTGGCGATTCACTTGGGTGCCATTAGTGTAACAGATGCACGGCAACAATCAGCATGACAAACAGGTCCATGATCCAGCTCGGAACAACAGAAGAATTCAGCCGTTGTGACTGCTTTAACACGCGTCGGGATTCGAACCGCTCGACTAGCCAACCTGACGACTGCAACAATGGGCATGTATATATTTTATATATATATATATATATATATATATATATATATATATATATATATATATATATATATACACATATATATTTCATAACCATCAAATATCATACTCTGTTCAGGGATTTGGTGCTACCAAAATAGTCTCATGGCAATGAATACACTGGATAGTTTGCTATTGCCCTCCCATCGTAGTCGGGGCATCAATTTGGCCAGGGCATTGGTTGGCAACTTGTCTATTCTTCAACGAAAGATACCGTAGCATCTTTAATGTCCACCAGCTGATGCCAGCTGCTCCCCAACTTGATGTTCATCTGAGGAGCAGCACATCCTTTTGCTGCACTGTCCTTCCTGGGAACCATCAATCCGACAGTTTATATTCTGCCAGTCAAAACTCTTAACCAAGACAAGGCAGTTCATATGCATCCCATCGGCGTGTGCTGTGCATGCAGAAATGAGGTAGGATAAGAGATAATTTCATTAGTTCCTTTTTTGCTATCTTCTAGTGTGGGTGTTTAGATTAGCAGTCCTGTCAATTACCACATTTGGCATTGTCAGTGACCAAGTGTTGAGAGAGCACCTCATACTCTCTTTAATCCCGCTTTGTTGTTTCAGTATTAAATGTTCTATCTTTTCCACTAATTGCCCCCTTTTTGAAGTGACACACTCCGGTGTTGTTGTGTTTAAATGGATTGTTCCGCTGACACTATATGAGGGTCAGTGGTGCAATTTGGCAAATAGGATTTGAACTTGAGGTTTATCTGAAAATCCTGTATCTGCATAACGTCACTCAGTCGATCGTGCTCCTATTCGTTGGTTCTCCTGTGCCTGGATCAATGAGATGGGAGTTCTCGGAGGGGTTGTGGAAGAACGATTGGATGGCATGTTATCAGGAGGAAGGAAAGCTGAAACGGCATCGTCTGTTCATTGCAGCAGGAGTTATATCGGCACCACAGCGATAGAGAAAGGGTCATTGGCTCCATACTGCAACAGTTGTCGTGGACTTTGGGGAAACACCTCTGTGAACGAAAGTTCAAGCCAAATCCTTCAGCCAACACACCACCATGAATGAGAGTTCACCCAAATTCCTGAAGTGGGCACATCGAGTTCCACGGTTCAGTGCATCATCGTTCTTTATTTTCCCGCTCCCCTCTCTTTCAAAACACTTGTATGTTTGTGTCTGTGTTATTAAGGCTAACCTTTAAGTTGGTGAGTTTTGTTTGTGTTTTAGTAATAATCACATAGCTTTCCCATTGCCGCAATTCCTTCTCCATCCTTATTTGTTAATTATTTAACCTATTTTTTTTTATCATTGATGCGTTTGCTTTTGTTTCTCGAGTTCATTGTCCTGCACATTTAAATGGAACAAGTGAAATCCTTCAATACAGCTCATGTGGTGTTGCAAATGAGTACACTAATGTTAAAATATGCAATTTATGCTTTTTCAGTTGAAAAACAATTAAAAGGCGTACTTAATATTTGAAATGTAAAAATCTTGTTATTATTGTGATAAGCACCTTTATATATATATATATAACAGAAGGAATGAAATCGTTCGATACAGCGTGGCAGGAGGCCGCAAAAGAATGATGTAGAATAAGAAGAACTTAGCTTTCAGTGTTCGGCGTGAAATGCCATGGTGGGCGGAAATGACGTCCTTCGTTCGTTCGTACATGAGAGGGGAGCGTTTCTTGTTTTTTTTTTCCGTCAAGCAATAAAGTCAATGGTTTTCACATATATATAACACGATAGTTTCACAAATTTCCATTGAAATACTCGGGCATTTCCGTCAATTGTCACCATTTCCGTCTTGGTTACATCTAGGAAATGGTTACGCCATTTCCATCTACCGGACGGCCGTCATTGGCTGTCTTGAGGTACATGGGGGGGGGGGGGGGGACACCGGAGACGTGATAGACACCGGGGACATATCAAACTCGGTGCAATTGTATACGGCGCACGCGCTGTAATAAGCGCACTCTTTCGACGAGTGTGCACGCAGTAAGATTTGTATGCCAAATTATTAATGGTCATTTTGAACGCTGGGTTATTGCTTTTAGTTTCAGTATGTCGACGCAATCTCGATAAAGCCTTACCGCTCGGCTGGCCTGCAGTTTATCTCCTGCAGCATCGCATGCGTTAGCAAAGAGCGATCCCGTTACAATATATTTGGGGATGGGAGGGTGACAATTCTTGGCTGAAAATTTGTTTTTGTCGAGCTCTGTTCAGCTTTGTCAGCACCGAGCTTTGCTTGCTAAAAAGTTTGCATCATGGATGTGATCGTATTAACTCTTCAACTTTCCATTATCCTCGGTAATGTTATAAATTGTGATGCTGAGTTTATCTCTCCTCACTATCATCGAAAGGGTCAATATAATCAGGATTTATCTGTTTATTCTATTTATTCCCTCAAAAATCTAAAGTAATTTTGTTTTCTCTCTTTATTTTTAATTTTTTTTTTATTTTAAATTGGCCACAATAGGTCACTGCGAGCCATCTGTAATGGGAAATAATTCTAATAATTTGTGTTGATACTCATGGCCAACGTAACTCTTATGTTGGTGGGGACCCTCTCTCCTCTTCCCCTCCTCTTCCCCTCCTCTTCCTCTTATCTTCCTCTTCATCACCTCTTCATATTCCTTCTCCCTCTCTCTCTCTCTCTCTCTGTTCAGCAGCAGCTGCGCAAGGATCATGCAAGGTGGTTTGCCTTGCTGGTAGTAGTCTGGTCTGGAATCTGGCCAGCAATAACATCCCTTCTCTTTGTGAAAGACAAAGTGAAATATTTAATATCCTTCCAGTGGAAGATGCACAGATTGATGAATGCCCCTGCAAGTGTCATACTTGTGTGACAGTTTATTACTTTGTCGAGAATCAAACCGAGGCAAGAAAGCTCAAAGCTGAAATGTGAGTGTGCACACCTCTAAACTATCCTGTCAGCTCATAGTTGGGAGGACATGCCATCTGTAATGGTGCAAGAATTGTTCATTTTTCATTTTTCATTTTTCATTTTTCACTCCAGCATTCATAAAAGCATGAAGGTTGTAAGGATGTTTTATATATACACTGATGAGCCAAAACAAGATGACCACCTGCCTAATATGCAATTGGTCCTCCGTGTGCCACCAAAACAGCGCTGACCCACCGAGGCATGGTCTCTACAAGACCCCTGAAGGTGTCCTGTGGTATCTGGCACCAAAACATTAGCAGATCCTTGAAGTCCTGTAAGTTGTGAGGTGGATCGGACTTGTCGGTCCAGCACATCCCACAGATGCTCAATCAGATTGAGATCTGGAGAATTTGGAGGCCAAGGTAACACCATGAACACATCATCATGTTCCTCAAACCATTCCCGAACAATGTGTGCAATGTGGCAGGGCACATTATCCTGCTGAAAGAAGCCACTGCCATCAGGGAATACCATTGCTATGAAGGGGTGTATCTGGTCTGCAACGATGTTTAGGTAGGTTACACGTGTCAAATTATCGTCCACATAAATAGCCGGACCCAGGGTTTCCCAGCAGAACATTGCCCAGAGCATCACTCTCCCTCCACCGGCTTGTTGTCTTCCAACAGTGCATCCTGGTGCCATCACTTCCCCAGGTAAACGGCGCACACGTACATGGCCATCCACATGATATAAAAGAAAAACGGGACTCATCGGACCAGGCGACCTTCTTCCACTACTCCAAGGTCCAGTTCCGACGCTCACGTGCCCATTGTCGGCACTTTCGACAGTGAACAGGGGTCATCATGGGCACTGACCGGTCTGCGGCTACGCAGCAGGGTGCGATGCACTGTGGATTGTGACACATTCCTCCCGTGACGACCATTAAAATTTTCTGTGACTTGTGCCACAGTAGACCTTCTGTCGGTTCAGACCAGACGGGATAGCCAGATTCGTTGCCCTCACGGGATTCGTTGCCCTCACGAAACCAGACGGGATTCGTTGCCCTCACGCATCGATGAACCTGAGGCGCCCAACACCCTGTCGCTGGTTTGTGGTTTGTCCCTCCTCGGACCAGTGTCGGTAGGTACTCACCACTGCTGACTAGGAGCAGCCCACAAGCCTTGCCATTTCAGAGATGCTCTGACCCAGTCATCTGGCCCTAATAATTTGGCCCTTGTCAAAGTCACTCAGGACTTTACTCCTGCCCATTTCTCCTGCATCCAACACATCAACTTCAAGAACTGACTGTTCACTTGCTGCCTAATATATCCCACCCCTTGACAGGTGCCATTGCAACAAGATAATCGATGTTATTCACTTCAACTCTCAGTGGTCATTGTGTGTGTGTGTGTGTGTGTGTGTGTGTGTGTGTGTGTGTGTGTGTGTGTGTGTGTGTGTGTGTGTGTGTGTGTGTGTGTGTGTGTATACTTGTGGGGTTGCAGCATACGAACTGTTTCCCTATTGTCTCGGGTCACTCGCCTGCATTTGATTTTTTTTTTCATTTATTTTTTTTCATTTACAGATGTTTTCCAGTTCAGTTCTGTGATTTTTACATCCTCGTGGAGGATCTCTAAGTCTTACTCACGTTGTTGTTCTTCATCTTCTTCTTGTGGACTTTTTTGTTTCACAGCCTTCAGTTTTTATCAAAACTTCCTGAAACTTGGCATATATATGTAAAAATACCCTGCGCAGACAGTAACCATCTCCGATTTTGAAAATTTCTCCGAGAAAAAAAAGTTATGACGTCAAAATATCTCCGCTAATGAAAATCGCCTAAAAAAAAATTCTCCTAAACTAGGCAAGTTTTTTTAATTCTGTTTGTGGGAATCAAACAGGGCATTAGCAGAGATGAATTACCACACATATGATACATCACTTTGACGTCATATCAATTTTTATGACATCATTCCTATTTTTTGACATTTTTTGTTTCACAACCCAGAGTTTACATTGGATCTTCGTGAAACTCGCCATGTATATGCAGAAAGCCCACGCGCAGACAGTAACCATCTCCAATTTTGGAAATTTTTCCGAGAAAAAAAGTTGACGTCATAATATCGCCGCTAATGGAAATCGCCTATACCATTATCTCCGAAACTAGGCAAGCTGTTTGAATTTTGTTTCCGGGAATCAAGCCGGGCATTAGCACAGATAATTTATCGCAAACCTGATGCATCACAATGACGTCATATTCGTTTTTATTTGAGCTTGTTTTTTTTTCCTGGTGTATCGGCTTTGATGTCTGTCGGCACACAAAATTACCGTGTTTCCCCATTCTCTCGGGTCACTCACCTGCATTTGTTTTTATTTTATTTTATTTTCATACACTGTCGAGACTCGTATGAGAGCTAACACACAGAACGTACAACAAGGGGTGGGAGAGGAAAGGAAAAAAACAGTGGGTAACAGAGACATGATATCTGTGGAAGGGAGAGGGATGGGGTGGGGTGGGGTACACAGGGTAAACAAGATGAAAACTTCAGGGACTTTCAGGTCCTTACACGACAGACTTTCAGGAAGGAAAGCAGGGAATTTGAAGGAAGTGGGTTTGGGGTGGATTAAAGGGGGTAGAAAAGATCATGGTCTTGGTTGGGGGAAGATAAGAGGTGGTGATGAACAGCTGTTTTGAAGACCTGGTGGGAAGAGTGTGATTGAAGAGAGTGTGGGAGTTTGTTCCAAAGGTGGGGAAAAAGAGGAATGAAAGAGTGAAGCTGAGCAGTGATTCTTGATTTTGGTAGTTTTACCAGCAGGGGGTTGCTGGCAGACCTTGAGCGCCCTGTGGAAATATGGGGGGGGCGGGGGGGTGATATATCTTAGACAGAGCAGGGGGGGCGAGGCCAGAGAGGAGTCGGTAGAAGACAGAAAAACCACCGACCTTCCTGCGGTGAGAGAGTGAGAGACCCAAAGACTCGACCTCATCGCGGGAGATACCAATGATCCTAAATGCCTTGGTTTCCACAGCGTGAAGCTGAGAAAGATGAGAGGCAGGACCACCAATCCAGAGGGGAGAGCAGTACTCCATCAGGCTGCGGGTGAAGCTTTGTATGTGGTCAGGAGCTCAGGTGGGCCGAGGAAGGACTTTGCACGACAGAGGATGCTTAGTCGCTGACTTGTTTTGGAGGCCAGGTTGGAAATTTGGCTTTCATATTTTTCATTTATTACCCTCGCTGACAGAGAGGGTATTACATTTGGGTCTGTTTGTTTCTTTGTTTGTTTGTCTGTGAAGCCTGGTGTTGGCTTGGTGGTTAGGGTGGTGGCTTGGGATCCTAGGGTCCTGAGTTCAAGCCCCGTTGGCCGCTGAATTCATACACCAGGGGGTTGACTCAGCCTGTCATCCTTCCGAGGTTGACAAAATGAGTACCAGTGTGTACTGGTAGAGGGGCACTGCATCAGCGACAGTCGTGCTTGCAAGAAATGATAGCTACCCCGGCAGCTAAGCTGCCATACGCAAGAAGAAGAAGATGTTTGTCTGCACAGAACTTTCGTGTTTTTCTCTGCAACTGCTTGTCGGATTGAGATGAAATTTTCACCATTGGTGCGACAATTCAGGAAGAATGTTTTAATGATTATTATGACGTCATAGGTCACGTGGTGGTGTGGCAGCCGTATTGGAAAAACGGAAAAAACTTTGGACCTCTATCTCTGAAACCTCACCAAGGAAAAAATTGAAACTTGGCACATGGCAAAAATATCCTCATGGGGAATGACTGATTCTTTTTTTTTTATGACATATGTGCCCTCGTTATGTCAGAATTACATATGTGGAATGCTACATCCGATCAGTATGAAAATTTTTGAGGGTCATCTTGGGATAAAATTGTTTACAGAAAAAAATTAATGGTGTTATCGGTCATGTGATTTGGAGATATGTGTATGTATGTGTATGTATATATATATATATATATATATATATATATATATATATATATATATATATATATATATATATATATATATATATATATATATATATATATATATATATATATATATATATATATATATATATATATATATATATATATTTGTTTTTTTGACCTTCAAAAATCTTCTTCTCTGAAGTGGCTGAACAAATTGAGGAAAAACTTTACACGTATGACCACCTGTCCATGAGGAAGAAAAGGTTCGCACATATGATATCATAGGTTACATGGTTTGGCAGCCATATTGGATGTACCCTAAAACCTACAAATATACATCACTCAAAAGAAGTCCTGGCAAGGGTCTGCAATCTCTGATTGCTCTTTTCTTGTTTTTTTCATTTACTTATTTATTTCATTTATTTATATTTTCATTTATGGATGTTGTCTGACTATTCTGTGATGTTTTTTTATTTTTATTTGTTTTGATTTTTTGCGGTGTACTGGCTTTGATGTCCATTGGCACACTAACTTTCACGTTTCTACATCACCTGGAAGGCACCGATCTTTAATATCACTCAGTGGTTAGAAAGTTTTTTTATATACATTTTTTTTATTATTGTTTTTATAATGGAGGGGTCAGCCAAGCTGAAATTACCCTATTATGTGTGCCATCTTGGATTCCAGAATGGCTGTTTCTGGGGGTATGTGGGAAGTGGTTGCGCCCATGACCTGACCCTGGTTAGTACCAACAGGCAAAATTTGGTGGAGATTGGCCTTGCCCTGTTTGTTTGTTTGTTTGTTTGTTTATTCACCTATTTATTTATTTACTTATTTATTTATTTACTAACTGTGATTTTACGCGTGCGCGCGCACACACACACACACACACACACACACACACACACACACACACACACACACACACACACACACACACACACACACGCACGCCTTATTTGTTGTAGCTCCTCCATGAATGTTAGACTGTGTAAAAAAAAAAAAAACACATTATGCATCGTACTTTGCCTCTTTCTGTTATGAGTTCTCCAACGCTAAACTGAGCAAGTAAATAAGTTTCTTGAGAGCACTCCTGCCAGTGCATGTTTCCATTCCCAAAGTTGGAACTTCCTAAAGTGAGTCTCACATGTCGATCTTTCTTTCATCGGCTTATTTTTTTTGAAGGATGGATCAGTCACAAGGGTGTACTTGTTAAGCCTCTCAAAGTTTGCAGTATCTTCCTCTGTAGATTGCTGCTTCTGTTTTCTCTATAGTTTGAGTTTACTGTATTTTTTTTTTTAACTGACACAGCTTGTATACTCCAGCATCCATTTTCATAAAAAGTTATTGGCCAAACAAAACAAATTTCTCAGAAAAACAAATCCTGGTATTCAACCTCCTCTGTGACTACTAAGTAAAGCAAATTTTTAAAATGATATATTGTGCCCATTTTTGGACACCTGGACCTTCGGCCGGTGAGTGAGTTAGTCAGTCCGTAAACACTTCAGTCATCACTTGAACCAAACACACAATTTCGATGAAACTTGGCCACACCCTTCACATCTGATGCCTAACAAAGGTGTATTGACCGCATCAAAATCTGCACTTATTTAGGCTGTCTGTGGGGGTGGGGGGATTGACCGCCCAAAATAGGTATTTGTTCTCGTCTCTGAAACGACACACACAATTTCGATGAAAATTGACCACAACCTTCATCACTCACGATGTACCAAAATTTGTTCACGACGTTAAAAAAAAAAATCAGGGTCTAATGGGGTCTGCAGGGGATTTGAGTGACTGTTGCTCCTACTCCAGGTGAGCTTCTGGACGTGTGGTCCTATTTTTATTTGCAGGATGGCTGAGATAAGTGCCATTTCAGCACCTGGAATATGTTTATCATAATCAGGCAACCTGCAAATTTTGTGCTTTCATCAGAAAATGTAAAGTTGCTTCATATAATGTCATCAATCTGTCCCACTATGTTGCTAGGACATACAATACTACTGTACTCACATGGTTCGTGCCAGTTGCCTGGTACGAGTCCGGCGAGTCGTCTCGATGCAACCCTAATGGTCAGCTGAGTTGGCTAGATTATGGGCCTTTCCACTTCCAATATCTTACCCATGGGACTATCAAACCAGCCTCACGTTGCGCTTCTTGGTACCCGACTCCTCGTCACCAATTATGGCCGAGTGATGACGATAGACACACCGTACGGTCTTCACACGTGGTATTCGTTGCTGCAGCCAATTAACCCACAACGAGCTTCCTTTATTTACCAAAGAGTGACCACTATTACTTGAATTCACCTTGAGACCCTTTATATTTAATTGCAAATTATGGTACGTGGGGAGGGCTGGGGTGGGGGGGGGAGGAATACAAAAGAAGCGATGCAAAAACAACGAGAACGCCACTTGATAGAGCACATACCTCTGCCAGGCTGAACAGTTTAAGTTTTGAATCCCACTTATCGGGATCAATAACTCAAGAAAATAAACTTTATTTTATGCTCTTAATAAGTCTTTTGTTCATGAAAATAAATAGCACAAAAACAATGCACAAACATGTTGATTTAAGGTAGAGTTTGGACAAATTTTTAAGTTGAAGTTCCTTACCCTATTTTCCCTATTACTCCCAAAGCGGATTTGCGCTTCATGGGGATTTTCAAGAATGTAACCCCTGCAAAAGACAAGGCCCTGCTTGGATATACCTGAACACTGCGTGGGGTATCGTGTTGTATGATCTCTCTCATTTTGGTGTGTATGTGTTGATTGTTATTTCCATAATTCAGGTTTCGGAAAGTGTAACGGAGCCCTCCCCAGGACTTGAAGTATCCACCTTCGTTTCGGTGAAGGATCGTGTTCCATGGGCTAAATTGTGTTGTTCTCAGTTTTGTTCCGAGGGCTCTTTTCAGGATCGTCACTGAGCCCCGGTCAGCCTCCAGCTGTAGTTCGTTTGTGGTAATGTTCCCACGGATGGTTTGTTGGATCTTTGTGAGGTTCTTCTCGATCATTCCCGTTTGTCCAGTCATCACTGGTACAATTTTGTCGCTCTTCAGCTTCCAGGATCTTTTCACTTCAATCTTGAGGTCTTTGTGTTTGTTCATTTTCTTGATTTCTGCATTATTTTGACCAAAATCACTGGGTACTGAAACCTTAATTAACAATGCCTTTTCCTTTTTAGGTCATCTCGGTAGAGATGACCTCATAAAGCCGGGCCAAATGTACGTCCGTCCGTCCGTCAACAATTTTTCTTTCCAATCTTGATGAAACTTAGTATGTGGGTGGAGGTCGATGAGTGTTGCACAACGATATAACGTTTGTCCGGGTTCAAGGTCAGGGTCGTGGTCACGTAAGTTATAAAAATCGCCATTTTCAAAACCTATCTAGTCTGCCATTCCACAAGATATTAGGCAACTGTTTATTGATTATGGTAGTAAAAAATATTATCTTGTATCTAACCGGACAGATTTTTGAATTTCCGTCCCGTTTGGCCGCCAGGTAACCTGGACGATGGTCAAAAACACCTCCCGGTACAAAAAACTTTTTACTTCCGATCTTGATGAAATTTGGTATGTGGGTAGAGGTCAATGAGTGATACCCAACGACATTTTTTCCCGGATTCGAGGTCAGGATCAAGGTCACAAGGTCACGAAAGTTGTGAAAGTCGCCATTTTCAAAACCTATCTCGTCTGTCATTTTAGGAGATATCTGGCAACGGTTCATCGATTATGATAGTAAATAACATTATTGAGATGACCGTCACCCCCACATGGGGATAATTTTTGTATCTGAGTACTATGTCCGGTTGCAGTGCTTTGTTTCCTATGTTCACAATAGATGGGATCATCAGGTCGTACATGAGCATTGTCATTGTTTTCAATAACTGCTTTTGGGTCATGTTTCCATGAGTTTTGTGGAACTTGGATATTGAAATTACTGCAGATGTACCAGTGAATTACTCTACGTACATACCTTGTTGTGCTTCTCTGTGTACAGATGTTCTGATAACAGCTCACCTGGAACGTTGTTCTGGGGAACTTATGGGATGGCACGTCGTCCGTCCGTCTGTCTGTCCACAAATACTTTCAACTTATTATCTGAAACTACACATACAATTTGGATGAAACTTCACCACAATGTTCATCACCTTGTATGTACCAAGGTTTGTTCATGGCATTAAAAAAAATCTGGCACAAAGGGGTCTACAGGGGCTGCCCCCCAAAATAGGCATTTGCTTTCTTCTCAGAAACGACACATGCAATTCTGGTGAAACTTGACCACAACCTTCATCACCTGTGACGTACCAACATTTGTTCATTCCATTGAAAAATTTGATGTCTCCAGGGGGTTGCCCCCCAAAATAGGTATTTGCTTTCTTCAAAACTACACACACAATTCCAATGAAACTTCATCACCCGTGAGGTACCAAAATTTGTTCATTACATGAGAAAAATTGGGCTCTATAAGGGTGTAAAGGGGGGGGGGTGCTCCCCAAAATATGGATTTCCTTTCTTCTCTGAAACTACACACACAATTTCGATGAAACTTCACCACAACCTTCATCACCCTGTGTTCCCCACCCTATCCCTCTCCCTTCCACAGATCTCCTAATGCCTCTGTTCCCCACTGTTTTGTCCTTCCCTCTCCCACCCCTCTTGTCTCATGCCACCCTTGCTGTGCATTGTGTGTTAGTTCTCATACGAGCCTTGACGATGTATACAAAAAAAAACCCATGATGTACCAAAGTTTGTTCATACCATGAAAATATTCCAGGTCTGAGGGGGTCTATTTGCTTCTCAGAAACTACACACAATTCCGATGAAGCTTGACTACAACCTTCATCACCCATGATGTACCAAAGATTTTTCATAGTGCTAAAAAAAAAAAAAAAAAACAGGGGTCTAAAGTGGTCTACAAGGGGGTTGCTCCCCAAAAGCAGTATTTGCTTTCTTCTCCGAAACTACACACACAATTCCAATGAAACTTGACCACCACCTTCATCACCCATGATGTACTAGAGTTTGTTCACAACATTAAAAAAAAATTGGTGTCAAAGGGGTTTGATGGGGGGAGAGGGGGGTTGCCCCCCAAAATATGTATTTGCTTTCTTCTCTGAAACCACACACACAATTTTGATGAAACTTGACCACAACTTTTATCACCCATGATGTACCAAGGTTTGTTCATGGCATTAAAAAAAAAAAAATCCAGTGCCATTTACTTCCTTCTCTGTTGCATATTTTGTGGGTCATCCATGCCTACCAGTGGTTCCCTGGTGATCTTAACCAGCCGCTACCAGGTGAGCGCCCAGGGTTATTGCCCCTATGTTTTTGCATCCCGAGAGCAGGTGACTCGTACTTTCTGTTTCAGTCTTGCAGAACCTACACTTGTCCGTCTGGCTCGGTTCCACCATCTTATTAAATCCATTGATATCGTGTCCATGATCTTGGGCATTTATTATTATTTGTTCTCCATCCCTGTTGAGCTGACCTCTTTTACCCATTCCAATGAGCCTTCTTTGTCTATCCTAATTTGGTGCAATTTTTTTCTATTGTCCTGCTCTTTTGTCGTTCTCCCAATTGTTGGTGTGTGTTTGTTGATATTTCTTTTTATGTTTTTCTTTTTTGTAATTGTTGGGGCTGTATTTGCTGCCGTTTCATTTTCCTGTGCGGCATCTTCGATCTGCACCTGTTTTTGGAAAGTATTTGCAAGGTAAGTTAGGGATACATTTTCAGGTTTGTTGTGTTCATGTTTGTTTACAAATTGAATCCGACAGTCTTTTGAGCATGTCACATACTCAGCTAGTCCTACACTCGTCGCTCAGTGCACCTGGTTGAGTTCCATCAGGCCACTACCTCCCTCTTGTCTCAACCGGTACGTTCTCGGGATGCACTGGTTTTTGTGGAACATTTTGTGGATGGGAAGTAGTTTTGTTGTTTTGATGTCTGACATTGATTTCTGACTGGGGCCAGTTTATTATTCCACAGTTGTATTGGAACACCGGTACTGCGAATTGGTTTAAGGCTTTGATTTTTGTTTCTTTGGGAGAGGTGCATTTTCAGGATCAGCTTTGTTCTATGTCGGTATTCCTTGGCGATTTTTGTTTTGCACATTTGTTTGTGACATATTTGGTGGCCCTCTTCTCCTGGGTATTTGTATGATGCTTCGTTCTTAACTGCTGTATTGTTTTTTCAAGGTCAATTTTTACCTCCACCACTGAAGGTAAAGGAGGTTATGTTTTCACCCATTTCTTTCTGTCTTTGTTTGTTTGTTTGTTTGTTTGTTTGTTTCTGTGCACGATATCTCAAAAAGTTGTCAACTGATCCGGATGAAATTTTGTTGGGTTTTAGGTTGTATTCAAATTAGGTAAAGCAAATAGGGTTTTAGGTTGTATTCGGAGGGGGATCATTTATAAATCAAAAGAGGTGGTGTTAACATTGTACAGGAATTTAGTGAGGGTCACATCTAGAATATTGTGTGCAGTTCTGGTCACCACAGTTCCGGAAGGACAGAGATGCCATAGAGAGGGTTCAGCGCAGGGCTACAAGATTGATTCTGGGCCTTGCTCAACTCAGCTATAAGGAGCAGCTGAAGGAGACAGGGCTTTATTCAATAGAAAGGAGGCGGTTACGAGGAGATATGATAGAGATGTTTAAGATCATGAAAGGTATCGATAAAATAAGTGCAGATGAATTATTCAACGGAGTTGACTGATGGGACATGGGGCCATAGCCTGAGAGTAAACAAGAGGAGCGTTAAGATGGGAGCAAGGCAAGGGTCTTTTACTCAAAGAGTAGTTCATGCATTGAATGGTTCTTCCTGGAAAGGCAGTGGCAGCAGAAAAAGTAGATAAGTTTAAATTAGAATTAGATTGGTGCCTGGAAGTTATGGAGATAGAGGGGTGTGGGGATGTTGATAAGACTTTTAGGTAGTTTGAGCATTGATGGGTGATTGTGTACAGTGCTGTTGGTGGGGTTCTTGTCAAGGGGGGTTGTGTGGTTGATGTGTGTTCTTAATCAAGCCCATGCCCCCTCCCCTGAGGGGAAGAAAAAAACAATGCAAAGACCACAAGAACAAACAAAAATATTTATTTCATTAATTAAAAACTTTATTTTTCACTTTCTTCCTTCGATCTTGTGTTGATAAATTTGTGTGGTTTTCGCGCAGGCATGATGTGCTGAATGGCCTCCACCTGTGTTACATTTTCTTGTAAATTCCTTCTAATGATAATTATGACTTAGGTCATGTGGTGTGGCAGCCATGTTGGAAAAAAGTGAAAAAATTGGACCTCTGGATCTCTGAAACCGCACAAAGAAAAAAAAAAATTGAAACTTGGCTCATGTAAAGTATTCCCCATGGGAAACAAATGTGATTATACAATAATTTTTTTGATGTCATAGATTGCTTCGTTATCACGTCATAATTGCATATGTCGAACGCTTTATCCGATCAGGATGAAAATTTTTGAGGGTCATCTCGGGCTAGATTGTATTGGGGAAAAAATTGATGACGTCATCTGTCATGTGGTTCAGCAGCCATTTCTTTTTTGACATAAAAACTTTCAAAAATCTTGTTTGCCGAAATAGCTGAACAGATCGAGGCAAAACTTTACAGGTATGATCGCCTATCCATGAGGAAGAGCAAGTTCTCCACCTATGATGTCATAGGTCACATGGTTTAGTACCTATGATTTTTTTTTTTTTTTTGAAGAATAAACTTTGAAAAATCCTCTTCTCCAGAACGGCTTGAAAGACCGATGGGAAACTTTACGTACATGTTCTCCAAGCCTTGGGGATACCAGCGTGTTCATGAATAATTAATTTGTCACATGATCTGGCAGCCTTATTGGGTTGAACAAAAATTAAAAAAAAAATCCTTTCTCTTGAATCGCTTCATCAATCGACGTAAAACTTTACAATTGTGATGTAGTCATTATGGTGAATACAAGTTGTTTTTTTGTTTTTTTTCAATTTCAACCTGATTGGATGCATGGTCTGGCAACCAGAATTATTTAATGTTTTGAATCTGGTTTCAGGGATTTAAATCAAACTTGGTTTGTGTGTCATGATGTAATAATGTGGGTGGAGACGTATCTGGCGACGTTGCGATGTCGAAGAGTGCCCTTCTCGCTTAAAGTTGTTTTTGTACAATTTATTTTTTTTACTTCATCAATAATCACTGGGGGCATTTCCTCGAGATGTTGCTTCTTCTTTTCCAAGTTTGGGATCCATTCTGCTTCCTTGTTATGTTCTTTCCGATCTTCAAAAATTCCTTTCAGAATTTTTCTAGCTTTTCTTTTTCAGGGGGCGTTGACACATTCTTCTTTTGTTTCCATAAATTGTGGTGGCATCTCTTTGCGTTGCTCTCAAACATGTGGTTTTGTTTTCTCCTGTTTGTTGCTCCCTCAGTTTTTTTTTTTTGTTTGTTTGTTTTTTTTTCCTCCCTTTGTTTTCTATGCAATGGAGTTTTGGTCTTTCTCTTAGTTTTATCAATGTTATCTCTTCAAGTTTGTTGGCTAACTGTTCTTCATCTTTACCCTCTTCTTCTCCCTCATCCTGCTGCTCTTCCTTGTCTTTCTGCTCATCATCATCTGCTTTTTCCACTCTTTTTTTTTCCCCCTTCATCTGCACCTGAGTCACCTGGTCCTTGTCTCTGAACCAGTCTTGCCCCTCTTTCAGGGGGACACCCTCATTCTCTCCTTTCACCACGCTCTTTTTTTTTTTTATTCGAAAAGTTATCTCCTTTGGTGGGAAATTTCCATACAACAAAATGGACAATCATGTTAATTTGTGACATATGTTAATCATGACATTTTGAAAGAAAAAAAAATCTTTGAGGATGTTCAATTGCCTGCAACTTTCAGCTCATAAATGTGTATTTTTTTAAATTATATATTTTTTTATTTTTTTTTTGTACTTTTTTTGCAGCAGCCCTCCAGGCTTCGTGTGTTGCCTTCAAATCTACAAGGGTCGCTTTGTCTCCTGCAATGGCTGATGACAACCAACCAGCCACAAAGGTGAACGAATGTGTTGCTTTTGCTCTTGTGGCTTGCATCCTGCTTCCATGATAGTTAAAGCATGTTTCTTGCACTGTTCATCTTCTTTGATTTGAACATTTTAAACGATTTGTTTTTGAATCATCTACATATTATATGTGCAGTTGTAGTTGAACCTTTGAGCCCTCCACTCTTTTACTTCATTATGACTCCTTTTCTTTCCTACTTTCTTTCCATTTGGTCTCTGTTCTATTTCCTCCCTTATCTTTTCCAATCAACAGCATTTCCCTGCATCAGCCTACATAATGTGTAGATTTTTCTCTGGTTATGGTATTTGAATGTTATCCATTGGCTTATTAAAATCTCACAGCCTGAATTATTCTTCCCTTTCCCATTCCTGCTCCATTACCCACTTCCTTACTTCTTAACTTTCCCTCCCCACCTCTCTATGATGATACCCATCCATTTGTTTCATGGCTACTGACTACATCTGCTTTCGGGTTCCGTGTCTGACTTTGCCTTCAAGGGTACCCACGTGAGAGGTCATACTCGCTGGCACTCGATTGCCAACCCAGGTCTTCCTGCACTCTCCACAACCTCTCACACTGAAAAGGTCCCCTGCTATGATTTATTGTGGCATGTTTATTTTGATAATCTCACTCCTCTGCCATTTGTACTTGCAAGTTTCATTGACATGTGCCGTATATATTTTAGATTTTTATTTTTCACGAGCAAATACAACCCGTCGCTTCTCTGATGGGAATATGAGGGGGGAGGGGGAGAGAATGGAAGGGTGGGAGAGAGATGGAGACAGAGACAGAACGGAGGGCGGGGAGAGGAAGGAGGGGAAGCGAGGAGTGGGTGAAGAAGTGGGAGCTAGAAAAGGGAGAAGAACGAGGAAGGGGGATGGAGGTGGGGAGACCACTGCCTCACAAAACGTTGCTATACGCTGCAGGAGGGAGGGTGCGAAAGAGACAGCGAGAGAGCGACAGAGGTGTGGGAGAAGAGTGCTGCATTTTATTTGGAGCGAGCTGGGGATGGACGGACAGACGGACAGAGTGGGGGTAGGGGGAGAGGTAGGGGAGGAGGAAAAAAAAGATGTATGTGAGAGGTGGAGGTGGCGTTAGCAAAGAGAGTGATGTGTTATGCTTAATCATAATAACCAAACGCAAATTTAAAAAAATAAAATCTCATGTCAGAATAGTTGTACACATGACGACACAACGGAGTTTGTAATGTTAACCACTGGCACATCTGCAAAAACTATGATATCCCAGTTCCAGAAAATTAGTGGGAACATTAACCAAAAGCTTGGACTGAAAACATGGAACTACCGCTCACATACGACCTAATGATCGCATCGAGTGTGAACATCAAAAACAGTGTTGTGACCAGATTTTGTACTTCGGTACAAAAAAAAAGAGAGAACAAGGCACTGCTAAGTGAGGTGTTGATACCAGTGATTTTGGACTAAACTATGCAGAAATCGAGAAAATGACCAAATACAAAGATCTCAAGAATGAAGTGAAAATATCCTGGAAGTTGAAGAATGCCAAAGTTGTACCAGTGATCGTTGGAGCTACGGGAATGATGACAAAGAACCTCACAGAGATATTAAAAACCATCCGTGGGAATATTATTACAAACAAACTACAGTTGGAAGCTGTCCGGGGCTCAGCAACGATCCTGAAGAGAGCCCTCGGCACAAAACTTTGAGAACAGAAAACTTCACAGTTTGGTTCATGAATCATGACCCCTTACTGAAATGAAGGTGGATACTTTGAGCCCACCCTGGGAGGACTCCATTCCACATTCTGAAACTCGCATATGTGGATACCAATGAACAACAACACACACGCACACACACACACACACTCTCTGAGACCTGATAGTTCTTGTTTTCACCTCCTGAAACCCACCCACATGTGGCGATAGCAAACAACAGTAACTTGCGCGTACACACGCGTGTGTACGCGCATACAAATTAAACGTTTCATATTACAAATTAAAATGATGTGGATTTCCTACTCGGGCTAAGAATTCAGGTGCACGTTTTGACGCCACCCTCATCTTTATTTTATTTTATTCTTCTTCCTCTTCTTCTCCTTCTTCTCCTTATCCTCCTTCTCCTCCTCATCCTCCTCCTTCTCCTATTCCTCCTCCTCCTCCTCCTTTTTAATCCCTCATCCCTCCTCATCCTCCCTTGTTCTCCCTCCTCCCTCCTCCCTCCTCCCTCATCCTCCACCCTCCTCATCCTCATCACACCATCTTCCTTCTATTTGAGCTGACCCACTTTCACCATTACCTTCACAATTTCTTCCTACAACCTTCCATTCCCTAATCTTACCAAGTCTTCAAAAATCCATTAAAAAAACAAACAATTTTCTTGTATCCTTTCTGACTATACATCTCCCGTAACCACGTGTTTCTGTTGGATCTGTTCCTACCCTCTGCATTTGCCGATCCAAATTCACCATTCACCTTGCGATAATAATAATAATAATAAAACGATCTCTTATAATGCTTCATCTTCCTCTTTCACACGTGTGGTTCTCATTACTGTATCATAATTCACAACTCTTTCTTTTCCAACAGACTGCTCTCAATTCGACCTTTCATTCATACCTTGTCTAAAAAAAAAATCCAACTGTTACAGCGTTTCTTCTCTCCATTATCTGAATTCACCTTTATTGCATCCACCAAAAAATGTCTTTAGTCGCATTTCTGACGTAAGAATTAATAAAACCCAGTTTGCTATGCATGTTCGTTTTCCAACTTCATCACCAATTGACCCCTCTCGCCCCTCCCTCTCAAAGCAACCATCAGTCTTCCCCCTCCAAGCTTCCCTCTCACCTTTCTCCCTCAACTCTCCCCACACACACTTCTCCCTCCATTCACCCCCTCACTCACCCTTCTCAAAGTTGCCCCCCCTCCTCACATGCACAAAGCTGCCTTCTGTCCTCCACCTCATCACTCCACCTCCTCAAATCCTCAACTGCCTTCTGCCCCCTCTCCTGTTCCTCCCCAGTGTACCTCAACCCAGCATCACAGAGCCTTTTCTCCTCATCCGGCCCCTCCCCTTCCTCTTTCTTCTGCAATCGCCCACACTTTCAACAACTCTCCTTACCTCCTCCTCCCCCCTTCCTCCCTTGTCCTAACTCTCCTCCCCTGCACCCAAAGCCTCCTCCCCTCCCTCTTCCTTAACAGTGTGAACCTCAAACATCCAGGGCCTTCGCTCAAACCTGACAGATCTTTCCATACAAATTGCCACTGACAAACCAAACATGATCTGCCTAACAGAAACTTTCCTCCCTCAAGACGTCTCTGACTCCCAAGTATCTCTCCCTGGTTACTACCTCCTCTGGTATAACAGACCTGAGCCTCA
This sequence comes from Eptatretus burgeri, assembly GCF_056783735.1. NCBI lineage: Eukaryota > Metazoa > Chordata > Myxini > Myxiniformes > Myxinidae > Eptatretus > Eptatretus burgeri. The sequence continues at coordinate 11,266,243 of NC_140978.1, forward strand.
TCCTGGCAGCGGAGTTTCTCTCTTCATCAATGACTCTATTCCTCACTCTCCATGCACTGCCCTCACTTCCCCACACCCCCAGGAATACCTCTGGCTACAGCTTCCCCTCCACTCCCACCTTATGTTAATATGTGTTGTACCGTCCACCAAACAGTCATGACTCCATTTACACCTCACTATCCGAAAACATGGACCAACTTCTATCCTCTCATCCAAACTCTCTCTCTTCCTCATATGTGGTGACTTCAATTGTCATCATGCCAGTTGGCTGGGTGTGGGTACCTCTCTCACCTGCCATGGCACTTCAGAAAAAGACTTCTGCGACTCATTGGGACTGGTTCAATCGGTCAACTTCCCGACCCGGATCTCAACCAACAGTACTCAATCTCTTCTGGATCTGATTTTGACAAATTTCCCTGAAAATATCTGTTCTTCCTCCGCTCAAATCGGTTCTTCTGACCACATGCTTGTCAAAGTAGACATCTCTTTGGCTGTTATTGGAGAACCACCTCAGCACTGTTGAGTCTGGCATTTAACTCGGGCTGATTGGCAGGGTCGCCAAGCAGCCATCAAACTTCCAGACTGGTCTCCTGTCGCGACTTCAAAGAAATTTGCTCTCCTTCATGCACAGATTTATCCCCTCTCGTCTTCAGTTGTCCTACCTTTCCTCCCACCCATGGTTCACTGAAACTTGTGGCGAGACAGTTGTCCTGAAAGAACTTGCTTTTGCCTCATGGAAAGCAAATCCAACTGAGAGTAATCTCAGTTCCTTCCATAAAGCTCAGAATAAGTGTGTGTCTACTCTCAGGAGAGCCAAAAAACAACATCTTTCAAATCTCAAGTCAGAACTCTCAAACCTATCTCCCTCCTCCAAATCCTGGTGGTGTCTAATCAAATCTGTTTCTGGTGTATGTTCCCCCTCCATCGCCTCCCTTACCTCAAATGGTCGCACTGCTGACACCGCACGTGAAAAAGGCTGAATGCCTAAATTTGGTGTTTGCGTCTAAATATTGTGTCCGAAACTCATCGCTTTCTGCACCCACCTTACCCAGTCGCACTCAGCTGTCCCTGGACTCTGTGTCCTTTTCTCCTGACAAGGTGGAGAGCTTGCTGTCAAACCTCGACTCAGATTCTGCAACCGGTCCAGACGGCATCAGCCCACATGTCCTAAAAACCTGCTCTTCTGCTCTTGCTCACCCTCTCTCTGTTCTATTCACCCTCTCATTTACTCAAGGTCATCTACCATCTGCTTGGAAATCAGCAAACATGACCGTTCTGCATAAAAAAGTGAAAAAAACAGATCCATGCAACTACAGACCAATCAGCCTTCTCCCAATCATCAGCAAGGTTATGGAATCCATCATCGCTTCAGATATTAAATCCTTCCTCTTCTCTAATGACTTTATTTCAGTTCATCATTTTGGATTCAGACCAGGCCACTCTACCCTGGGTATGCTGCTTCTGCTCTCCCAACAATGGATGGCGGTACTAAATGCCAGACATGAAATCAGAGCCATATCGCTGGACATATCACGTGCTTTATACACTGTCTGGCACCCTGCTCTGCTCACCAAACTCTCTTCCTATGGTATCCAAGGACATCTCCACTCATGGCTCGCAGACTTCCTCTCCTGTCGCAGCCAACGTGTGGCCCGAAATGGAGTTCTCTGTCTCTCTGTCTCTGTCTCCCTGTCCAAGCTGAAGTTCCTCAAGGCAGCGTTCTGGACCCTGTTCTTTTTCTGGTTTTCATCAATGATCTCTCCGACTCTCTGGAAAATCCTCTTTATCTCTTTGCTGATGACTCCACTCTCTGCCGTACCATCTATCATCCCTCAGACCGGCATGCAGCAGCTTCTTCACTCTCTGCAGATCTGGGTAAAATCACAAACTGGTCCAACACGTGGAACATGTCTTTCAACCTGACAAATCTCACACTCTCACAATGTCTTTCCAAAAGGACCATTTGGAACCCCACCCCCCCCCCCCATCTACTTTCTCAACAATTCTCTGGAAGAAGTCCTTTCTTTCAAGCTTCTGGGTCTCACTATCTGCCATGACCTTTCCTGGGAAAGCAACATTTCCAACCTGGCCTCCAAAGCCAGTCGCCGACTGGGAATCCTCCGTCGTGCCAAGTCCTGCCTCGGCACATCTGAGCCCCTGACCACATACAAAGCTTTTGTCCGCAGCCTGATGGAGTACTGCTCTCCCCTCAGGGCTGGTGCTCCTGCCTCTCACCTTCCTCGGCTTCACGCTGTCGAAAACAAGGCATTTATGATCATTGGTCTCTCCCATGGTGAGGCTGAGTCTTTGGGCCTCTCACTCTCATAGCAGGCAGGTTGGTGGTCTTTCTGCCTTCCACCGTCTCCTCTCCGGCCTCCCCCCCCGCTCTGTCTGAGATATGTCTCCCCCCATTTTTCCGCAGGGTGCTCAAGGTCCACCAGCAACCCCCTTATGGTAAAACTACCAAAATCAAGAATCGCTGCTCACCTTTACTCTTTCCTTCTTCTTTTTTCCCCGCCTTTGGAACAAACTCCGACACTCTTCAATCCCACTCTTCTTTCCAGGTCTTCAAAACAGCTGTTCACCACCACCTCTTATCTTCCCCCATCCAAAACCTCAATCTTTTCTACCCCTGTTCGTCCACCCCAAACCCACTTCCATCAAATTCCCTGCTTTCCTTCCTGAAAGTCCCTGTAGTGTCCATCTTGTTTACCCTGTGTACCCCACCCCATCCCTCTCCCTTCCACAGATCTCATCACGTCTCTGTTCCCCACTGTTTTTCCCCCTTCCCTCTCCCGGCCCTCTTGTCTCCTGCCCCCTTTGTTGTGCTTTGTGTGTTCACTCTCATTCAAGCCTCGACAATGTGTTCAAAAAATAAAAATAAAAGTTTCCTTGTTGGAATGATTTTCAATTTTGTCTGACTGCCAGACAGGCAAACGGATTAAAACAATTACCTTTGTCCTTTTTGCGCATGTGCAATCGGAACAAAACTCTGTAAAGAAAGATAAATAAATAAAATAAAAAGCCAAATTCAGAGCCAGCCAGCCAAATTCAGAGCTAAACTGAAGATTTGTTTTTTTTTACAGTATTCAAAATATAACATTCAATTGAAATTACGTTGTTCTTCGACCATAGACTGACATCTGTCGACAGACAGACGGAGACAGACAGACAGTGAACCTATTTTTCCACCCCACATTTCGCTTTGTGCGTGGGGTAATTAACGCCACGAGATTGTTTCTTTATTATAGTATGGTGTTGGTTTGTGCACGTTTCACAAATTACAAAACACACATGATCCCAACACAATCCTCATGATCCACGATATTATAAAGGCCCAGGCATTCCCCTCTCCATGTAACAAGAATGGGCTGGGCTGTTCGTGTTCCCGTCTCAACCCCTGGCTCGTGAGCCATTGGAAAAATCATGATCGATGTGATGAAGATTGGCACTCAAAAGACCTTTTCCTTTTCAACCACTTCAGAAGTTGAGCTCGTTTCATTCCAAGCACCTCATCAGGCATGTCGAGTACACTGCCTAAAACACGTTGCTCAATATTTAAAATCGCTAAATAATGTTTGATGCATGTGTATGTTCAAAATTAGAATGCTGTTATTTGTGAATGAAAATACTAAAACTATCTGCACAATAGCATTGTCAATTATCGACAGGGCCCTGCCAGAATAAAATGAACACCCGTGATTGTAAACAAAACTTGATTTTAACAATCTGTGATGAGCTCATCAGATGAACTTGAATGTATGAGGAACTGGTAGTGTACCCTTTAGTGTCATACTCATGCTTCAACTTGTTCCTCATCTATAATTAATGACACCTGATAATCTGGAAACCCCCTTTATTTTTGCAGATGCCACATCATGTCTTTTAGTTCGTCATCCTTCTGCTCGGCAGACAGCAGCTGCATCTCTCTCTCTCTCTCTCTGCTGATCTGAAACTTTTAGTTTCTGATAGTCTCTAATCTATTAGAGAGACTTTTAGTCTCTAATCTGATAAATGTAACATGTCCTGCTGTCTTTGACAATCCCACAGTCTCACCCTATCACTTTGGAATGA